>NW_027273860.1:15062500-15442500 GCF_046630095.1 Trachinotus anak | reverse complement strand
ATGTTCATCTTGGTTGTTGCTCTTTATTATCTTGTAAGCCCATACAGGTTACCATTTAATGCATATCTATCAATCAATCAATCAATTAATCAATCAATCAATCTTTTTTTTTGTTCCCAGTTATAAAGCGCATGAAGGGTAAGGCTAATATAATTCCATATTTTTCTTCTTTCCTCAACAAGTCACACCAGCAATACGTTCAATGCTTTCTTTCTGACTTCTCTACCCTGTCTGGATCTTTTTTTTAAAAACCCTCTGTGTTTTCTTGAAACAGCTGGTCACAGCTGGTTTTTATCAAATGCCGCTAAAGCAGATGGAAATGCATTTGTGCATTTACTGGGGACTATTTTCAGTGGCGGATTAATAAACATTTGGTGCTCTAGTCTGTTTTTCTGGCAGCAGGGTGGTGTACGTGGGACTGAGTCAAAATAAACTACAGTGTGTGTGTTGTTCATGGTGACAACATGTCACCCAGTGCAAAAGTGTGGCTCACTGGTGTGTTTTTAATAGTTTCTGAACAACAATGGAGCTCTATGGCTCGGAGGAAAATATAGATTCACAGTCTTATTTTCTGAAACTGAATGAAAGCTTAATAGTCAATTCAATGGCGTGTATTTCTTAATAACAGTATAAAATGATGGTTTTATATTTGCAGTTTAGCCTGCAGCTGTCTTACACAGTCCACTGCAATAATTGCATGTGAATGCTTAGTGTAGAGAGGGATGGAGCAAGTGTTTCCAAGGCTTTCACAAACAGTAATAAAAAAAACTCTCACACATGTCAGTGCAACAAAGATTTACATACGTGCACACACTCACGCTCACACACACAGAGAATCTGTATCCCTGACAGATTTGTATCCCTCTGAGTGAACAACTACTGATGTCTCTATCACATTCATCTCATCCTTTAGACTGAAGCTTTTCATGTGCAAGTGAATGCAGTCAAACCCAGCTCTCCATGCAACACACACACAAACACACACACTACTGTTCACGCATTAGACACTCTAGGATTCAGATGATGGCTTGACTCTGCTCGCCCTCTAATACTTCATCCTCAATGTCAAGAGCTGTAATGCATGATGATCCTGTCAAACTGATTGCAAATGATTCTGCTGTGTGCTTTTAACTGATGTGTGTGTGTGTGTGTGTGTGTGTGTGTGTGTGTGTGTGTGTGTGTGCAGGAGGTTGAGGGCGTTACACTGAAAGAATAACGTTTCTTTCTCAGTTTCTGCTGCTTTGAAGTAAAAAAAATCCTGACTGCCCACATCTTTTAATTTAGTATTGACAAGTTAAAGGCAGTATGGAGGGTAAACACACTCCATGAACTCGTTGTTTGTACTGGTGGAACACAGTTTACCACCTTTGTGTGGACTCATTTAGATCTTGATGATCGCAGACTGGACAGTCTGTGGACGCTCTTTCATGTGTTCATGCACATTAGGCTTCCCCTGCTGTACTGCACACCACTGATAGAAGAGGCACTTCATTTCAAGGTCCCATTTTCTCCAAGATTTCAAACAATTATCCCCATTTTCATGAAGATATCAGGCCTTGAGTTTGGAGGATAAAAACCTCCTGGTAATGCCAGCACATGTCCGACCTCGTAACTACAACGTGACATTTTATGAAGGGCTAAATGGCTCTGCTGCTCCTCACTGAGGAGAAAAAAAACTGTCTCCAGAGAAGTGGGCATCACAAGGTTATGGCAGTGATAATGATTTTAATGTTCCTCATCTGGTCCCACATGCTGTAATAACAAAGACAAAGACAACAGCATCAGTTTGTTCAAACCTGTTGACTCTATTCAGACAGCAGACCTCTGGCACCCATGTGAATTATGAATGTTGTTTGTCCAGTGCAAAGATGTGCAAAGTGTAACAGTGATATTGGTACCACAGTGGTTGAATGGCTGTCAGTGTTTGTCTTTGACGCTCTTCTCTCTTTCTCAGAAGCCGAGAAAGGTCATACTTCCATTTTTTATTTATATATTTTTGTAATCCCATTATCTGGATAAACCACATATCAGGAGAAAACATTTTTTTGTTATCCCAAGATAACAGGGGAAAACTTTTTTTTTTTTTTTTTTTTTTTTTTTTTTACAAAAACAAAAAAATAGCAATGTACTGATAATATGTCGGTAACTCAAGATAACAACGTTGTTTTCTTTTAACCATGACTGCAGTTTTTATCTAACCAAGCAGTTTTATGAAGCCTGATGTGGCCAGCCTCTCTGGACAGACTGCTAGACGGAGCTGGGTGACTGGATATGTTCCTCTCACCTTGGTGTACCTTACTGAAGAGCATGTCCACACTGTCCCGGTCACATCTGTAGACACATCTTGTCTCTCTGCGACACTGCAGTGAGATGAGAACAGAACTTAGTCGGACTTCTAGAGGCTGCTCTGTGTTAGTTCAGTTTCAGATTACAGGAATCAGGTTTCATGACTGCATGATTAGGAAATCAGCTCACTGGAAAAAACCTGACTGCAAACCAGTTACTTAACTGCATGTAAAAAAAAATCACTGTTAATATCACTACTCTATGCCTTTTGGGTTATTTTCCCTGAGCAAGGTCAGCAGAGTTGCGGAGTCATGGAGTTTGTGCAGAAAGAACTCAAGACACCAACCAGACTGTGAACCCTTATGTGTGAGTGTGTGCAGGTGGATGTAAGAGCTGAGCTGGACTTTCTCTCTGTGCTGCCTTCTACCCTTTTGTTTTGGTTGTGTTTGGTTTCTCTTTAATGAATTGAATTGAATTAATTGCATTGCTCTTTTGGTTTATTCACATAAACAATTTTAAACCTTTAAAGCTTGACCACAGAGGCGGCAGATCAGCAAACACTCGCATGAATTATTTTGGTAATGGTAATTTGTAAGAGGGGGAAACTACTGTGTTATATTATCAATGACGTCAATGAAAATGAAAAAAATAATAACAATCATTACTATCTGTGCAGATAAAGATTTGATACAAATTGATGTATTATTATTTGGTGCCCAGCATCCTCAAATGTAATGTTTTTCTCATAAATTACTGTTTATTTATGGAAATTCAGCACAGTCACAGTGTTCTTGATTTTTTTTTTTTTTTTTTTTAAGGTTTAGTAATGACTTTCACTCCTAGATTGAGCACACATTTTTGTGAGGGATGTACACACAGTGTGTGTGTGTGTGTGTGTGTGTGTGTGTGTGTGCATGTGTGTGTGTGTGCATGTGTGTGTGTGTGTGTGTGTGTGTGTGTGTGTGTGTGTGTGTGTGTCATTAGGAAACAGCCTCAGGGATCCTCATCTCCTCTCTCAGGCTCATCTTAATGACAGTTCTGTCAATACTCATATGTGTGAGTGTGTGTGTGTGTGTGTGTATGGTTGTGTGTGTCTGTCATTGAAGGCCATCAAAGTTTGGTTTCACCGAATTACCACTCCACCATAGCATCACCAAATGGACAGTATACATTAGCAGTGCGTTTGTCTGTTATTTGGAAGCTGTTTTCTGGACATGATTTCTGTGTGGATGATCTACTACATGATGACGGTAGGTATGGCCTGGCTCTGTGGTACATTTGATTGTGGAGCAATAGATTAACCTCCAGTGAGTTTAATTTCATCTACAGGCAAAAAAAAAAAGATTATTTTAACTTTTTCTGATTGTTTTTCAACAATATATGCCACTAAAAGTAAATAGAAATGGCTTCTGAGCTGTGTCATTGCGGGGGCATCTACCACTTAACTCCTGTTTCTCTCTTCAGTTTGGCTGCTCGGGCAGCTCTGTGGTAGGACCTTCAGTAAACCTACAGTGCATGCTGTGTACAGCAGGTTTTTGAAATAAGGCTTATAATTGTAAGATGTTTTAAGGCTGATGTTATATAATGATTTTCTTACTGTCACCAAATCCCGTGAGAAGACCATAAAAAACAAAGTGTTTCTTCTTCAGCCGCTCCGTGGCTCCCAGCTGGTTCCCATATGACGTAAAACTCCTAGGCTCATTTTTTTTCTAAAGACTACAGATTTCCTAAAATAGCTGATCACTGTAGCTTTTAATGAACATTTTCCAAAAAGGAGGAAATAGTGCTGCCGGGGACTATTTTTTTATGGCTAGATTAATATGCATTTGCTGCTGTAGTGAGTGTGTCTGTGGGACTGAGTATAAAAATAAATTACAGTACTGTGTGTTTATTCTGATGAAGGAACATTGCACCCAGTGCAACAGTTTGGCTCACTGATGTTTTGTTTTTTTTTGTTTTTGTTTTTTTTAGTAATTTCTAGAAACAATGGAGCTCTGTGGCTAAGAGGAAGAAGACACCAACTTCTTTCCATTGCACTGAATTCAAGACATTTTGAAACTTTAGCTACTAAAAACCTTCCATTTTTTATTAATTTGCTAAGTTTCCTAAGGGGATTTTGGGTACTGTTGGTTTAGAGATCAGTTTAAGCTTTAATGCTAGCTAGAAGAGTGCTATCAGAATATTTATAAATCTATATCCATTTGAATTGAAGTCAGATCTAAAGCCTCCAGACTGTAGAAAATGCTCACTATGCATTGAAAGAAAAATCTCACAAACCTGCTACAAAAGCATGAAACAGAGATCAAACAAGAACAGAGAATGATGATAAAAGCTTGGTCAGTACCACTGGAGCTAATAATGATGGACTTTCACATTGAATGAAACTAGGCCACGACTCAACACTGCAGTGAACCATGTTTACACAAAGAGACATGTGACAAGAAAACTACGTGTCAGTCAGACGCTTCAGGGATCTGAAAGAAGCAAGTTTAGTTTTTTCGTGTATAATTAATTATTTAGGGGGGTTGGGCATCCTGTACTGGAGGCATAAAACAAGCAGAGAGCAAGAGAGTGCATATCAGACTTTCTATGATGAGATTCTCAGACTTTTTCAGCCTCACAAAAATCCGAAAAAATATGCACAGTTGCGAAAAACTGGCCTTTTTAATGACACTGGACACTGTCAAATATTATCTGTTGTTTCAGTAAAATAATCCTGGCTCTGCCATCATCCTTTAAAAACACTTCTCAATGCAGATGACTTACAGACTTGACGCTGATAGATTTGGTGTTGCATCGTGTGATTGTTGTGACACTTCGCCGTGAGGTGGTTGAGATGCTGTTGACTGGTCTGTAGACTGACGTTTCAGTTGACACCTCTGTTGATTTCACTTCATATTTTACAGCAAAGCAAGTAATGTCACAAACTGAAGGCACTTAGTTAAGTCTTGCCTTTGTATTTTGAGAATTGGGATCACATTATTGTGAAGGTGATTAAAGTAGCAGTCTGATATTTTCGGGAGACGCATTTGTTCATCATCTTACTAAAATCAAATCAAGAGATAAACATTATCTGTGTGGTCCAGGATGTATTTAGCATAGCTAACATGTAGAAACTGCTAGCCTTGCTGTAAAAGTCATTAGCCTCTGTCCCACTAGCATCTGTAACTCAGCGTGTCTTCATCAGTCTCTCTGAAACACACTCTGGGGTCCACTATCCGTAGTCTAACTTAAATGAGGGTCGACAGTATGACTACATATTTGAATTCAAGTCCATCATGATTTTACCAAAGGTAAACAGTGATTATTGATTTCCTCTCATTCAGTGAACCACAGCTCATCATATCTGTTTCTCCCTCGTCTGTGACACCCACACTCTCATCTCAAATCAATCATCAGTCCATCACCTCAGCTGTAATTTCTGCTGTGTAAACACAGTTACACTGTTTGACCCCTCCTGTCCATTCTCATAGCTTCAGGGCTTCAGTCTGTCAACCTGCCGATGTTTACTCTGCAACGGTCTTGGGCTTGTGAGAAATTATGTTTATTAAAGGCGGCTAAAAGGAGAAACAGAATCATATTAACATTCCAGGGTGTTAAACATATGACCACGATTTTTTTGAGTTTTCCGAGGTGATGAGCAGATTTTTTTATTTATTGATTGATTTTTTGGAGGTTAGGGGATATCTTTACCACTTTTTAAATGCAGCTCAAGCGCTGCAGTGTTTCCCATCACATTTAGCAGTCTGCTGATGAGGTGATGAGGAGGAGGTGGAGGAGGCGACAGCTGAGCAGTGCACCAAGTGTCAGGCCTGTTGATGGTTACCATGGCACTCAGTCTGTCGCATGCACGTGTCCTTGTAGGAGTATGTGTGTGTGTTAATAAAAACGTCCCCTGGCACACAAGGGGCTTCGAGTGGCCAGTTGCGGATGAAAAGGAATGAAGAAAATAATTTCGCAGATCTCTTAAAGGTGGAGTAGGCGATTCTAATTCAATCCGCTTTCTGTCAAATTCAGTGAATATCTCCTCAAGGTCCGCTAGCTGTCCGTTTTGTGTGTTCTGAGAACAAAATCTGGTGTACCTACACAGCCTTGGCTCTGTAAATGGGAAATACAATGGCTGTAGGAATCCTTGCTGCATGTTAGCTTAGCAGCATTAACCGCAGTGAGAGTTTGCAAAAGGTTTTATAGCATAAATCAAAATAATATGCCAGTTAGTTAGCTTAGCTACAAACCTAGTTTTTTGTAAAAACAATCTAAACAACTAATCCTTGCTAGTTTCTAATCTGTTGTGTTTTGGATGCTGAGTTTGTGTGTGAGTGTGTTTGATGACGTTTCATAAGGTTTATTTTGCCTCAGCAAAGAGAAAGAGTATCCACTTCCGCTTCCACGAAAATAAGATGCTCTGGATTCCACCAAGGTGTCTTTGCCTTGACAGTGTGTTTCCATGAATTTGGGAGTGAGCTTCCAAAGGAGCACTGAGGGGTAGATTTGTTTTGCTGTTCACAAATATCAGCAATCTGTCTACTTACTTTACCTTTAATGTGAGTAAGAAATATGCCATATTGTGATCTGTCACAGCCATAAATGAATTTGTATGGTTATTTTATCACAAACCTTCCTTAAACCTGAGCTGGAAGAAAGTTTATAGAATTAATACTGTGTTTTTATATCAACCAAAATCAGTTTCTAAATACATTTAGGTGGAAAACAGGTTGCTGTAATGCTAAGTCATGTTTAATTCCATGATCTATGATGCCTAGCTTTATTATTTTGACCCATTCATGCATACATGTCGTTTTGGGGCATTTAGCTGAAACAACTGATGCTTTCTCACATGGCCACTGGATGTCACTTAACAATAAAATGTATTGTTTAAATGTTTAAATGGATGTACAGTATCAAGAAATAAGCCCAGTACAGGCATAATGTATCAATTACAGACATTTACACACTAAAGTTATTCCTTTAAACACTTAACTTTTCCAGACTTGTTACCGTTACCTTTCTATGTGGAAATGTAGCATATAGTAATGTTGATTACACCTGCATGTTTTATGCCACATTTTCCCCTTAGTCATGTGTAAGCCCCTGCAATGTCCCCCCAGGAGGATATGGGGTAAGATATATGGAAAAAGTCAACACTGGGCCTCATGTAAGAACCACTTTAACCTTTAATAACAAGTGTTCCAGATGTGTTGTAAAAAAATAAATAAATAAATGTTTCTTCTAGACTGGCAAGGAAACCGCTATAAATGCTAACATTGGCTATATAGTGATAGCAGAACTTACTAATAGCTCCTTCAATATCATTCATTACATCTTTATTTTGGTTACACTACAGTGATGTTCTGATGACACATTGTTGGAAACAGTTTTATCATTATTTTCTCATTGTTTCGGCTCATCTAACATGACTTCTGAGTCTGCTAATGCTGTTATCTTTTTGTGTGCTGGTATCTAACAAAAGGACTTGAAGCTCTACAGTGTTTAAAACTTTTCTTTTAAGTCTAAGGTGACTTTTCTATGAATGAAACTGCTCATAAATGGTGCGGAGCAGACCATCTTTCACAGCAACTTAAAGGCAGTTGATTAAATTAATGATGAAATCTCACAAACATACACCTCCATGAACAGGTGGCATTCCTCAGCTTATTCTTTGCACTTCTTGTTTGTGATTGTTAGTTTAGGACTTCGGTAAAAGGTGGTGATGATGAGGTTCACTGATGCACAAAAGCGTAGGAATGCTTTTCAAACCAAGGCCAGTATTGAGGATAATAATATACTCTGCAGTGTTTACTGTCAACCGTTCCTTGATTTAATCCTGTTGTCACATGTTTGGTCTGGAGAGGGCAAAGAGAAAAAACTTTCCAAATAGAAAAACATTCCAATTTGTCATACTGTGGAAAAAAAAAAGGTTAAACAATGAGTGTTACATGCAGATATTCAGATATTTCCTGGTGCTGCTGTCTGTACAGTCTGTATTGTTTCATCCTGCTGGCATCCTGCTAATTCACACACTAAGATAATTGTATTGATTGTTATGTGATTTAAGCATTATCACAACAGCCACTGCAGCTCAAACACTGATGCCATCATGCCAGTCTCTGGTTGACTCTGGTCTGAACCACATTATGCAGGAGCGGGCTTGATGAAAGGAATGTGCCTACCGTATCTGTTCCAAAGAGAGATGTGGAGAAAGAGGAAGGCAAAAGGATTAGAAACTTGGTGGAGAGTGGAACAGCGCTGGCACCATTTGATGTATGGAGTCAGCAGCCGTGGGTATCCTGTTAAATACTCTGAGCTTTGGAGTGAAAAGATCCCACAGGGCCTGGTGAGCTGCTGGCACGCCACATGGCGGCAGGAACACATGACCTCAGCTGCAGCATGATGTGGACTCAACCAGAGCTTTCCATAGAGTGGGACAGCAACACGGGTCTAAAATGCCCATACTCAAAGTTTTTGAGTTGATAAAACAAAATTCAGTATTTCAGTCCACCAATTGGTCACAGAGAATCTGTCACACACACAATTTGCAGATTTGTAAACCAAAGCTGCAAAGGATTGCAGAAAACATGGGCTGAATGTATAAGTTTCAATATCCAGTGTTGCAATATAATATCTGTTCATAGTGATTACAGCTTTATGAAACTTTTTTATGGTTCTGTTTAGGCACTGACAACACTTGTTTAAAGGTTAGGAGATGATCATGGTTTAATACAGCAGAAAAAGTTGAGACGTGTTTATTAATGATTTGAGATATGTGTTTATTAATCTTTACCACGCTTCTCCTTGACCACCCTTATCCAAAGTGCTTTTGTTGTCTAAACCTAACTACAGATGGGAGCCACCATCCCTCCCACATCATTTCCACATCCAAAAATGTCTTCTTTACTGGTGGTCCATGACTAATATGTGTGTGTGTGTGTGTGTGTGTGTATATATATATATATATATATATACACTGTCAACCATTCCTTGATATACAAAAATATATAAATATATATATATTTTTTTTTTTTGTTTGTTTGTTTGTTTGTTTTTTGTTTTTTTTTCCTCATATGACTCAGGTCTGTTGTCCAGAGTTGCCCTTTTACACTTGCACACAGCTGGAGACTATCTGTGTTAGACGCCTTCTCACGTACTAGAAATACTCTGTTTGGTTTAGGTGAGGTTGGTGCCTGGGAAAAGCTTGCAGTTTCAGCATCAGGGCCAATTCCAATTTGGAATTTTTGTTGCAGTCCATGTGTAAATGATTCTTCTTCTTCTTCACCGTTGGATGTTTGTATTCTTCTGGTTTTGCGCCAGTCACATGATAGACACATCATCCATACCCCACACACTTTCTTTATTTTTTTTGGTCTGTTGTAAAGAAAGCCTATTTGTAGACACCTTGTATGACAGGTCTGAACCACTTGTGAATTTTGTACAATTTGAGAATATTAGTGAAAGGGAAAGCTTCTCATCGATCTCTCATACATGCCTCTTGGGAACAAATCTGTTCATATGAATGGTCCTTCATATGAAGGACATTGCATGAGACACATTGTTGACTTATTCAATATTTCACCATGTCAATTGTGTTTTCCAAACCCGGTGGTTCCCAGACAGGTTGTTGGCAGATAAGCTGCAGATCGTTGTAGATGTGCCTACCATGTTTAAGTAAGATATCATAAACTATATTAAACCACATTGTTGATATGCAAACTTGTGAATACATTCAATGATTCTTCAATGAGTCTGAACATAAAAAGTATAAAACTCACTAAAACACACTTCAAATTACTCCTGTTGTTTTCAAAGGCCAAAGAGAAATAAACTAAGAACTATTATTTATTTTTTTTTTTTTTTAATAATAACATTTCTGAAATGTTGGAATGTACTTGATGACTGTTACATGATCATAGACCAAATACCAGGTTGCAATCACACTATTTAACCTTTTTAAATGAAGGTACTTGTCTGTGGTCTTTGTGGTGATACTGATTGATTGCATTCAAAATTCCACTGCAGTCTTGCCTTTTGACTTTCTTGGATATGTTAATCATGTTTCATGATGAATGCATAAATAATCATTGAGTGATAATCCAGATGTGGGACATTCAAATTCACTGAAAAAGAAATAAAAAGACATATTGGCTGTTATATACCTTTCAGTATTCAGAGAGCATTCATAATATGCTTCTGTAGCAAAGAACAGCAAATAAAACAATTTGAAAAGGTGTCAAAAGGCAGCAAACTGACATTTTGAACAAAAAGGCTTGTAGTTAGTGCTGCACTCCTGTGAGCCTTCTCCTGTTGCTTCTCCTAAGAGTGCTTTTCTTCCACTGTTTAGCTGAGACATTATGCTTAGAAAGGGAAGCAGAGGAACTAATCCACTGTTTGTCAGTGTATACATGTGCGTTCTTGTGTTTTGATTCTTCTATGATTCCATACTGAGGAGACATCCCAATGAAGATCATAAAATAAGCAGTATCTTCTGAAATAAGGACACTTTGGCAGATTTGGGCTTACTTGATTAAGAGATTAGTATGTATTTTTCTTTTTAAAAGACCAGTCTGGTATTATTTTGTGTTTCTTCTTGTCAACAAATCCATGCAAAGACCAAACCAAACAATGAATGGATCCTAGTAACAAGTACTGCATGTGTATCCAGAGCCTGGTATATTTTATTCCTATGTGCCACAGAGCTCCATAGTTGTACAAAAACCTTTTTTTAAAACGTCATTATTGAAAGCTACATTTACAATTTTATTTTCAGAAATGCTTGACCAATGATAATAATAAAAAAAAACAAAAAAAAACAAGGTGTTTAACACATATAGTGTATTATGGTGAAAGCTGCCCATATGTCTGACAAATAAAAACATTACTGATGAATACAGTGTATCATATATTAATAGTATAACCCCTAAGATAAAATTTAAATTATAGAGACATTTTTTTGATTTTGTTATAGTACCTTACAGCACATGCACATCCCCAAATTTAAACTAATCTCGCTATTGTAGTTGTGTGTACACAGAGGTGTATGTGGCTACGTGGCTGAATTGTGTATTTTTGTAGCCATGGTGCAGCATTCAGGGGATGTATCTCAAAATCTAAGAGTCAAGGAATAATATAGTCAATAATGGCTGACTAGTAATAGTAATTTAAATGTCAGTGAGTGAGTGTGTGTGTGTGTGTGTGTGTGTGTGTGTGTGTGTGTGTGTGTGCATGTGTGAACTGAGGGATTGTGGAGCTCAGCTAATCATCTTGCAGGGACACTTTAGCAGTGTGTGGGAGGCAGACCCGGTCCCGCAGTCTTACATAAGAACAGATATAATGGCGTCTAATTCTGCTTCTGATATGCTCTCTTTTTGTATATAACCCACTTAGGGACACATTCACTCAGCACAGCAACAGCAAGCACAAACTACATAGAAACACCCCACTCCCCACCCCCCTCCACACACACACACACACACACACACACACACACACACACACACACACCACTACTACCATCGTCACCACCCCCCTCCCTCCACCGAGACTGATCTCAAAGTGTTTCTCCGCCTGGCAGAGAACATTTAAGTGTTGTCGATGGATGACTTTAGTGGAGGACCTGTCAAAGTCACATACAGTCACACTAACATTCTGGACTGTTATTAAACCATTCCTGTCCGTGGTGTTGATGATGACAGTGATGATGATGACTTGTGGGACTTCTGTATTGACTAAATTATTATTGAAACAAATAAAATCTTCAGTTTAAAAATTCAGGGTCTTTTTTGTATAGACCACAACTGTGTTTCTACTGTATTTACTACATTTCACAGTACAGGTAAATATACTCAAGCTATGGTGGACTGATTTCTCTGCATTACATAGAGTGCAATATGTCCACATAATAGCCCAAGCTTGTCATTCAGTGGCTGAGTGCAAATCATCAGCTTCTATCTCTTCACATGATACTATCATTGCTGGTTATTTGTTGAGATGCCACAAAGGCAAATGCTAAGAATGGACTTGTCAATAGGTAAATTCAAAGAGATTTTAAATACAGAGAAACATTAGAGAAAGATGGGGTTAAGAATACTGCAGATAATGCCAGGGTGAAGTAAGGATATCATGAAAACACACTTATTCATTCGTATGCACAGAGGTGCCCGGTATTTGGTACAATGATACAACAACTATTCCCTTTCTCCCACCCAGAAAATGAGTCGCTCTTCCTTTTTCTCTCTTTTCTCAGAAAGCTACCTTGGTGGATATAGGGGCAGATGGAAAAGAACTGAGCGAAGGTTGCAGCACAACTGAGAATCACAATTCCTTCTCCGTCACCATGGAAACCACTGAACAATCAGAGCTGCCAATGGACTGTGAAGTGGAGGTTGCTGTGGCTGATTCACCTGAGCAGGGGAAGGATTTCAGTGCAGATGATGAGCACGTTTGTTTAGAGAGAGACTCATCAGATTCCCCTGGGGAAAAGGCGATGCTTGGCACATTATTAAATGACCTGCCAACCGGAACAATTGAGACTGACAACCCTGACTGCTCTGAGACCAGCGTTTGTGCTGAAATGCCTTGCCAGGATCAAAAGGAAGTTTCGATATTAGAACCAGAGCATGAAGAGCTCAACAGGAATGAGTCAATCACCTCCTCTGCGTCTGACACACTCTCCAGTGCCGACAGTGTTTATGAGACTGAGGCTCATCGTAAGAGGCAGGACACACCAGAACAAGATCCTGAGCCAGAACAAGTCCCTGAGCCAGAGCTAAACCCTGAACCAGAGCAATACCCTGAGCCAGAACAATACCCTGAGCCGGAGCAAAACCCTGAACCGAAGCAATACCCTGAGTCTGAGGACAACCTTGAACTGGGGCAATGCCCTGAGCCAGAGCAAGACCCTGTCCTAGAGCCATACCCTGAGCCAGAGCAAGACCCTGAGCCAGGGCCATACCCTGAGCCAGAGCAAGACCCTGAGCTAGAGTTATATCCTGAGCCAGAGCAAGACCCTGAGCTAGAGTTATATCCTGAGCCAGAGCAAGACCCTGAGCTAGAGTTATACCCTGAGCCAGAGCAAGACCCTGAGTTAGTGTTATACCCAGAGCCAGAACCTGAGGCTGAGGATAATGAGTTTGTCCCTAAAAATGACAGCTATAAAAATCTGCCAATAGACACTGAGGAAGACCCACAGGTCCTATTTGAGCCATCCATTACAGAGGAGTCAATATTAGAGCACTGCATTAGAGAGGAGGCGATGTCAGATGTGTCCAATGAATCATGTCATGACCTTGACCCTGATGAAATGGATGAATGCCTGAGAGTTGAAATTGCAGCAGCTTCCTCAGATAGTGAGACTGACGAAAAATGGAGAGCAATATTCTCCTCTTCTATAAATAAGGAAGATGATGACTCATATTTGGACAGTCTTCAGCTGAGTGCCCATGAGCTCTTTGTGCAGAAAGTTGAGGTGACAGACTTTGAAGGACCAGACAACAACTGTGAGGAGGTCTGTTTTAAGGTTCCACCAGTGGAAGAAGTTCTGGAACAACCTGAGGATATAATTTCCTTTACAGCTCCAACACAAGAGGTTAAATATAATCCTTTAGGCCTTCAAGGATTGTCCAAAATCTCTGAAGATGAGAGTGAAAATGGCAGAGATGCTTATCATAATCAGACCACGTACCAACAGCACATGAATGCAGATCAAAGCAAGAAGCTACCTAAAGACTTCTGTGTGATACAGGAGACAAAGAGTGAGAATGTTAGCACAGAGCATGTGGACTTCCAGCTGGCTCGTAAGCAGTGGCGGGAAATGGAGGAGCAAACCAAGAACAAGATTGTCTTACCTACAACCAAGCAACCCAGCTTCCATGGCAGCCACAGCTTCATGTACACACCGGTCCGCAACATTGAAAGAACTCCCAAGAAAGCACACGACCTGGAGAATCTGAATCTGGTTGGGGATTATCCTCATACCCAGTTCAGCCCTTGTTCAGAAGATTCTGGCCTGGATGATTCCAGTTACCGGTCTCCTTACGATGACCCAGAAACACCAGTTGAAAGGGAGATTCGCATATCAATGGAGAGGGAGGAAAACTACCGAAGAGAAAGGAGTCTCTCCAGGATGGGCAAATCAACCGATTGTGCTCCATCACGAAGTATCCCCAGATCGATAAGCACTCCACTGACACCATCATTCATTATCACCTCCTCACCCACTAAGGAACCACTGAAACATGAAGTGTCAGCAAACAATGTTATCATACTCGACCCCAGCAATGATTTTACCTCCAGCCCCAGACATGGCAAAGACAACACAACGGCTCGCTCTGGTGAGTGGCGCTCTGAGGACAACAGTTCCAACCTCATCATCCTAGAGACATCCAATCTGATTATTCGCAGTGCCTCTGAGTTCTCCCTCAACAAAGCCTGTGAGCAGCCCCAGGAAAAAATGTTCCTGAACAACCCCTTTTTCAAGCTGCGTTCAAGAAGCACAATATCACTGGTGGATGAGGAGATTAAGATGGTGAAGCAGAGGGAGGAAGAGCTGAGGAAAGAGAGAGCAAACCTCTATGGAAAAGACAGGTTCAGTACAGAGAGGATGTTGTCAAATCACATGGACACTTTGGCGTTTGACACTTCAGGTATGCTAGCAAAACACTAAACATAGAACAGTACATTATTTACAACACTGCACACCTACTTTTTTCTACTTTTACCTCTGTTTGTGTATAAATTTAAGGTAATGATGAACTTTGGTCTTCATTTTAGCTGATGTACCAGTGAAATGCAAGTCCTCTCCATCATCACCAATGAAAACAGCCTACAGGATGGATCGCTCTGCTTTATCCTGTGATCACAGAGTAAGCTCTTGCTCAAACACTTTCTTATTAAAAATCTGTATTTACGGACACAATCATCATAGCAGGTTTTTTGTGCTTTGTGTTACATGTATTTATCATGTAAATTTGTATGTATCTATCTAAAAAAGGAAAAAATGTAGCTTGTTAACTCTGAATGGCAATATTACCATGCAAAACTGATTTGCTCATTCCGCCTTCAGTCTAATAACCTGAAAGAGGAGGTGGAAGTGAAGGAGGTGGTGAAGGAGGAGGAGGAGGAGGTGGAGGAAGTGCTTTGAAAGCAGGTAAACAGTCAGCTGTTTTTCTCAGTTTCCAGAGGTCTACACAGGAGGACGACGCAAGAGTGCCATGGCTCTGCGCTGGGAGGCAGGCGAGTTTACAAAAAATGACTGAAGAGGAGGAAGTCAAGAGTTTGCCTTATAAGGGCATTGATTGTCAGTGTTTTTGTCATTCAAGTTAGATTCAGCATTGCAGTTGTTTGTTTCATGTTGTGACATAACCTAATCTCTCTGCTTCTGTGATGCTTTGGGCAAAAATAGCAAGACAATGAGAATGTCAGATGGCCACATTACAGTTTAAAGTGAACTGATAGCACAACGTATTATAAAATGGACATGGGTAACAGTTGATTCTGGCCAGAGGGGGTACATTATTTACAGATACCCACACAGTTCTGCCATGCCCTCATTATATCTGAATCAACACTCATAGCTGGAAAGCTGGAAGGCTGCTGGTTTCAGCTCTTACTAGGCTGCAGCTGCTACTACATGTTGTAGTAGAGAGGTAATGTTTATTACAAGATTGACAAAGACTGGGCAAACACACACTCTCCATTTCAACCAAATTATGAATAAACAGTATTTTCAACTGTGGGAAGTGGGTGTGGTATAAATGGGATAATCCTCTCTGATCAGTGCAGGTACCAAGAATAACTATAGCCTCAATCTACAGAGGCAAACCCAGGTTATCAGCCTATGTGTCATGCAATAATATTCAATAACTGCATGCCTCCTTCTGGATCATTCCTTGCCTATTGAAGAACTGCTGAAAAAGTCCATCCCAGGAGTGCAGAAGCTCAGAAAACTGCCACTGGAAGAAAAATGATTTTTACAAGTATTCTCTGATATTTGATTGGGCCTTCATTATGAACTTAATACAGTACTCACATGCCATGTACATTCAAAGAGTCATCGGTCACTGTAATCAGAAAGTGCAGCTGAAACTTATATGATGCTTCAGCAGTGTTCGTTAGAGCAATCAAGTGGCCAATGATTGTAGGTTTATTTCTAATATAATACTCTCTTTAGTGTTGTATCCCTCTAACGTTTGAGATGTTGTGAGGTTGTGGTTTGATGCTATGAAAATGACTGCTTAGAGTTAGGGTTATGGGTGGGTTGAGATTAAAATTTAGTCATTTGTGGGCATTATTAAGAATGTGTTAGTAAACAGTTGCAGTAAAAACAATGCAACACAGACATTCAGCTGGAGTGTTGTGTCCACCTGAGGACACATATTCACTCTCCTTTTCGCTCTGGTTTGCTTTCTCCCAGTTATTCAGTTCTTTTCAGCTGCTAAATGCTACTCTGTGTTCACCAGCTAGTCTCTAACTGAGTTGCCCATCTGTTTGGTGCTGGGCACATAGAGATTTTTCACTAAAAACAGCATCCTGATGCTGCTGCTAGAAATGAGGTTGTTGAGAGAACGTAGATTGAACTTGTGAGCTGGAAACCAAAACAATGAGCCAAAAGATGCTAAAAAAGGTTCTGTACAGCTAAGAGAAACTGCAGAGTCGGTGATAATTCTTCTGCATTTTAATCACTATGAGAAACACCTTTCATATGACCTGTAGTCATTATTGTAAATATAAACAATAATAATTAGTGTAGCTTTTAGGTTAAGGTCCAGTGTGTCCACAAGGAATGATTACAGCTACCAAAAACTCTTCCAATATAATATGACATGTGACTATTGTACTGACTGACTGTAAAAGTCTGAAATTTTACTTTATATGAAACATGATAATTTGCTGATGGTAAACTGAAAGTATTTGCAAGCTTTTTGCTAAGATGCCTGAATGTTAGACTAATGTATTGTTGAGTCCACTCTTTGCTAAACTTTTCTGGACATTATAAATGTAAATCAGATTTGAAAACATATTTTGATGTTACTGTATGTCTTGATAAAGCAAATGCTACATTGCTCAGTGTATATTAATTGTATTTTCGTACTATGCTTTTTTGCTGCAAATGATATTTCAGGGTGAGCTGGATGGATGTAAATCAGCACAATATACAAAACATGTTACACCCAAACCTTCACTCAGACAACTCATGTAGTGAATGTCAAGATTTTAGTGAGAATAAATACAAATGCGCATTTCACTTTTGTCACTCCCTGAGTGACACTTCAGGGCCAAGGACGTTTGAGTTGTCTGCCTGAACAAGCTCCACATTATTCTGTATGACCTACGGTGGGACAATCCATTATTTACAGGTATTTCTTGATTCAAAACTAGAGAACCAATGAGACTATAGAATGTGGGCTTCTATCATCTTTGGAAATTCTACATGATGAAATAGGTTTCAACAGATTAAAGTATTTTATTCTTTATAAAATAGCACTATAAATGAATGTTGACTTATACAGAGTGAAGATACACTATACTCACATACACTTCTTGTAAATGCTCAAAATCTGACTTTACTTTCCAATATTCAGCAATTCTATCAATTTTTATGGAACAGGGCATTTGTAGGCCAGTATTCATTTTAAGGCACTTTTCTTTATGGTTCCCTTTATTGTGAATTGCATGAGCACACAAAACAATATTTTAAGGGATTTTCTTAAGTATAAACACTGGTATCTGCTGATTTTAATAAAGAAATGTTTATCATTATTTACAAAGCCTTGATAATTCCAGCTACTCTGAAAAGCAGCTTATAAGAGCTTGGTACTTTCTTGACCTTAGATTCAACTGACCTTAAACCGCATTGTTTTACATTTCATGTTTGTATGCTTCATTGTTAAAGTATAAGCTTATAAATCTCAAGGAATACTTGCATTATGTGAAAAGCCCCTGCTGTGGATTTTTGGGGTTTATTGGGCTCTTTGTGACTAAACATGCTGGGGCTTTTCACTTTGTATTCCTCATGCAAGTTATGAAGAGATTAGTGCAACAATAAAAGATATATATGAAGATGTATATGAAGAATGTTGGCTACCTTTATTCATTTGGATACATACTGTAACATGCTCTGCTCATTATGAGATTACTTGTGTGCCGTGATGACATTTTAGCCTGAGGGTGGCACTAGAGAAAAGTAGCTGAATTGTTTCGAGACTGCCCTAAATGTTTAGATATTTTTGTGTACAAGCGAAAATGTAGTGGTGATGGTCGTGTAAGAGAAAAGATTATGAGGTCGTTAAAAACATATAGAGCCTCTTGGATCGTCTGGGTGCATGCACATCCAAAGCTAATTCTAGGATAGTCTGGCCATTACATTTGGATTTTGAATACCTTGTCATGGAACTATGTGTCAGGTCAATGAGTCATCAGAATTATTAGGATGAGTAATGCTTCATTTTAAGGCTCTGTTATTTCCTAATAATTTCCAGATTTTTGAAAGTTTCTTGAGAAGAATAAAGTAACCTGCTGAGAATTAAAGTGACAATAGAGACAATGTACACAGACTAATTTCTTTTAAAATAACTGTTTAATTTTAGGGTTGAGTATCATTTTAATTTTATCAATTTGAAGCTCAGAGTGGGCTGCTCTGCTGACACCATCATGGCAGTACCCGACTCTGCCTAACTCCTGTCTAAACCAAAAATGGGCACAGACGTGGGGCCAATGTGGAGTTGAGACTTCAGTGCATGCCGGTTTAATGACTGTGGCAAGACTTGAATCAGCTTAGGCGACACCTAGCAAACAGCTAGTGGCTAGCCAACTGTTACAGCACCCACCTGGCAATCAAAGAGGCCCCACTTCAATTATGCAAAACTTTAAGCCTAAATAAAAATCTAACAGGTGAGTTATATAAAAATTTCTCCCCCTGTACAGTTGTCATGAAGGAGGAAATTAGCTATAGAGACCAAAACCTATTCTATTTATAGACAAGCAAAACTGTCAACCACAAGTTTAGCTCACCTGCTGTAAACTATGACAGATACTTACAGCAGTTTGGATAAGAGTTTAACTGCCATCGTTGTTTTTTCCACCAAATACGTTTGGCTAACAGCTTTGTTAACAAACCCAATAGCAAAACAATATTGACTGTTAATATTGCTATATACACATTCTGTTCCGTGACACATGAGGGTTGAAAAAGCACCAAAAGAAGTACGGAGGTGATCAAACAGTTAAAAATCATCCTTTAATAACACACGCACAAACGCATATACACTTTATATAACAATTACAAGACAGTGTCATAGGTGACGATTATTTGTCACCTGTTATAAACTTGCAATAGCTTTCAGAAATCCAACTAGGAAACCTGTATTTCCTATTAGGAACACCACCAACACCATCTTCTTCACTTTGGAAACCTGAAAGAAATTGCATTGAAGAATCAATAAAGAGAGGAAGATATATACTATATATATATATAAAATACAACAACACAATGAATAAAGCAAGGCTGGTCTGACCTCTCCATGCTGCCACTTCTGAAACTGAGCAAACAAAATATTCTCTGTGTCATCACTGTTGCTGTTTCCTGTGGATATAGTCAGACATGTTGGATAAGTAGAGAATACTAAAACACAAAATGGTACATATGGTTTTAGTTTTAATAAATCGATTTCAAGAACATTGTAATGCCAATGCGGAAAAGCTGAACATCACTGCAATGTGCAGGAATAGCCTTCCCACTGTTGTCCTCTCAAACGACGGATGAGTTCATTTTAAGTCTTTCATTAAAAGACAACTACAGATGGTTGACATTTCCAAGCTGTTAAGCATTCACATTCACTCACACCCACATTAATACACCTACCTCTGACACATAAACACACACACACACACAGTCTAATAATCATAATTCTTTTGGCTTTAGTCATAATGTGTTGGAACAGAACAATTGATTGCCTCGCTGCAGGCAGCAGCACTCAGTGCTAATTGAAACAAACAGGTAATACCAACTGTTTACTCCAGGCAATAAGAACTAATCTACAGCCAACAGGGGGGCAAAATTAAAAGCATATATAGAGTAGTGCACTGGTGGTATGGGTGCATTTGTTGAACACAGTTGGCACAGTGAGTGGGACTCCAGTGAGGCATCTTGCTGCTGATCAGGCTGTTTGATTTACACTTTTAACACCATCAGGTGTTAAAGCCCCAGTCACACTGGCATTGAAAAACATTGGTTCATTTAAGGTGGAATCAACACCATCAAGGCTGTAAAGTCTGTCCTCACATGTATTTCACAAAATTCAACTAAGATGAACTAACACTGACTTGTAGTACCTCTATTTCTGAGTTTGCAGGGGTAGATTAGTAGCAGCAGGTCTGTCAGCACGATCCACAGCAGCCACGCAGTCAGCATCGCAGGAGACCAGGGACTGGGTAACAGCAGCGCCTGCTGGGCAGCACCCAGGAACACACACACCACTGGGAGGGAGAGAGGACCAGAGGAACAGTCAGTGCTTCATCTGGAAATTTGCTCTCAGAAAAAAAATTTAGATCATGCTATACAGTGCTCTGTGTGTTTTAAAAAAGTGTGTGTTTCAATCAGTCTGTAACCCTATGTGTAAAGCCAAACTAACAATAATCAGATGCTACTAAAAACTATTGTCTGCATATCCACAGCTGCTGTCCTGCTGCTGAGAATACTGATTAGTGCACCAAAAGTGAATTAATCTGCTGCTGAAAATAGGCCCCATAAAAGGATTATATCAGTTTGAGTAACTGTTTCTAAAAACTGCAGAGGCCAGCTGTTTTAGGAAATTACTGTCTTAAAAAATATGAAACTACATGTTTGTGAGCTGTTTTTAAAGATGTATGTCTTCAGCATGAACCAGTGAGCCTGAGTCTGATAGCCACAGACAGGGAAGGGAAGAGCGACGAGGATGGGAAAGGGAAATTATGAGAAACGGGTTGCTTGTTTAGGTCTGTTCATGGTAATTGTTGACAGAACAAGGGTATAGAATGACACCAACTTCATCCTTTTAACAATTTGGTTTTAGTCGAATTCCTTGGATCGCCCACTGCTGTCAAAGCAGATATTTTTACTACCTTTCTTGCAGCAATCACATGAACCTTCTCCAGAAAATACACTTTGTGATCATTCCTCTTACTGGCAAGTATCTGTCCAGCTGTGCCCGCTCCAAAGTGCATCCAGTTGAAGATGATCCTCCTGCGGATGCACAGAGACAGGACCTGGCATGATTTCAGTTAACATGGATGAATTTTAAAAAACCCAGCGCTGCTTTTCACAGGACCGGATAGGGATAAAATCCACTTGTATGAGACAGTGATGAGCAAGACAGGGAGTTATTAAAATCTGGTTTTAGGTCTTACCTGGGGGACTCTGGGACAGGTCTGAGAATCGCCATAATTGGCTGGATGACAGACAGAGCCATGACAGTGCAGCCTATGTAAGGATGAGAGCCTGCACCCTGAGAGAAAAGGAAACACAGAGGAAGAGGAGCTGCAGTGATGTTCTGTGGCTTTAGATAGTAGTGTGGTCTCCGGTAAAATTACATTCACTTCTACATTTACTTTTGCTGCTACTACTACATACTATTGTTGCTGCTGCTGCCCTCTGAAGAATGATTTCAACTTATTAAAATACACTTGTGATAACATGAAATCTAATCATCAGACACACCTGAAATGCTGATAATAATCCCTCAGCACACATTTGCAGTAATTACAGCAGGAAATGGATCTATACTGTGTTGGGTGTTTACAGACAACACAAATAACAACAAACATCAGTAAAAGGGGATTAGGTTGGTATTTATGTGATTGCCGCAAGAGGTGTGGTCCTGCTCCTGAAACTTTGCTAATTAGCTTCAATTCACTAGCAAGGACCACACCATCAACGGGGTACGTTTGAAAGATTTATTGAACAGATGGATGAATGTGTTCTTGTGATTTTCTTTGTGATTTTTGGATGCAGTGTTGGGAGGCTTGGTAGGGAATCCTTCACAGTACTGGGGCGAACCCCCAAAACCTCTATTTACTTGAGATGAGTTTAGACATCTCTGAGATCTTTAAAGTCCAAACGGGTGTAGCAATGATATGGTTGAGAAGACAATCGACCCTTGATTGTATGAAATGTTCTGTAATGCCATTGTAGGAAGTTTAAGTAGTGGCTCTGATTCTGAAAGAGCGTCCTGAGTAATGAATAGGAAATATGCCAGACAAGTAACAGGGGTGGTGGTGGAACCAGAATCGAGTGACGACTTATCCAGAATTGGAGATGAAGAGGATCCACTGCTGTTGCTTTCTGTTTTGCAATAGAGCAGGTAGCTTGCGAGGGTCTCAAAAGGATTTAGGGATGATTACGCTTTGAAGTAAAAGATGGGTGTTGGCTGACTGGATTGATTGGTTTTAGTTTGCTTAAGTAGAATATTAGGGTGTCTTTGGAGAGATGGGACACATCTGACGTGCAGACATGTTGAGATCAAGTTTACGGTGAGGATGGTGACAAGGATTTATGGCTGGCTCTTGGCGAAAGAGTCCTTTGAGGAGTGGCATTACGTGAGGGTGGTTTGAGGCCAGGCATGGATTACCAGTTATGAGTTTGGTGAAGAAACTGATGTCACTAAGATGAACTTTAATGGTATGAGTTTAGATCGCCATAACGGTATGGGCAAAGGTAATGTAGCGAGTCGGAGTGACGGGATCGAATGACGGGAGCGTTATATTATGCTGGTCATGTAGGTGATGGAAACTTTTGTGAGCCGTCCAGTATGAAGAAAGGGTAGAGGGAGATTGACTGTTGATGGCAGGAGGGTTGTTTTAATAGTTTCTGGTCTTTGTGTTTGTGCAAAAGAGGAGAAGAGGATTAGGTTGGCATTTATGTGATTGCAGGAAGAGGTGTGGTTGAGGTGTGGTCCTGCTCCTGAAACTTTGCTAATTAGCTTCGATGAATGAAGAGGGAGACAGGCAGCTTTGGTCAGACTCTGACCTTCAAGGAGGGAGCTGACCACCTTCAGTAGCCCCCACACCTTCAAGGAGGGAGCTTATATACTGTGGTTTTCAGCATGTTATTTATCCTTTTATTATATTATCATTATCATCAGCAGCATTACCATTATAATCATCATAACCATATATATAAATATAAACATGTAATAAGTGAGTGCCATACATGTCCAGGAAAAGGATGCCAATAACAGAAATAAGAATTCAGACCATCTAAGATGTGAACATGAAAAGATTAGAAAAAAAAAACCATTTTAATTTATACATAAACCATTTTGCATCTTAGTTGTGATATTTTCACACTGGTTGTCATCAGACAGTGACAGTGATGGGAGCCACTTATCCAGTGGAAGGGAAAATGTTCTCAAACCTAATGAGTTTAAAAAGCTCTGTGAGGAACAGACATCCCTGCATCCGAGACAAGACATGACAAGATGACAGTGAGGTCAGTAAAACACTCTTGTGGTCATATGCACTTAACTCTGCATGCAGTGCCAATTAGTACAAAACAGTCTGTCTGAAAATTCCTGACACACACCTCCACATGATGCGCTTTATAACAAATGTCTGAGCACCAGAGAAAGAAAGATGATGCTGTGACATCATCAACCAAGTGTGTTTCTCACGTGTGCATTATGCTTTTATTAAAGCAGAATGAGAGAATACAGCACTGACAGGAGTGAAGAGCAAAACTCACAAAGCTATTGAGCTAAATTTTTCTATAAACACATCCACAGTATCTTGTCAAACATTTCGTTAGGCTGGGATGGTAGTTCATCATTTACTGCTGCTATAGCCTGTGTGTCCTGATGTTCTGTAATGGGGAAAGATAGACACCTACAGGCCACTGACAGACACAGTCAACAGGGTTAGTAACAGATTGATGGCTATAGAGCATCGATGAGAAGGAGCCGAAAATAACAACAGCTTTTATGTTCCAGAAATGGATGTCACCTTAATCCGTAAGTGGGCTAGTTTTTATTAACCTGCTAAAAGTGTAGTTTTAAACTTAAGTGAAAGGTGAAGATCTCTTTTTTGTTTTTTTGTCCAAATATTTCATGCTGTGCTGGAAATTTAAGATTTTATAAAGGATAACACTGACCTCCCAAACTGCTCACAGACTCCAATGTTTGATATTTAGGGGCTAAAATCCGGATTTGACTCTGAGTTAACTCTTAATATCATTCTTAATGCTAATTCTTGTAAGTTTAGAAAATACAGGCCCATATTTAATCAAACCTCTGAGAATTACCCTCATTTAAACCTGGGGACAGATACCAAATCTGAAATATATCTCCATTTGATGGAGTAATGCATGCCATAAAAAAATAAAAAATAAATATGTTTAAATAGATATTTAAGAATTTAGAAATATGATTTTTGCTCCTGTGCTCTTTATTCGCAGACAGTACAAAATGTACAAAGCAGTCAGATTTGTGACCCCTCTGTGAACTGGCCTCTAGATTCTTCAAAGTCTGTATTCATGCCGTGTTCCTGTTCCTCTGTCTACTTGTGTTCGAGCCAGCACATTCACAAGAGGCGCCACATACCTCCATATCTAACACACTCTCATCACATTTATGATGGAGCAGGTCAGCCGGTGGGAAAACCTGCAGATATATTGTGCCGGTGTGTGTCCTGAAAGCTGCAGCCTCTGTGGTGAGTCAGAATGAGCCAACACTCGGATAGATTCAACACTGTGTCACTCACACCGGAGAACAGTGTGTGATTAATACGGCTGAGTCATTCACACACACACATACACACCACAGTGCGGCTCAACGAGGACATACAAACAGTGTTGGCTCCAAGTCCATTCACAGCAGAGGAAGCTGAGTTTCAGGAACACTTTCCTCAAGAGAAACAAAGTTTGACTTAGTGAAGAAAAGACTCCCTCTGACTAACTTGTCAAACACGATAATTATATCATTTCATCATGATAATCACACAGAGATTGGCAGCGTTAGAACACACACATACACACACACAAAATCACCTCACAGCAATATAATCACAGACTAAGAAATTAACATCACAAAGGCAAAAATATTTGATAGACGCAGCCATTAAATTAGGTTCAAACATTCATGTTGTAAAAACAGGCCTCATCAGATTAAAATGTTGATCTGTCCAATAAAGAAAAATAAAAATTCATGACCAAATACCATATACCTGTTAAATACAAGCATGTCAGCATTGTCAGTGTGAGCATGTTAGCATTTAGCCCAAAGCACTAGTGGTCTTAAGTACATCCTGACAGAGCAGTAGATCATATGGAAATAAAGTGAATACATATTAATGCTACCTCTTAGGTGTCTCTCTGAAAGAAGAAATAAAAGAATATGTGGAGTTGGCTCACTGCAGAATTTAAGAATGATAATAATTGATTAATTTTCACACACACAAATTCAAATGGTGCCATTCATTGTAGAATCTAAAAACACTTTTGGGAATAATTATGTGAGAAAATATGTAGTCAGTTGAATATATAAATTATTACACCTCTCTCTTGTGGTAGAAAAGAGAGAGGCTGATCCTTGAGTCTGAATGTATGCACGCGCCATTACAGCCATACCACTGTAAAGTTAAAGTGTCTCCTGAGGGTGGAGCTGCAGGAAGGGCCACCACGGTCATTACCATGAGAAGGGTTAATACCCTTTCAAAAATGCATGTACAGTGCAAATATTAGGAGCTATTAGATAATAAGAGCCAGTGTGCAAAGTTGACATTTTGGTCAGAACGATGCTCCACAGGAAAAGGGTAGATCAAAAAAAAAAATTCACCAAGAGGTTTCTTTATCCCAGCAGGAAAAATCTGCTGCTGCAAAATGTAGTTTCATGTTTTGCAATTTTCTACTTTCTACGAGTAGAAATCCATACACACACACACACAGTCTGAGGTCCACCAACACAAAAAAAACAAGCCATGACAACACAATGACTTGTTGTGGAAATGTGTGTGGGACTGACACAAAGATACACAGCAAAAGATTTAGAAATGCTGAGATCTGGTTGGACAGATGGAGGGACAGACGGACAAGCATGGAGGGGGTACAAACACAAACATGCACACAACACACACTTACCTTGCTCCATCCGCTCCTGTATATAAAAGGCAGCGTGAAGGCCACACTAGTTAGGACCACAGCCAAGACCATCATGGTGCGATGGAGCTGCAAAGAGAAGGGGAGTGAGAGAGAAGGGCAACTATTTCAATAAAATACAAGATGACTGGATCATTATTCTGTTTCATCTGTCGGATGTGAAAATTATGTGGATTAGTCTGTCAATAAAATATGAGGATATATTGGTGCTCTCACCTGAAACCAGAGCCTTTGTCCCAGCAGAGCCGTGTCAGGCCAACAGTGTTTGTAGTGACGAGCAATGAAGATGGCTGTGCTCACTGCCCACATCCAGACGGTCAGCATCAACACACCTGAGAGGACAGAGCACACATCGGCCGAGACTTATGAGCTCATCACATCCAGCCTTCCTAATTGGTCAAAACTGTCATGTTTGTTTATGGAAAGGCTTCAGTTTGCTTTTTTTCTTAGGGATTGATTGGTATTCTTCTTTATTCTAGGCAAGGTATTTGTGATATTATTCTGTAATTTAGTCTGCAATTCAGTCACATGATATTCTGTATGCAAGCCTTGAGGGAAAACATAATATATTATGCCCACTTATGAAGCAGCAGGTGGCACAAGCATTTTCATAATGTCACAGACTTTCTGTCTGGAATGATAATGTGTTCGTCCTCACCTTTTACCTGTAATCCTGCTTGATAACAGGTAAAGAAATAAAAAATTTGACATTTCCCCTAATGTTTGTCTAGGGAACGCAATGTGATCACAAAATAACATAAAGGGCGCCTGGGTACAACAAAATACTGCAGCATGATATTTCAAAACAAATAAATGTGACCTGAAAAGCTCACTAAAAATAAGTAAAATCTAATCAATGAAGCCTCCGAAGGAGAATGTTTTGCCTTATTTGCATACAGTAAATACCTGAAACTACATTATTAAATTTCATTTATTAGGTTGAGCTTGAAGGTTCATCTTTCCATCCTTCATCCATCTCAGAAACAGAAGCTTGACCAATGAATACAAAAATAAATAAGCAAACTTTATATTTCTATGGTTAAAGCTCTATGAATACAGAGACTGCAGTGTGTTGTTTGGTTTGGTAACCGTGAGATGTAGTGAACATGGCAGTCTAGCCTTAATCTACAGAGCCTAGACTGGAACCATATATCAGAAAATGTTTGTCAACCAACCATGGACCTTGATCAGCAGCGGGGAGCGGGAGCCACTTAGATCCTCTGGAGATCCAGTAATCACCTTCTGATTGGTCGAGATGAGGGGCTGGCGATCGTGTCTGTGGATTAAACCTGTGGAGGACAGGGTTAGGGTTGAGTTTCCACAACATGGACACAATTTGCACTAAGTTCTCACGGAATTACCATGGTTTTCCAGCAGTAGTTGAAGAGGAAGCAACATATTTTATTCTGAGTGATATGACTCATGCAAGTGTTACCACTGAAGGCATTAATAGTCAGATGGAAATACACATGACCCAAGGTGTGAAAGCTGCCTCAGCCTTTGTGTTTCCTTGAACACGACAGAATCAAGCCAGACAAGACAAGAGGTCAGTAAGACAATGGGAGCATGAAACAGGTCAGTGCTTAGTCAACAAGCCTACCTTATCTACAGCATCTACATTAGCTTCATAGGCCTAACTCTGATTTAAGTGAGTTAAACACACATCTCACAAGGTGCCACATTAATTACTGTTAGAAAACAGTATATATATATACATATATATATATATACATATATATATATATATATATATATATATATATATATATATATATATACATACATATATATATATATATATATATATATATATATATATATATATAAAACATCACATGAAATTAAAGTATTATTGCAGGTAATAATACACAAAAAGCACATTTAAAACTTATCATAGTAAAAAAAAATACTGTAAATGAAATAACATTTCATTATAATAAGTTGAGTCTTAATAATTTCTTAAATTCTTTCAAGAATTATTGTTTAGTTTATATTTTACAGAATGTTTTCATGCAATTATTTATGTCCTTTTACCTTGGTGAGCTCTACCATGTGCCAGAAACAGGAAGTAGCTCTGGTTGAGATTGAATCTGTTATCTCGGAGGATGTTTCTATGGAAACGACACTGGATGACCCCCTCTGCTAGCCTCCAGGCCTGACCCCACAAAGCCTCCTGGAAACAGAGAGGTCTGCACTGAAATCTGTGTTCATGATGATGATGAGGATGATGATGATGATGATGATGATGATGATCATGAGTGTACCTCTGTTGCCAGCTCAGGGGGTGTTCGTCCAGAGACGTGCGCAGCGCTTACGGTAACTCTGCCACCATCGTTCACACACAGATAGACGTCATCATTCCCCTGCAGGGCAGAAGCATTTACATATATATACTGACGTACTGTACATTTACATCTTGAAGAGCAAAGTCCCCAAAAGTTGTGGTGTTTATTACTGAAAGGAAACTGTAACTCTCTCCTAGAAATTAAGTTCATATACCTCTAAACTAACCAGCTGTTTTCACACTGTTTTCATCTGCCACCACAATGTGGTGGCCAGATAATGTTATTTTTCTCACATTGTGGTGGCCAATTGGCCAGATAATGTTATTTTTCTGAATGACTGAAGTGCTGCATTTATTGACTGCAGAGTCACTAGGAGATAATTGGGGTTGGTGATAAGTGTAGAAGCCACAAACTGCATCCACATTTGTGTTAAGTTTAGGCAACAGAACTAACTCTGGTTAAGGAATGATCTTTGTTTGCATTAAACCAGACTATCATCTACCAAGTGCTGTGAAAGACTAAACAGAACCATGACAGTTTAATAATGCTGCAGTCACCACATGTGGATATTTTTCTGCAAGGATATTCTGGCAGAAAGCAAATATATTGGCGGTGAACATTTTTCTGACGAGTTCAGAATCAACAAAATGCTAAATATGTAAATTAACAACATTTCCTCATTACGTTAATAGAAATTATTGTTCTGTTGTTTGCTCTCTGTTGATATTAACACAGCAAAAAATCCCTCTGAGCTGATTTCAATTCAAAATCAAATCAGCGAGGAAAAAACAAAAGAGCATCAATCAAAAACAAAGTTACTAATCAACTCTCTAACGTTTGGTCTGACTATGAACTGCTGCAGGGATCTAGGTGCTTCAGTTTTATTCTTATTTCCAAATAATATGGAGGCCATTACTATGGAAATGGTCCCTATTATTTACATATACCTGAGACCCAACACTGTAATCTAAACATATCAATGCTATATATTTAAAAACTGACTCAGGGCAGTAGCCTTAATAATCCACTGGGTGTCGCAGTGGCGCTATTTAATCCCCGGTAAATCCCAGTTTTAATTATGTTTTTCAGCTGCAGGACACCGTAGTTTTGAGATGCGTCCAGTGTGGGACGCCATCATTCTTCGATGTTTTCTTCTCCAGAGATGCAAGGTAAGCAGTGTTAATGCCGGCCTGCGTCATCTTAAAATATATTGAGTAAAACCACACTTTCAGAATTTCTGTTCAAACCATCCTATACCTGACATGTTAGTTATTATTAGCTAGCTTGCTGTGCATGGTTCAGCACTCGTTCAGTGGAAATATTGCAGGAATTTAGGATTAGCTTTTCAATTCTACTTTATTTATTGTTATCGACTGTGTCACTTAATTTATTTTCATACTATGTTTAGAGTGCCTTAGGTCTTTTCAAATGTGAAGTAATTTAATTTCAGTGTTTCATTTGAATATTTAGCCGGTGCTGCCATCACACACACCAAGAAACACAACACAGTGCCTAGAGTGTGCCGGTAGGCTTCAGCTCGCACACATATGGGTTATATCTACAAGTTAAAAAGTATATCCATTTGTTTTAGCATTAAAGTTTATTCTTAGCACAGGATTCACTTAGTGGAGATTTTCCAAAACTTTCAACCGTATCTCATGGCATTCATCTACATATCATGATGTCACTGAGGTGACTGAGTTTTCGTCAGTAGAACTGAAGCCACGTCTGTCTCTGTTCAAAGATGCTCTCTGGTGTCCACCTTAATCAGTGACCTTAATCCTTGACCTAGTCAATGACCTTTGACCTCTTCAGTGGATGCTGTGAGCAGTTTTGGTCTGGTGCTTGTAGACAGCTGATGTTGTCTGTGTTCACTGATGTGCATGTACTGTTCCCCACAGCTGCACACAAACCCACATTTTTGTTTTGTATTTCGGCTCTCAAGACCTACAAGACTCTACAAGACCAAAAATCAAATTCACACTTTTCCTGTGATCGACACAAATCCTGTTTGGGGTGTTGTAATATGTCATGTGATAACAGTCAGCATCTCCATAACAACTGAACATCTCCTGAGAAAGCTCACAAGATGCAGCTGAAAGCTCTTGAAAGTTTCCATTAAGTCAACCTTTTTTGTCATAATCTATAGTCATTGTTTAGATTTAGGCTGTTATCTCTTTATATCTTTAAAATTTACAGGAAGGAGCTCAACTAAATATTGTTTGCACTGTAAATGTTTTTTTATATATAATACTGACTCTGTGGTCCAACATGTTGGATTTGAAAACAGTGATTATGATAATAATTAAAATGCTGATTTCATCTCAAGTTTGAAAATGTTCACATCCACAGTGGGCGAACAATGTAGGAGTGTTTATAAAGTCCCCCATATTTTTGGTACAAGGCTTGAGGACAGTACGACATACATACACAGAAAGCCAAGTCTCAGCTAACTTTGATACTATAGTGATTTGCTGCCTGGAAGGAAAGAAAAACATATTTGAAAATCTACAAGCACTTTGGGAAAAACTGTCAGTAGTTATGGTGTGAATATGTCATTTGAAGTAAACAAGATGAAAGATGTAAAAAACAATGGTATGAGTGGTGCTGGGATATGAAGCACAAGCTGCGCTCTAACATCACCTTCAGTATGAGGTGTCATAAACCACCAGTTTGGCAAACGCAAGCCTCGACTTATTGATTTTTAAGTCAAAGAATTCAGCCTTTTGAGGCAGTTTTTTTTTTTTTTTTTGTGGTAAATTTCCTGATGAAAACTCACCATCCATTTATCCAGAGACAGGGCGAAGGACATGTAACCTTCAGCAGGCCCGCTGAGTTCAAACATCACGCTCGATCCTGCTTCATCAGTGGTAAATGACAGGAAGAAACAGTGTGGGTCTGACTGTGGGCGACAGCCCACTGGGTCTCTGAGGCAGGATTTACTGTGGCCACACCCCACTGAGCTAAACTGAGGAGGAAGAAGACAATATTTCAGATATGTTGCTGGTATTCATATTCTGAATTTCAATGATCTAATCATTCTGGATAATGTGCGTTGTCTGGGTTGTATTTTTACAGGGGTATGGTTACATACCCGATATGATGGATTATTTAAAAGCTGTGCACCATAAAGTCCATCCACTTAGGTAGAGGCAGAAATCTCAGAGACATAACTGTTAACATGGACAGATAAAACTAAAATTACGTGCATAGATAGATGCCACTAGAGGGAACCCTATAATAATGATATTATAATTTGAAGCTATTTTTTGTATTATTTTGGATTGTATTTTATCATAATTGTAACAGTTTAGGTAGATGATTAAATAAAATACAGATTAATAAAATTTTAAAACCTCGCTAATCATCATTTTTAGTCGTCTTTCACATCAGACACTGACCGGTGTGGACAGAGCAGTGGGGCTGGTGGTTTGAGCAGGAGCAGCAGTGGGTGGAGCAGCAGTCGCTCCTCTCAGAGACACCACAGGACCTGCAATCCTCACCCAGTATACCTTATACCCATGCACCACTGTCACGCTGCAACAACAAATCACAAACACCTTCAGATACTGAAGCTCCTCCACCTTCACAAACCTGTATGACAAGACCTGCCAGTTCATTTGGGAGTGATCATGCATTTTAAACTCTGTTGGTTGGACGACCCTTTGTGTGCAGGTCTGTATTTCAGTGCAGTCGTGCACTCAAACCTGCACAGCGTTAATCATACTCACAGAAACTGGACTCTTTGTGGAGGGTTCTTTGGTGACTCCCACACAGCCTCAACCTGAGTCTTTTTTGTGCCTCTGCTGTGGCTCACCCCAGATCCCTTCAAATGACAGGGATTTACAGCACCACACATACAGAGAGAGAGAGAGAGAGAGAGAGAGAGAGAGAGAGAGAGAGAGAGAAAGAACAACCTCATTAAAAACATAATGTTGATTCATGCTGTGGTGAGATGCCAAGGCTGGCAGCACCTGCTGTTATAGCTCTTGACTAAAAATAATAACTATGTGCAGTAAGAAAGGAACAGCAGCATTTTACTCTTCAGGGCACTCAGTACAACAACAAGTCATGCCATACTCACCACTCTGCGAAGCACTTTTTCTCCAACCTATCATGAATACTGATTTCATTTACTCGGTTCAATAATTATTTCTACACACACACAAACACACACACACACACACACACACACACATATATATATATATATATATTCAATTCATCACTTTTCACACAGGTGCTTCAAAGCTTTAAAAGCTTCCCAGCAGCTCAGCAGGCACAATCTCCACATTTCATCATATAAGCTTTTAAGCTGAAATATGTGGAGGAAGTGTTGAATTTAACTGACGGCAGCTGAACAATGGTAGAATTTTTAGAATTAGTGCTGTGGAAATATATATGTATATGTGTGTGTGTGTGTGTGTGTGTGTGTGTGTGTGTGTGTGTGTATGTATATGTGTATATACATATGACTTCATCAAGAGAGCAGGGAAGGAGGAAGTGTTGAGTTTGTATCGCCAAATTAAAAGAAGTTGTGTTTCAAATGCAATTCTGGTTCTCTTTGCTGCTGAGATAAATAAAGCCCCCAGACACCTTTTCTGTATTCATACCTCTTCACTTTTTTTATTTTTATTTTTTGCACATTTAATTGTGTTATACATTCAACTGCATGTTTATTTTTTTTTATTTTTTCAGTTTTAATTTTTAATAAATTAGCAAGAGAAAAAAATATGTTTTCACTTTGTCATCATAGATTATTTAGTGTAGGCTGATGAGCAAATTGGTCATTTTATCCATATAAAATTAAATCTACAACACAAAATGGTGCGCAGAAGTGAGGTGGTCTGAATACTTTCTGAAGCCACTGTATCTTCTCACCACAAGGAGGTCAGTGGGCCACTACAACACCAGTTTATGGCAGTTTGGTTAAACAAAAGTGTATTTATGCACCATGTAAATAAATCACACAGGGCGCCTGTACAACACAGGAAGATGATTAGTAATATATAGTAATATAGTAATATAATAATAAAGCAGATCACCATAAACCAACACATAAGCTATGAGAAGGAGCCCCAATGAGTCTGGGGCAGTTGCCCTCTTTGCCCCCCTGTATGTGTACCACTGGCACACAGTCTGAAAAGATGGTTTACTAACATTAAAGCTAGTTCATGAGAGATTTGAGGAGCACATTAAAAACCACTATGTTTTTACCTGAGTGTGGCCACACTGCAGCAGCTGTGACTCATGAGGGTCAGTTAGGATGAAGGATCCCACTGCTGGGAGGTCCAGTTTCCCAGCATCCCGAGCTTCTATCAGGAAACCCTTGAAGAACGTGGGGTTTGAGGAGGTCACTTGCAGAGATACTGTAGATGAAGAATGAGAGGAAGAAGAGGTGAGGAGAGATGATGCGTTACTACACCCAGCCTGTAAACCTTAAGTTTAACAGCCCACCTGTGATGTTGTCACCAGGACTGAATATGGATTTGTCCACAGTGATGTTGTATGGAGGAGGGTCTGGGCTGGGATCATAACCATGCTGGGGCACCATGTCTCCACAGGCTGCACTCACCTTCCCATTACTGAACCCTGCGACCGGGCCTACACACACCGTAAACACTGCCAGCAGGAAGTATGAACGCCACATTGTTGATGCCTACAGCAGACAGAGACAGGAAATACAGGCACACACTAGATCCTTAAATACACTTAACTGTGCTTTATTCTCTCCACTCCTCTGAGTCTGTCCTGACCAGAAAAACAACAAGTTAGATGTTTATTAATTCAGTTTTATTTTATATTGGTGTCTTGGTATTCCTACAGTTATAAATATTTAAACGGACTGGGTTATATAGACAATAAATGAATAACTTTTTAATAATGAACTATATAGGGCACTATACCACCACATTTTCTAGGCCTGTTACTCTTGGGTAGTTGTTTTAATTAAAACATATATTATGTAGTTTAATTAATATAGAGTTTTATTACAGTCTGCATGATCAGGGGTCTTGTGAGGTTCAGTGTTGCCGCCACAATGAGTGAAGCATAGTGCAGCTCCTGGATGTGCAGTGGTCACATTGTGTTTAGAACATTCAAGTGTCTTCTCTTGACCTTTAGTGGCCTGTTAATATTGTATTTATCATTTAAGATGTGATTAGTTAATTGTGCTTTACTGCATTTGAAGTATGTAGAGCTATCTCACCTGTTGTGTTACTTTTCTTCATTATTCTGTGATAAACTATCTGACCTTCTGCATGTTTGCTCTTACATTATTTGTTATATATATTTGTTATATGTCATTTTCAAGTATAGCATGTCCATAGTTTTATTCTATTTGAATATGAATGGATTTAATGCTGCACTTGTACATTATTCTGACAATATACAGACAGTTTAAGATGAGTTACAGGTTTCATAACATGACTAAAAAGAGGAACAATGTCATAATATGAACACACACAGCAAAGGGGAAAAACATGCAGCTGATTCACTGGCTGCCATTATCTTAGTACAGACAGTGAATCAGCTGCAGGCTGGACAGAGGCCAGGACACTGTCACCAGCTCCAGAGTGTAATCAGTCCATTACAGATCAGACTGAGTTCAACAGGCTCAGTGAGATAACAGACAACAGTCAGTAGTTTCATCTCAAACCAAAAGTCTCACTTCTGTTTGAGAGGAAACTGAAAGCTTTGCCTGCAGTGTGATCGATCAGAGGAGGGTCACTAGAAAGTGAGCCAAATAAAATAATCAACCTTTTTCAATATAGTTATTTCTTAAAATAGAAAAATCTGAGGGGAATTAATCAATGCAAACTCTAAAAAAGTATAAAGAGATGCACAAACTAATTCCAGCATGTCATTCAAACCTATTGCTTTTTAATTATTCTTTTTTCACTGTGCTGACAAAAGGAATGAAATTAAGAATGAAGCCGTGTCTTGATTACACAAGTAAACTTTATAGTAGAATAAGTCTGTCTTATACTCATTTGTTCATGTAAAACAAGATGTAACTTTCCAAGACAAAGACATTTCTGTTGTCACACAGCTGTGAGACACTTTAAGAAGTTCAGCTCATCTGAATTAAAGAGTGTGGGCTTACCTCCACCCTTTGCTGGCAGTGTCTCCGTGTGTCTCCACCCTAAGTGCAGAAGAGTCTTGTTGGTCCCCAGACTGCAAGGCTCCTGCTGCCTTCACTTCCCACTGAAGACAATTGTACATGTGAGTTCTCTATTATGAAATATACTTCCTGCTTCCTGACAAATGATTGCCACAGTACATTTCAGGCCATTTACTCAACCTTAGAATTTGTGCTTTTCTTCCAAGTTACTTTTTTTCTAGTAGAAGATTTGGTCATGTAACATCAGGTTATTTTTCATTGATTTGCAAATTATGAATGTCCAGTCAATATAGTTCCAGTGAGACCATATTACATGTTTTTCTTACCTTTAATTTAACTGTGGCTCTGACTGAGATAGCCAATACATTTCATAATAAATATTTTCATATTTCTTTCTTTCAGTGATACAGTGGCTCTGTATGGCAAGTTCATTTTTCATCTGTTATCAAGAACAATTGAGTTGTTCTCAGGATACATTATCACAGCTGATAGTGGACACTGACTGAATTAAAGTCCATTCAACAAGGTAAAATCACACATCACATTTATCTAAAATAATTACTATAAATAACACAAAATGTTATATGCATGAAGCAGGGAGTCATACTATTTGTGGATTCAGCATAAAATATGAAGTGGTCATTCTGTGAGATTTATTTTATAGTTTGTAGTACCTGTAAATGATCAGCAGGTGGGGGTATTGCGGTGTGGATGATGAATACTCACAGAGCACTTTATTAGGAACACCTGCACACCTGCTTGATCATGCAATTGTTCAATTAGACAAACATGTGGCAGCAGTGAGATACATAATCTCATTGGTTATCTCCAGATTGGTACTTTGACATGTCTAACCTCATATATGTTTATTATGAAAAGCTAAATATGTGTGGTATCCAGGCAGGAAACATTAAAATGTAATTTATGGCCTCATATATACAGACTGCTACTCACTGGTTTTGAGTTATGTCTGGATCATATTAATGTACAGTATGTTTGGTATCAGTGGATGAAATCTTTGAGATATAACTAATATTCATGTTTTGGATGTTCCTGGATTTGATTCACATCTGATCAAAATGACTGTAAATACTCTCATCTTTTAACCCATGTTCAGATTATATTAATCTATCTCTATTAAAATATGGAATTGACATATTGTTTAAAATAGCTTGTAGTTGTATTGTGACTGCCGCACATCATTTGTAAATGCATTATATGTAATATTCTATATACTGATATACTGTAATACCACCCTGATGAAAATGACCGCGGATGCTCAGCCTTTATGACTCATATCCTGATCATATCTATCTCCAGATTAGAGTCTTTCATACTTTGATTGACTGGATGACTCTGATACACACACAAAAAAGCATTTCTCATAAATTACTTAAATGTCCTGATTCATATATATGAATGTTTATTAAGATGTCTATTTTTCCTGACTGAATATGACTAATAACCTTATAGTTAATATTCCATATTATTGAATGTAACCCAATACTTGTACTCCTGCCACGCTATCAGTCTGAATTGTGACCATTCCTAAAATCTAGAGCCAGTTACACCTGAGCTGTATGACAGTAATAATAGAGAAGACCTTGTATACAAATATCACTGTGCTATGGTGAAAATTGTAACCCATATAGAGAATATATATATGGTGAGCACTTTACGGGTATTATCTACATAAGATGTACACATTGTGTCAGTTACACTGAAATTTATATTATAGATTATATTAATGTCTTTGAAATGTGTCTTCTGGTTAATTTCATTAGACAAATATAGGCCTACATCTTTTACTGTAAAGCTCATCCTGTTTTAATGGTGTAAACATTAAACATGCAATTAATGCATGTACACAGTAAAACTTTTTAGTCATAATCAACCTAAATTTAATATTTATGCCTTTGTGAACTTGACAGCAGAGGAAAACAAAACTAAAAACAAAATGTAATTAGAATTTTTTTTTTTTTTTAATTATTATATTTAAAATGTGGGAGGAAACCGGAGCACCCGGTGGAAACCCACGCCAGCACGGGAAGTACAAAAACTCCACACAGCAAAGACTGAAGCTGGAAATCCAACCTTAACCGTTGCTGTGAGGCTACAGTGTTAAGCACTGAGCCACCGTGCGGCCTTGGACGTTTCTCACAGCGGACATTTTGACTTGTAAACTACAAGTGTGCCTCCATTAGGTTTAGAATCACTTGGCAGGTAAAACCAAAACTAATGCAGACTATGTGTCAAAGTGGCCGCTGTGAGAAAGGTCTCTTGATGGCATTCATCTTGAAGGAAAGCAGTTCTCTAGGTTCTGGATGACTCTCCACCTCATCTGACCTAGTACAAGTCAGGTGAGGTGGAGAGTGGGTGTTGTATTTTGGGAACCAGATTCTGGTTTCCTTCAAGATGAATGCGGTATTTGGGGAGGAGGGTGGGGGTGGGGGGGTGGGGGAGGGGTGGGGGGGGTGGGGGAGGGGTGGGGGGGGTTAAGGGGGGAGTGTTAGTTGCTCTTGATGCACCACTTGAAGGGCTTGGTTAAAGCTTTCCCCACGGCTGAGAAAAACCTGGCAACTTTGGACTTCTTCCTGGGTGGACAGAGGAGGTGGGTTCGTAGACACTTCACAACAGCATCATCAAAAGATGTGTTGTCCGATGCCATTGCAGCCTTCAGTAGCTTTTCTGGAGAGCCAAACTCCTTGTAAAGGTCTTTAGTGATGGCCTTATTGATTTTCTTCATCTTGTCCTTGGTTTTTCTGAAATCAGAGCCACGGATGTTGATCTCTTCCTGTGCCATGTCTGACAGACACTTGATGATGTCACCTGTTTGCTGGGATCCTCTAGTTTTGTTCGGGACTTTTGTGATGAGCCTCAGGAGAAGAGCAGTCACAAAGTCATCGGTCATCTCCTCTGATATAGAAGAGGAGCTATCAGTTGATGCCGAAGTAAGCACTGCAGTTCCGAGATATCCTTCAGGACTCAGGGAAGAAATTGGTTCAGACTCAGAGTTTTTGTCAGGAGATTCTCTTAAAGCCACCTTGCGTGCAAACAACACACGACTATCAACATGGGCCCTGACATTAAAGCCATCATCACTGGAGGATTGAGATGGTGCAGCCTCACAAGGAGATGGTGTCTCACGTGAACAAGAGGGTATTGCAGTCTGCTTGTCGCCGGCTTCAGCGGACTCTGGCCTTATAGTGTCCTCTTCTTCTGGTGCGCATAGCATATTTGTGATTACGTCTTGGATGTCAGTTAGTGCACCTGACACTTCCTCAGTGTAATGTGTTTGTTCTGATGGTTCTTTGTCCATCCAGAGTAGCACCTTCTGCAAGAACTTTTCCACTGCGTCCTCTGTCATGGCATACAGAACTTGAGGAGAAAACTGTACCCAAGTGGAGTCCACCTTCCTTGTTAATTCAGGGATGACAGAGTCAGAAAGACATCTGTCCACTGAAACTATGGGATATTGATATGTCTCGCCAGGCATCAGATGATTGTATATTTTATCGACCAGTTCCTTTGAGAACTTCTTGATCTCGCCACTGGTCTTGATGTTTTCTAGTGTTTTGTTGGCATGTGCTGCAGGATCCTCTAGCTGCTGTAGCTTGTCAAACAAGCTGTCAACATCTGCTTTTATGGTCTCAGAATCAACTGCAGGCATCTTTGTCCTCACGCTGATCTCTGTCATCCTGGTTGGACTGGGACCTTCAGGTGTACGCCTGGAAGACTCTGGAACAGGTCCTTGTAGCAGGCATTCATCTTCAACGAGTGTAGGCTGAGACACTGAACTCTTCTTGAGACTCACCAGGAACTCTAAGTGTTGTGTCTTAAACTTGCCCTTCAGCTCTGCCATCATTCTCTCAAATTGTTTTTGTGCAAACTTGGAAAACCTGCGTTTGTGATTTGATTTGATTTGGTTGGCATCCATGGTGTTGTCTGACGGTTTCGCCTGTGAGGCAAAAAACTCTCTCACCTGGTCAAAAATTAAACTCATATTAAAATGAGGTGTTGGTGAGCTGCTTTTCTTGCTGCATCCAGCAACATATTCAAAGTTTTCATAATGCATATCCTCCATTATAACATTGACAATATCAGATGCTGCATCCTCAGCATCCAGAGAAATGTCAAACAGCGGAGAATTTTTGTCCTCTTCTGCCATGTCTTGTGTCTCGCTGGACCATTTGAGGAAAATATCAGTCACAGCTTTAGTTGCAGAGTGGATGGAAATTTTGGATTTCACGTTCAGAGCTGTTTCGCATTGCTCTGGTTCCTCTATTTCATGGATCCCTGATACTGACTCAGGGCTTTTGTGTGGGGCAGACTCGGTTTTTGGATGCCAACACTCTCCCAGGCACTGGATTTTCAGCTTACTCAAATATCCTGTCAGACATTTGGTAGCATGAGACACCATTTGACTAAGAGACTTAATGCTGGACATGGAGCCGCTGACAAAAACAGCTGGCTGTGATGGCCAAACGGAGCTGTTGATGGCTGCAGACACAATGGAGTTTACCTTTTGTGAAACTTCCCTCTGAACTAGTGCTGTCAGCTGTTCAGCACTGTCACATTTTTCCTGTTGAACATCAAGAGCGAGAGCAAAGCTCCCAGAGAAGGAGTCTCCCACTTGTGTGTTTAGGTTCTTCAAAGATGTGGTTATATCAGCCTGAGATTCCCTCCTGTCAAAGCTCTCCTCGATTATTGGTCTCACAATTCTCAGGACAATCGTACAGAGCATCTGTACCACTTCTGTGCACAAGTCAGCCAGCATAGCTGTTGTGGCTGAGTCGGGAATCCCTGCAGCTAACATGTTCCATTGTACTGCAGAGAATCTTTCAAAATACTTGTTTACTATGGGCAAAAGAGCCCCGGGTGTGACAACGGTAGAGTTGTCCATCTTGGATCCAGATCGGTCCATTGCAGACAATTCTTGTTTCACAAGGTTGCTGTAATCGCTTCAGCTAGTTTGAAACGTACTGTAAATGTTCAGTAGAGTTTGAGTTCTGACTGTAGTTTCAGAGTGCGCTACTGAGATCATTGTCTGGAGTGTAAACGAAAATGCAGATTTTAAAGAACAGCTTATCATGGAGACGTTCGACTATATGACGTCAGGATCAAAGGCACTTCCTGTGTTCCTCTCCCTCCGACACATACGTCACAAAGACAATTCCTCTCTCTCTCTCTCTCTCTCTCTCTCTCTCTCTCTGTCACATACGCGCACGCGCACACACAGGCGCGCACACAGACGCGCGCATACGCACACAGACGTTGCGCGCTCTTACAGCTCATCCCACATGGATTAATGAACACATCAATCAAGTGCAAATAAGTGCCATTAAATGTTCAAACTGAATGAAAGCATTGCCCCATATGATCACTGATATATTATCCGTATCGATTTCTCCAAATAAAGTGTGAATTAAGGTGTGGTCGAGACGTTAGCAGTGTCTCTTAAGCCGACAGGTTCAGATGAAACAGTTGGGCAGTGCTGTCACGTCAGTATCTTAAGTTTCATTCATTTCATTACATGAGTTCAACGCGTCCTTTATTCACCGCCCCGGTCCGCGGACCGCCTGTGCGACCATGACGCACAGGGAGCAAGTGGAGACCACACACTGGAGCTGACCGGGTCATAAGAGCAGGTGCATGTCCAGTTTTCTATGTTGTAGAAAAGTAAAAAAAAAAAAAGCAGCCCAAAAAAGTTTATACAACGGAGCACAATCACTGCTCAAAATAGCCAGAGATGTAGTTGCCCAGATATTTCAAACTAGCCTAAATGCTGATGAAATTTGTGGGCTATTATACCTTGGCCAATGCCAGAAAGTAACTGTAACAGTGCAGGTAGAGATGCATTGTACCTCGAAATCTTAGTTCATGTACACTCATTTCTGTCTCTCATCCCACCCTCAGATTAACATCTAACAATGACTGGAGCTCTGGTCTGTCTGAACTGTATGTATGTCCTACAGGTAGTTACTAAGAACAAAATGCAAACTGTTGTTTCTAAGATAATTTATTTGTAATATTTAGGCTGCAAACCATTTTCACAACTACTGTCTTTACCTTCACTGACAGTGAGCTGACCATCCACTACTTTGGCCTCCTAACTTATGGATTACAATGGTTTTTAACTGTCTTTCAAATGAATTAATAAACAAATTAATTACATTTTAGAGTAAGTACGTTTTTAGATCCTTTTTTTATGTCTGAAAAATTTTTTTCCTCTTATTTTACATAAATAAGAAGAACATGAACTGCTGAAAAAATACAATAAATATTTGAAAAATATTACCTCTATTACCACATACCACCCGCTTTGAATCACTGCCTATCTTTGCCTGATGGCAAACTGTGGCTATGAATGGATGACAGACTGTGATATTAAAATGATAACTGCATTACGACTGGACTGTTGACACAAGGCAGGTTGGGCTCATGGATTCATGCTGACCCTACCATCTGCTGCCTCAGCAGAAATCCAGATTCATCAGACCAGGCTACATTTACCAGTCTTCATCTGTCCAGTGTTCATGATCCTGTGTCCACTGCAGTCTCAGGTTTCTGTTCTTGGATGACAGGAGAGGAACCTGACGTGGTCTTCTGCTGTTGTAGTTCATCCACCTCAGGATTTGCGTGTTGCGCATTCTGAGATGGTTTCTTGCTCACCACAGTTGTAAATAGTGGTTATTTGAGTTACCATAGCCTTTCAGGTCCAAACTATCTGGCCGTACTTCTCTCTCATCATCGAGGTGTTTCTGTCCACACAGCTGCTGCTCAGCGGATGGTTTTTGCATTTTGCTCCATTTTAAGTATAAACTCCAGAGAGTTTTGTGCATTAAAATCTAGATCAGCAGTTTCAGAAATACTCAGACCAACCTATCTGGCACCAACAATCATGACACAGTCAAAGTCACTGTGATCACATTTTTCCTCATTCTCATATCTGCAGGAGATCATGCACTGGACTGCTGCCACATGTTTGTCTGATTGAACAATTGCAGGAACAAGCAGGTATGCAGGTGTTCCTAATAAAGTGCTTGGTGAGTATGCTGTTTTCCTTAGTGTATACATGTCATCCACACAACAATACCTCCACTGCTGGTGATGTAGTGGTACTACAAATTATAAAATAAATCTAACAGAGAACAATCACTCCTCATTTTATGTTGAATCTAGAGGGTGTATGACTCCCTGCTTCATGCATATTAAATGTTGTGTAATTTATTGTATATATTTTTCATATGTCATGGCCATAAATGTGATGTGTGATTTTACCTTTTAGAATTTTTAATGTCACACTGAGCTGCTATATCACTGAAAGAAAGAAAACATTGAAATGAAAACATTTATAATGAAATCCAATGTCTATTTCAGCCAGAGCCACAGAGCTTAAATTGAATTAAAGATAGGAAGTGATGGAGTCTAGTAAGTGTGGTGGTAGTGGTGTAAGTGATGCTCTATACCACAAGAGGGGAGCAGAGTATTATTGTGTCGACTGAATTTGCTATCAACTGCCACAATACTAATAATCTACATTCCTTTTCTCCTTCACATCACTTGCTATTTTTGAATGACAAATGCAAGTCAAACTGCATCTCCATTAAAGAATCACAGTTTTATGAATCTGAGAGTAGATACTGGCTTTGGTGCCCCCAGTGTTAGTTGTATTAAAACACACTGTTGCAGGCAGTAATACAAGTTATAAAATCCTGTGCATCTCTTACAATAAACAGAGGATAAGCTGATATTGTGAAAACATAATGTTTCCTGTGTAATATGCAGCCCCTCTTATTAGTTCTCAAATTCAGTTGACACAATAATACTCTGCCGCCCTCATGTGGCATAGAGCATCACTTACACCACCTCCACACTTACTAGACTCCATCTGTTGTTGTTTCCATGGCAACAGTCTTGCGTTACCTGGTGCAGGTGAGAATGAGCTGAAGCAAACAACAGAGCAGAGGAGCGGCAGAGAGGAACGGACAGAACAAACATGAACAGTCTCGTCTCCAGGTAGGAGTCAGTACTTTTATGTTTCTAATTATAAAGGCAAGACAGTGACAGCTGGAGAGCTTTGGTAAGAACAGTAACAAGTTAGTTTATTCCCATCATGCTATAATGCAGGGTTAGGGTTAACACCAATACAACATATCCTCCTGACATTTTTTTTGGTTGATTTGTTCTAGCAGGGATGTCCAGGTGAAGAGCATGGAGCAGACAGTGAAACATGCTGAGAAGTACCTGGGTGAGATCTGCCACCTGCTGGGCTCCTACACCAGGAAGACAGCCAAGCTCAGAGACAAGGCGGACCTGCTGGTGGCTCAGCTCTTTGACTTCTCCAGCACAGAGGAGCGTGAAGTCCAGATCGGCCTGAAAAACCTGGCAGAAGATCTTGCTATGATTCAGGACTACAGGCAGGCGAAGGTCAGGGACCACTGTAGTTATCCATGCATCAGTGTACTCTATTTCAATCAAATTCTTATTCATCTGGTTGCTGTCATGATAAACACTACTGTTGCAGGTAGAAAGACTGGAGACAAGAGTCATTACTCCTCTAAAAGCCTATGGAGACATTGTCAAAAATAAAAGGGTGAGTTTGGATAAAGATACTGTATGTGCTACCAATATATCTCTCAAGAGGCTTTTTTCCCTGAAAAAACTATTTGAGTGTGGGTAAGATTATGTAGTACTATTCAAGCCTTAATTTCTTTGCCTTGATTCAAGCAAAATAGAACTTGCCTTTTATTAACTTACAATTTTATCTTATTTTGGGGTTTGATCTAGATACAAGAGACATATCTGTTACAAGACCTCCAGTATGCTTTGGTGCTTATTTTAACCTCTGTAGTTTCAAGATAAAAACATCTTATTCCAAGTTCCAAGTACTGTTTTGGCTTGCATGATGACAAATTAGCACTCGACACAAAGTTCAACGAAAGCTAATGGGAATGCTATTAGCTTTTCAAACTTTGTCCCAATCCATCAAGTAGATGTTGAGGTAATTTCACTAGATAAGTGAAAATTTAGGTCAGCTGGTGGCCCACAGGGAAAAGTCAGGGAATCACTAGTCACCATCTAGAGGCCATGAATATCTCTAAAAAAAATTTCATGACAATCTATCCTATAGTTGGAAAAACATTTTACCCAAAACCTAAAAGGTTGACCTCGTGGTGGCGGGAGAGGAAATGCCAGGAGATCACCATCAATATCTCTACAAAATTTCATGGTAATTCAATAGTTGATGATATATTTTAGTCTAGGCCAAAGTGGTGGATACAATGATTGATATTACCACAGCTAGAAACACAACATCAATAGTCACTTGACATGGTTTGCACTCATGTCTCTTGAAGACTAAAGGTTTAAAACCTGTTTGGGCAAGGCACTATCCCGTTATTGCTTGGTCTTTTAGGAATTCTGGTAGGTGGACATCCAGATTTATTTCAAGAAATCTTATAAAATGAAAATCGCTTACTGCACTGGCTGCCAAATTTGCTTGCCATGCTCTCTTTGACAGCTGTAATTCTTGGTACCTTGATAATTCAATCCTCAGTCTGTCTCTGCAGTTGAAATGTTGGAAGATGTGCTGCTTTTGTCCTCTGAAGACAGTGACCTCTGACTGGCCTTTGTTTGATGTGCTGCGTGAGATGACAAGTGTATCTACCACTCAGGCCGATCTGAAGAAGTTCAACACTGATCTAAACAGAGAGCTGAAGGAGCTGCAGAAACTGGAGAAAATCAGACTGAGGAACCCAGCAGATCGACAGAGCATTGTATCCTTCACATACAGACATTTGACTTTTCGTCCCCACCTATTCGTGAGAATTTTTTTTTATTGACACATTAAACCTCAATTAACTTCCAAAAGGTCAGTCAGTGCAAACTCATGCTGTTCTGCCAAACACTGTTCAAACTAAGAACTTTTTAAAAGAGACACTAAAGCTTCCAAAGATAATACATTTGTCTACCTGAAATGTGTCAAAATAATACACTAGTCATCTAGAATATTTCCATTTGATATTCCTTTTGGTGCAGTATCCCAACACTGCTGCCATTGTTTGATTATTTCCCTCCAAACTGTGCTTTTCCCCTCTGATATTAATATCCACATATTCTCTCCTCTCGCTCTCTGTCTATATTTGGAGCTTAATTGCACTCGAGGACTTTGGCAGGATAATGCCGTCATAGGCTCAGGTTGATTATGAAAATATCTGTTAGAGGCCAGTATGATGCAATCATCACATATATTAAAACTCAAATTTGATTTTTACATGTTCATACCTTTACATATTAACATAAGATAAATTACTCCTATGCATAGGTATCACATGTTTTACAGAATAACATTTAAGAATATTTTCTTGACAAGAACTTTCAGTCTCAGGTAATGTAAATGATTTTGTGATTATCTCATGAATATCATCATGTCACCAACCCTTGAAGCACTTCATGCAGACGGTGAGCTAAAGCTTTGTTACTGCATTTTATGTCAATTGATAGGCAGAAGTAAATGCTCAGAAAGCTTCCAACAATGCCCAGCGCAGCATCAGACAGCTCGAGGAGACCATCACAGACTTCCAGAGACAGAAACTGGAGGATATTAAAGTCAGTCTCACACACAGACACACACACACTGTACAAATACATCCACCGGCAGGTAGCTCATCAGTTTTTGAGTGACAGAAACCTTTGTTTTGTTTTATTTTGGCAGAGGATCTTCACAGACTTCATCACAGTGGAGATGCTCTTCCATGCTAAAGCGCTGGAGGTCTATACACACACATACCACAACCTGGAGGCAATGAACACTCAAAAGGATCTGGAGGTACTTTATGCTAGTGAAACATGGAGTCCGGTAACATTTGTTGTAACTCTAATGATAAACACTCATGTATGAATGTCACATTTTCAAACATGAATGAAATTGTGACAATGCTGAATAACAACTCTTGCTAACTGGGATGTATGCACTATCATTCATCAATAAACATTTCCATAATAACAGTTCTCCAGGGGATCTACTGATATTTAAAATTTAATGTATTAGACTAGACTCACTCCGAAAAAGGACAAGCTTCATGTCAGATGATAATGATTCTTTTAAAGGAAAGCTAAAATCTTGAAACTCTGCCTCTGTCTTGTTTTTGGAATAAGCATGGTGATGTCTCTTTGTCTCCATAGCTGTTTAGTGAACGGCTCAAAATGTCTGATCCCCTCGCTGGGCGTCTGGAAAGCCCACTGAGCAACCACTCTTCTACCCTCATGAGCAGCTTCCCTAATCATCCTGTGGCCTCCCCCAAAGGCCAAAGCCTCAGGTCAATGCTAGCTCCTACCATAGGCCAAAACAACAGACAACAACACAGCCAGTTCCCAGAAAAAGCGAGGAGGGTGAGCCCTAATATCTTTGTTACCATAGCGACAGAGTGAGTGTTTGTTAAGAATAAGGCAGACAAATTCAGTTACACTTTGGTCAATGAGACTGACAGTTCTCACCTTATTTCATTTGCAGCCTCGCAGCACCTTACAACGGCAGAGAGGCATAGAGGAGGAGGAAGAAGAGGATGAAGAAGAAGAAGAAGAAGAAGAGGAAGAAGAGGAGGAGTATGAATCAGAGATAGAGGAGGGTCAGCACAGCAGGCAATCTTATGCCGCTCAATATGCACAGATGCACAGATGGCAAAAGTAGCAGCTTGTGCGCAGAAACATAGACAGATGTAACTACCTGTACAAAGTGCTGTGGCTGTGTGGATATGAACATGGTGCTGATGTAGTTTTTTCTACGCTGAAATAGATATGCTGATGACTGTACAGCTTTCTCTGTCTTTCCATCAGCACCTTTTCATTATTGTTGTCGCTGAGGCGCAGTCTTTACAATATTAATAATGTAACACTGAACACACAGAAATTCGTCTCGTTCAGGAACATTATGATTGCTTTATTAGGTTTTTTTCTCTACTGGGAAGGAGTCAACTAAGCAGAAAAAACAAGATTTAAGAGGGATCAGTTTTATGTGATAAATTAGAGTCTTGCAAGTAAGAGATGATAATGCTGTGTTTCCTTTTTTTAATTAACTTCGAATTTTCAACTAAATTAAACAGTAATTATGGCATGCACAAAGGTTTGGCCCTTGTACTTGTACACACACTTTTGTTTTTAACTCATTAGGTCTTTATTGACTTTTTAGATCTTGTAAGGTAGGTCAAGAATTGTAAACTTTCAGATAAATCTGCAGGTCTAAGGGACAGAAAGACACAGCAAAACCCCCATATGAGTGCAAAGAAGCTGCAGGAAGGTTTAGCTGACACAGAAGAGGTGATGTGCCGTTCCACTGTGCAGCACTGATGCACAGACAGGGTCTGAATGGAAGAGTCAACAGAAGGAAACTTTTCCTGCTACTTCATCACAAAATTCTTTGTCTTAAGTATGCAAAACAACATCTGGACAACAACAACACTATTTCCTGTGCTGAGACTGGACATAAATTGTGAGGAGCGCAATCACCGAATAAGTATGTAATTATGTCTCAACTGCTAGTATTTATCATGAAAAAGGTATATGTGCCGAAATGTGGATATCTAGAACTTAAAACTGAAAGATTGAATCTTTGAGTTTTGCTTGAGGGCCTTCATTATTCCTTAGAACTGGTTTAACAGCATTTTGAAATACCCCACTTGCATGGTTGAGAAAGCAAACATCATATCCTTAGTGCAGTGAGTCTGGATCAGCCTTAATATATAAGAAACTCAATAAGAGAATTAGATGGTTAGTTTGACTGAGATCAGGAAACTGCAGCATTACCGGAGCTTTTAAGCAGGTTTTCAACTTGACTGGTGTAGTAGAAAAACAAACATGGTTTAGTGATACATTATATATCATAATGATTTAATTGTGATACATAAAAGATGCACCGAATATTGCTTTCTGTGTCCACAGTCCATTATTGGTTCATCACCAGGAGCTAATAAGCACAAATCAGACCAAACTCATATCAAACAGTTGTCAAGCTTCATCCCACTGGCCTACTTCTCAGGTGTGTTCAAAGATATCCAGTCTGCTCCACAGCATGAGCAGAGAAATATCTTTGTCACAACAGACAGCTGATTCTCCTGTTATCCTCCAGTTGTTCTGCTACAGCTGACAGAGGCTGGAAGGTGTACAAGTCTCGGAAGAGATAACAGATGGATCGTCAAGCGTGGATATGAGTTGTTCGGTTAGTAGTCTGCAGGGATTTATCTGTGAAGGATGCCTTGTTCAGATGTTTTGGTTTTTTCTTTTTCTAATATGCAGTAAATCAAACCTCTTGTGACTGACACCACATAAGAAAAGCAATGTTTATTTCTTTTTAGTTTTAGTTTCTTTCTCTGAATATTTACTACCATTATTTTAAAGATTAAACTGTGAAAATCACATTTTTTGGGGGGATTTTTAATGAAGTTACTCAAAATATGATCAGTATTGTCATATAAGGAAGTATGTTTAAGTATAATTGTATCAGTGTTCATGGCCAATACAGACCTGCGTTAATCTTCCCCCGACTTGGTGCTGTCATATACCTTCATGACTTCTCCTGCTATAGAAATGCAAAAGACACCCAGCTTCCCTTGTCATTGTCCCCATCTTTCACTCAGCTGGAGGTATGCATTGCTGCTGACACCTCTCAGTGTAGATGTCAAGGTGCTACCTAAAGCTCAACCTAGACAAGACTGAGCCCGAAGTCTTCTAGGCAAAAAGGTTCACTCACCAAGATCTGTCCATCATTATCATTATTGTGGTGGTGCCTACTCGGGCAGTGAGGAATCTTGGAGGGAACATGGGCGGTGAACTCTCCTCCTCAGCAAACACTCACCAGGGAGGAGGCCTCATCTAGGTGCTTGTCATCTCCCTCCAGGACATCAGCAGTTGCCTCCTTGCTACAGCTACTGTCTGCCAGCAGACCGCTCATCTGGTATTTATCCTTCATAAACCAGTCCTCCTCTCTGTTCACCAAAGTGACTCTTGTTAGCACTTATATCTCATTAAAAAGAAAATCTCTATGAACTTGTAATGTAGCACTGAACATGCTTTTAAAAGTTCATTCTCGGGCTTCAGAACAATGGTTTGACAAACATTTTATAGGTCAACCCTTAGTTTTTCAAGAGTTCAACAATATCTTGTAGTCTTCTGTCATGGTCATGTCATATCACTTCATTGCAACTAAACCCAATCCATTGAGGAAGACTGCAAGATGTGGTTGAAATCAGTGTGAAAAGTCCCTAAGTAGACCTCGGTTTAAGGTTTTTAAACACAATGAGCCAAACATGTCATATTCATCAGTGTTTAATTTTGTCTTGACAAAAAGCAGCCGTGCAAGAACTTTTGTAAAATAAAATAAAGTGTAAAATTGTCAAAAAAATCTAGATCAGAAAATATCAGATCAAACAAATAGTCAACATGCAATTAATGCCAATCAGGTTTTAACACTGTGCTATGGACATTTTTCAGTTAGTACCCCAAAACTATTGAAGTTTGATACCCAGCCCTAGTTGTGAGGTCATATGGATATGATTCCCAGTATCAATAGTAAATATGTGCACATGGACAATTCTGCAAATTATGGTTTACATCCATGTCAATGTTCTGGGCCGGTACAGGAAGTAGTGTGGCCTTGATGTAGCAAGGCAGAAAGTGCAGGTGTGAAGATGAAGGTGGAGGATGGCTGTGACTGTCATGACGGAAACTGAGTTTCACTTTCAATTTCAATTGTCCTTTCATCAAACATAACAGATATAAAAGAAGGAAATGAAAAAAATGTTGTATCAGATGTAAAAAGTAGAATACAGTCTTGGTTTTTTGCTAAATCATTTGTTGTCAGTGTATCTAGGATGGATAGGTTAAGTGTACGAACTGTAAATTTATGCGGACTCCGTTCAGTGTGATGGCTGACACGTCTAAACAAGTTTCAAGACCGCACGGAAAAGAACAGAAATGATGTCTATCAGGATAGGACGGCATGCTTTTGAAAAATATCAGCAAAATGTAAATAATTTAGCATTTTAGGAGCTAAGCCAGCAAGGGAGCTTGATTTCTTGCAAGTGAGAATCCATCCTGCCAGGTCTGAGCCATTCGGACCAATCAGTGCCCTGTGAAGGAGGAACTACCGGCAGCTATGGGTGTGTCTTAGGTGTGATGACAGCAAGAAGTGACTGTTTGTTAACCACGAGGACTGCTCCTAAAGAGGTTGGCATAGATGCTGCTATAGCATCAGTTATATTAGCACTAGAGAATATTTCTTTGTTGAAAGAAGAGCAAAACACGACACTGAAGGCTTCTCTTGATGGAGAACACTTTTTCACTCTTCTGGGAAAGATGCAAAATCTGATTGGTTGAAGTTAGCTCCTGATAGATGGTGACACCCAGATAAAAACATGATTCATGTTAAACCAAACAGCTTCACCATGTTTGTGATGGAAACTGTCTTGGTTGCTGCCACTGAAAATGTTGAACTAAGCCAGCAAACGTTAGCTTGTCCAAATCAAGCCAAGTTCAGCTCTGTTTGCACCAGTGTCAGCAGTGAACAATTAAAAGCTTAGTTTGCAACCATATTCATTTTCTATGGGATGCAACTGCATGTGATGAGCATCAAAAACCGACAGCTGTCGTTTTCTATGTAAAGTCCTGCACTCTGGCAGTGTCTTGACACAATGTGTTAATTCTCCGGAAAATTTCATCACACCAGATCAGCACTATTTGACTGCTACTTCTGTTAGCATGGTGCTTCTGATGCATGCTGCCCTCAATCAATGTAGCAGAGAGCAGGAGATAAAGAGTGTCAAAAAAAAAATTGGTACACGATTAAGCAGAGACAGCAAGCACTTTAAATCTTTATATGGGCCAAAATACAGAAAAAATGATTAGAGCTGCAGATTTCTTATGTTGATTATAAAATGTCACACAACAGTGAAAAATACCCTCCATAATTCCAGAGACCAAGGTATTGTCTTCAAATTACTAAAGGTAATTTAGTAACAGTGACATAAAATGTGTTTCATTACCATTAACCATTACCAAAAACGATGAATGCTACCTTTTTTCTACACACTTAAGTTTGCAGCTGTGCCCACATTTGCCTATGATGTCTGCTGAGCGTTGGAAAAAAAATAATTTAATTAAACAAGTTAATTATAAATAATCACCCCAACTGACAGCCAGATTTGTCAGCTTAGGAATGTTTAATATTCCATATCGTCAGAAGCTAAAACATTTGAACATAAAGGTGAACGGAGTACATTTCACTGAATGCACTTACAGAGCAATATCACTGGGCTGCATTGATCTGAAATGAGATTATACTGGAGACCAGATACACAGAGCAGGAATACTGGATATCAGAAGTACAGGTAGATAAAAGGACATCTGTGTGTGTTTGTGTGTGTGTGTGTGTGTGAAGCTGTCAGCCTGGTAGCACAATGAAACCTCAGTTCCTGTATCTGGTTAAATATAGCTGGGTTCTTCAGAGATTTAAAAAAAAAAAAAATTATTCACAGTATTTTTTCATCACATCCATGCATGTCATTGTAAGTCATCCATGGCACACTTCAAATGGCACTTGAAAAAAAAAAAATTTAAAAAGAAAGAAAGAAGAACCGGTTGTTTACTTTCATTGACACGGTAGGTATAAGGAAGAGTCGAGGATCAGACTCGAGGAATGTGTGTAGCCGGAGTGTGTGGGTTGCTGCTGTTTGTTTGAGTAAAAAGCTCCTTATCTCTAATGAGTTGAATCTTCTTTGGGCTGCATTTGTCTTTTATCAAGTGTTCGCACAATACCACAAATGCACCAGAGAAATACAGAAATAAATTCTGGTGTATGGAGATCACAAAACACTTAAAAACCCAGCTGAAATGACCTTAAATTATATATTTGCACAGAGAGAAGCACAAGAAACTTTACCCCCCCCCCCTCTCCTCTATTTTCCCTTTTTTTTCATAAGCAGACATAGAACAAACAAATACAAAAACAAATCATCTGGCACTGTGAACAGTTGGCATCTGTCAAATCATAAAATAAGAGAACAGTGGAAATGAACGACATAGTTTTGTCGACAGGCAACGTCTTCACAGAGGCAGCACAGTCAGGAGTCCCACGCTCACTCGCAGCAGTACAGTAGTAATATTAGTACCAGTCGGCGCTTGATTGAAGGTATAGTAGTAGTAAGTTAAGCAAGAGTCCACTCTCCCTGTTTGACTCAGTGTCTCCAGGAAACCATTCTCAAGTTTGATTGTTAACCAACCTATAAAGTGCTTTCAAAAAATAATCTCCTCCTCATCATAGTCATCCTCATCTATACAATAAATCAGTATATCAATTAGGGCAATGTTACAAGTAGGAAAGGAAAGAGAGGAAGGAATAAAAAGGGTCTATTCAGGCACGAGCAGAGAGCTCTTCTCTTTCTCCTCCTCTAGTCACTTCTCTCCACAGCTTTTCTTTTCATTTCAGATTTTTTTTTTTTTTACTTCTTGAAGGGAGTCAGTCTGCCAATGTTGTGCCAGAAGGTGGAGGTTTTGCGCTTGGGCTCAGCCAGCATGAAGACCTGCTGCTGGGGCAAAGCAGTGGGGAGGGAGGGGTGTTTCTGTCGCAGGAGGAAGTCGTAGTAGGGTCTGGTCACCGCTGAGGAGGAGAACAGAAAATATAATTGATAATGACCTTCTTATGAGATATCATGCAGAACTGAGAGTGGCTGACAGGAAGCACACTTATATATATATACACTATATATTTGATGTGTGTATTTATCAAGTGTCTCAGAGGCCTAAAATTCTCACAGTGATGAAGATTGTAAATTCTAAAAGTGGGAATTCAAAAAATAACTGAACCAATAAAGGTAAACTGCTATTAAAGGAAAAACAAAACAATGAGCAGGGAAGGAACCACCTGTGCTATTACAGCTCATATTTCCACAGCATTAATTCCATCACTTCAACAATGGAGTCATGTATTACTCCCCACTTTGCTGCTCAATTTCTTATTTTCTCTCTCAGATTAATTGTAATTACCTTGTTGTTCCTTTGTTAGCTGTTAAGCTATAACTTCAATAAAACTAAATACTTCCTGAAGATGTTTCATATTAAACACCTACTGATTATTTCCTTTGAGCTGATGGACTGCTTCAAATGTGAAATAAGTGTGGCGAAGTGTGAAGTCTCACTAATGGTAGCTAACTGTTATAGAGTTATATAAGACAACAGATGAACACAGAGGAACTGAGTTTGCATTAACAGCAAAAGCATTAGCAGTAATGAAAATAGAAACTGATCCAGGAACAAGGATGTACAAAACAATATAATGACTCTATTCATAATTAATTTAATTTACTTCTACTTTGCTGCTTTATTGGTATGCTGGTAAGCTTCTCACTATGTAACTCAACACTTCCTGCAGATGTCTCAGATTTAAAAGCCTAAGGGACGCATCATTTCCCATGAACTGCTGAAATGGTGTTGCTGGATAATCAGACTGAATTGTCGTTTTGTTTTTACTTCCTTATCCAGTTAGACATAGTGTTGATGTTAACTTTTTCTGTTTGATCCTGTCTATCTTGCTTTCAGATGACCGAGGAACTGCAAGGAACAATAAACTGACAATTGAAGAAAATGCATATGCAGATTTAAAAGTTGAAAATTGACTTTCAGCAATCTGTATAGTATTATTTACACTCGCTAATTGCCCACTGCCTCTTCTTTCCATTTTTTTCAGGTACAGCTAAGTCATTGATACTCAAAAATTTCTGCAAATGTTTCATATTAAAAGCCTACCAGAAAGGGGGATGACTATTTCTTTCGAGCTACTGGGGTGCTTTTAATGTGAAAACATCTGTACAGGGAGTTTTTGTGTGAAGAGTTTCATTGACAGTAGCTAAAATAGAAGCAGTGCTGATATTTATTCTTAAAGGAGTAGAAAGCGTGTGGAGGAATCTTCATAAATAACTCTGAAGGATGATGAGTATTTTTAGTCCCAGTCAAACCTGCACAGTGATTCTTAGTGGGGATTCTGAAATGCCTCAAGAATACAGGTCCTGGTGATTTCAGGAAAAAGTGCTGCTGTATGCATTATAGATTAGTGCTTACAATATATATAATACATAGTGAGGTAGCCCGTGTACAAGCCCAGAGAAAGGAAGACATCTTAAGACTATTATTACCCTGAGATTATATTCTGTGATAAAATAAAACAACATTTATGAACAATGAAAAGTCACTGACACAAACACTACACTGAGACTCAAGCACAGGTGCTTTGTGCCTCATGTGCAACAACTCAGCTCCATGCAATCCAGTTATTTCTCTGAACCCCAGGGTGCATACCTTTGGGTTTCCCAGCTGGATGGCTTTTGCAGGCATTCAGCATGGCCTGTTTCTTCTGGACCTCTGTGAGAGAGAAGCCTGAGAATAGAAAAATAAATAAAAGCTTTCTCAATAAACACAGTTATTCTTTCACAGGGAGACACGACAGAAAACTTGGCCACTGAAAGAATGGCAGACAGAAAGCTTCCAAAAGCAGCAGATTCAAAATGTCACATTTGGTTTTCTCTTATACATGAAATCGGCTGGAAATGTAGCATCTGTGTTGATTTGTCCAATTTCGATTGGACCATTGCTTATTATTGTTTATTGTTACTCTGCAAATATTGAAGCGCAACAGCAGGATACAGTTAGGTGACATGAATTATGGTGTTATGGTACTGCAGTCTATTTTATTGAACTTATATTAGTGATAGAATAGAAGTCATTGAAACTTCACAGGTGAAGTATAGAGTATCTTTGCATAAACTAGGAGTGACTCGATAGCCGAGTGGTTGGGCCACACACTGGCAATCTTCTACTCTTGCACGATTGGTTGCAGCATTCATTCCCCTGCTCATGATCCCTGCATTAACTGTGTCTCTTCCCTGTCCTACCCAATAAAGGCATTAAAATACCCCCAAAAAAGAACAGTGAAGTCCAACACTGACAAACAGCCACTTCAAATAATAACCTTTGAATTTACGTTTGAGTTAATTTAATATTGAAAACAACACATATACCGTACTTGTTGCCCTGTGGAAACACCAAATTTAAAATATGATATTTAACAAGTTAACTCACAAACCACAAGGGGTCGCTTGCGGACCATTGGTGGTCAGCTGACCACTCTTTGAGAAAGGCTGGTCTAAACTAAACCACAATGCTGTAACCTTTGACCTTTACCAAAGCTGAATCCAACACTTCAACCCAACAAGCATTGAATGGAAGAAAATGTCACCAGCATCCGTCCAAAACAAGATAAACACAAATTCCCCATAATTCCTCACAGCACAGTGAAGCAGCCAGGTAACACAAACCCAACGAATCAGGGCAGAAACCCGGCTGTGTGTAATGGAGGGAGCTGAGGTGGAATCACTGACATTCTGCTTGTCTACTCTTTGGATCAGCATCACAGAAACCCATTTACTGCTGGCAGCCCCACACTTCCTGACACACCGCCAAGTGAGGATATTAAAATATTAATGCAGATGTAGTGGAGGGAGAAGAAAGGAGGGTATAAATCACATTTATGGAAACAGCTCTGTGGTTTGCAGAGAAGGAGGCGAGACTGAGAGGTTACAGAGACAATGTCAGTTTACCAGAGGATCACAGGTTTGATTTCAGAAGACTATCAGCGTATTCTGATTAATCATAATTACCAGATCACTGGTAAGGAAGGACTTTAAAAACAGTTTCCTTTTGAGGTGAATGTGAAGCGTGCATATATCTGACCTGTCTCGCGATCATGTTGGACCTGCCTCCTCTCGTCAGCAAAGGCTCGGAGCCAGCGCTGTTTCTGCTCAGGCTTCTTGGCACACAGGAGGTGGACCTCATCGCCGGACAGCGATCGCAGCTTCAGGGCGTTCTTCACACTGATGTTGAAGTCCTTCTCCTTGCCGTCCTCTACATCTATTACTTCCATGTGGTCCATATCCATCCGTCCCTTGTAGTACAGCATGTCCCGACGCAGGAGGTCCTGCAATCATAAGAATGGAAAGTTCATCAAGAATCCTTTTGAATAGGATGAGAACTTAGTAATTAGTTGAACCAACAGGAGTCAGTGTGGTTAACTGATAAAGGTTTGATACCACAGGTATGAACAAACACAAAAATGTTTGTTCTTGGAGGAATTTACAATGATTAGAAAATTTACATTCTTCATTATTTTCTAAGAAGTTTGTTGCCAATGAAGATGTAGATGCAGCTACTGTTGATCAACTGCACATTAACAGAGGATGGTGGTAAATTCAGATTTTCAAGTCCATATCCTCATTTGGAGACAGCTGACTGAGATGACCTATTGTCTTGTTCCTGTACGAAATGGCAATTAGTCAGTCTCAATCAGTTAAGTGGTGTCACATCCCATCAAAGTTTGTTAGTAGGAGTAAAAGTGAAGGATTTTTACTTGAGTTTGAAAAATACAGGCCCAGTTCTAGTCAAGGTACATATCTGTTGTTTGAGTTTCCCATTACAATTGAATAAAAGACAACGCTTTGTGTGTATGCTGAGAATTGTGATCTATTGACTAAGATTACTTTGTATTTTCTATTTTTTTTCCAAATTAGCCATTTCTTTTGCACATATCAGCTCTAAAAAAAACAAGCACTGGAGAAATCCTGTGGAAGGAACACAGTGGTTTGGGTGTTTTCTTTGTGACCTATTTTTTCATACATTCTGGGAAGCTTGGCTGAACATCATACATTTTGGTTATGTTTTATTGGTATTTCTTTATCATTTTGTTTCATTTCCACTTAAAGGAAGTAATGTCTACTACTGACAGCAACACATTAGATTCAATTGTTAACCAATTCCAACTAATGGAAGGAGGTCGTCAGGCTGAGAACTATTTAGTTTTCCAAAAGGAAAACTCTCAGGGCAGCACAAATGCTGCACAGATATAAGGGGTCAAAATGTGTTATTACAATTAATTTACCATCCACAGTTACAGCTACTACAACTTCACTTTTGTCATCGCCGTTAGGATGATTCTTCCCACGTACAGTTATCAATAAAAAACAGTGTAAAATACAATTTACAATTTAAAATGCCCGGGCACCTTTTTGCAGTAAACCATCTGATGGTCGAAGAGGAAAAACATTCTCTGTTGACTCTTGGCCTGAGGCTGGGACAGCTTGGTCAACTCCCCTGAAAAGATGAGATCGGAGCTCCTGCTGAGGACGTCTTCACCCTGCAAACACACACAAAGACACACACACACATACAGTTACATTCTGCAATCGGTGAGAGACCATTTCAGAACAAAGAGACAACGATGCTTCACTCCGCACCTCCCAGTCCTCTATGGAGCTCTGCCACTGGGCAATCTTGTCAATATTCTCAAGGCGCCGTTTCCTCTCGTTGATCAGCCTCGCCACATTCTTCATGGCATTCAAGGCCGCCTCCACATCTTTGTAGTCTCTAAAGATCAGAGAGTGACATGATGTTTAAAGGGTAAGTCCAATGATATTCTATATATTTCTTATTCAATGAAAAGACTGAAACCGATTACGAATGTGTGTATCCAAAGCTTGATATCTTGATATCATCTTATTCCTCTGAGCCATGGAGCTCCACGGTCATGTTTAAAATACACACGCTAGTTTATTTTCATTTAATCCACATACACCATCCTGTTGCCCTAAAATAGTCACTAAATGTGGATTAATCCAACACTGAAAGTAGGCCCCAACAAACGCACCATTTGAGATGTTTGTTTAAAACTAGTGTCCAGCTGTTAAAGGAAATTACTGAGCCTTTTGTCAGCTGTTCTTAAAGCTTCACGTCTTCAGTAGGAAGAGTGCCACAGACAGGAAAGTACTGACTGAGAGTTTTGGTCTTATAGAGAATAACACCAGCTCTATGCTTTAATGAAGGTACTCCCAACCATTAAAGCAAAATCTGAGCCAGCACAACCATGACATTGAATGAATTTTCTGAAAAAAAGCGTGCGTGGTCACCTGTGCTGTGGGTTGGTGTATTTGAGCAGCTCAGCCAGCTGCAGTGGGTACTTGCAGATCTTCTGAACCGGAGTGAGCAGGAAGCCGTCCAAGGAAATGTCGATCATCTTCTGGAGCAGTCGGCAGGCCTCAAAGAAGAACACATACTTGTTGACTTTCATCAGCTTGGAGAGCTGGACGCAGGCGTTGGGGTGGTTGTTGCAATACTCTGAGTAGATCTGGAAATCTGTTTGCTGCACATGGAAGAAAACAAGAGAAAAGGTTAGAAGAGAGGGGAAGAGAACAGGTTGGGTAGAAAAGTATGCACTCACATTTCTGTACAGAAATTGTTCTCAACTTACACTCAGTTATTATTTTACAACAACAGTAACTAAAACAAATGTAGTTATGTTGAAGAGTGTTCCTATTATTTTTTCCACCCCATTCATATTAATGAGGCTAGGCTAAACAACTCACACAATCAAGCCCAAATGTCATGATATACGATATTATCACAAGTGTATTTTTTATCTTTCAGGTAAAAGTGATGCTGCCACTGGACAGCAGTTCGCTGTTTTATCTGTCACATGCTAAGGTTCAATATCCAGTAAGCAAAGCAGTGAAATGAGCAGGGCAGGCTGTGCAAAATAAAAAAAACAAACAAAAATAAACCCTCAATACTGTGAAAAATATTGCATATGCTGGGAAATATTATCATATATATTATCAAATATTGGCCAAAGCGTATTTCATATAGTACAACATAACTAAAGATACTACTGCTGAAATGCATGGGCTCTCTGCAAGTTCTCTGGATTCAAGCTGTTTTGACTTCTGTGACTCAGCATACATGCTCGAGGAAGCAGCAGCCGATCTCGCTGAGGTGCGGCTGCTCCTTGTTGAACTTCTTCTCCAGGCCTTTCAGGAACTTCCTCTGGAATCGGTAGATCTCTTCAATATTGCCGAAGATGGTGCGAAGCTGCTCTTCAGTGAACATGTCTGTCCTCTTGCGGCACTGCTTGATGTAACCCTTGGGGAAAGAGAAACAGGATCAGAACTTGCTGCAGACTCTCTGAGACTGGTAGTCATTATATAACTTGATTTATATAACTGGGTTTTCTAGCTCATAAAGATTGTCTGTGTTATTGTCAATTATGCAGATGTAATAAGGTGCTGTGTCTGATTCACCTTCTCAGGGAATCTGTACACAATCGGTTACATCAGAACCTTTTCAGATCAATGCAAACCCATAATGACATAATCTGGGTCATGGTTTAGGTTCTTTAATTACTGTTAGATGAGCTTGACGTAGACTTTTGAGCTGAATTATCTTACACCTTACACAGAAGCTGACACTTGTGTAAGTAATCATACACAATGAGGTGTCCCAACAGCATGGCATTCTGGTGACTGAATTACTTTTAGCATCATCAGAGTTTATAACAACTTTTAAAACCTAGATCAAGCTTGAGCAGTATTGTTCTGCAGTAGATAACCAGCTGTTCTCTGCTGAAACCCCTGTTAGTTATTTGGGATCTATCTTGGGGAGAGAGTCTGGTATAATAAGCTCTGGGAAAGGGACCAACAAAAGCAAGGTTGTGGCTGAAAGAAGCTTAAGAGTGTTGATCAAATCTCTTGTTTTCCATTGCTTTGACTACTGAGACTGTTTATGGTTTCAAGGTCAAACAAACTACAGATCTCACAGAACAAGTAAGTCTTGTGTTGGCAAACAGCAGTTCCAGCAGCTCCAGTGGTTACCAGTGGAAGACAGAGTCTCTCAACAATAACTCTGTTGTTATGAGTATCATCAACCACATTAAGCATCTCGAAGACCACTGCTCACTTGTGCTTGACAGGGTTTAATACCAACATGGATCTCTGCTCGTTTAGGTTCTTTAGGTTACCGTTGCACATTAAAATAAAAGGTCTAAATGTGTGGTATATGGGAAGCTTTGCTGAACAAGCCTGAATGCAGTTTTTATCTTTTTTTGGGGAATGTTTGGCTTGGTGATTTTAATCAAACCAATGTAATATATATTTATATCGTGTCATCTGGTTATCCAATCACCTCCTGCATCTTTGCATTCTTTACATTAATGACCACAACAGAAATAACTTTGGGATTTTAGCTTAACTAACTTGAGACTGGCCAGACAATCAGAAAAGAGTGTTTTCCATGGTCATGGTGAAGGAATGGTTTTGTTGGAGGTGGTGTATATGAGTGTATACAACTATAAAAGACTTGACAATAATTGTTCGACATCATGTTTTTTTTCACATGATCTAATCCACACCTCACAGATGTCTTTCAGGTGCTTGATGTAGTCTCTCTCCGTGCTCATGATCTCATTGATGACGTTGGTCCTCATCTGCTCTTTGCAGGGTAAACCAGGTCCCAGTAACAAGCCCAGACCTGCCTGGTCCTCCTCTCCAGCATGCGCCTCCTCCAGGTGGGCCAGGTACTCCTCCATGGGCTCATCCTGGTTCACACGCAACTAAGAACACAGTTACAAGGTTAAAACAGGTAGGTAAATTCTGATTACCCCTAAAATGAACTTCTATTTGCATATTTAATTCTCTCCTAATGAAAATGACATGAATTTAAACCGCAGTTCTAGTTTTGTAATAGCTTCTGGTTTACAGCTGTGTAATGAGAGGAACAATAACAGAAATATTTCAATAAGCCAACACTTTTTTTTTTTCTTACTTTAGAATCTTGTGCAAAAACATAACATACTGAGGATCCACTAACAAAACTAAAGAAATTAAAGATATTAACATAGCTCTGATTAATCATATTATAGAAATACTGGTAGGAACAGGTGGAGGCTACATTTTTCTCAATCTACCAGTATTGCAGCAGCTGCAGTCATTAATTAAGCAGTGTAATTAAAAGCCATATGGCCAGTAATTTGAGTCTCAGCCGGCAGCTAGGACAGAGTTTGTCTCACCCGCACAAAGCTTGCAGGAAACCAGCCCTCGCTGTCCATGATGCGACCCCACCACCACTCCTTGTTGGTGGCATCCACTACTTCGATGACATCACCGGCCTTGAAGCCAAGCTCCTGGTCGTCCATGGTGACATGGTCCCAGAGGGCCTCGGCGTACACCACGCTGCCATCACTGATCAGCTGCGGAGGAAGCACCAAAGAAAAGACACAGGGCAGGATTCTGTTAACCTCATTTCTAGCCGGACGACGCGGTGTGACATGATATAGTCAGGACTTGCCACAAGATGTGCTGTAATGTCATGTTTGCAGCAGGGGCACCGTTAGTCATACAGTAACCATCAAACGTCAACTACCGGCCACTAAAATGACTCAGGATGGGCTTTGCTGTTGTAACATGACACAGTTTCAGTGCAGCACATTCTTCAAACCTTCAAGTTCAACCATTTATCTTCTTCTGCCTTTGGATGAGCAGCATTTAACCCCAACAACTGCACTTAACATGCTAACATGCTGACGGCTTACATAATAACATGCTGATATTTAGTGGCTATAATGTTTACTGTATTCACTATGTTATTTGAACATGTTAGCATACTAACATTAGCATTATATATAGTAAAATTTGCGGGAAACACAAAGTGCAGCTGAATCTGATGGGGATTTCATTTGTTTTGCAAGTATTCATTCATAAACCAAAGTATTGAATAAGCTAAAATCTGGACCTAATATGAGGATCACTGCAGTGATTACAATTTATCCTCAGTGGAACAGGAAGGGAACCAGGAACCAAATTTTATGACAATCCATCCAGTTGAGACAGAGCTGCAAATGTGAATCCGATGGCAGCACTTATTGTAAAGTCAGTCAAGAAAGTCAGAAAAGTCACCATCAGTGTCGAGACATTTTAGTGTGGATCCAAATGGCGGACACGAACATGACTTTAAAACAAAAATCAGTTTGGACCCTGTACACCGAGATGACTGATAGGAACCTTCACCAACAATATTAAAGGGACACTGCACTAATTTTAAAGGTCTACAAAGATCAGTTTTATCATCACAATTGGTTGCACTCAGCATTTGTATAAAGTCATCTGTGGCTCTGAAGAAGCTGTCAGGTCTGAGAAAGAAAGAAATGATGATTTGATTAGGGTTAGCTCATCTTGGGTTTGCACATTTACAACAGAAAGCCTTTTTTTTTTTTTTTTTTTTTACAAATTGGGGTTATGGAGTTTGAAAGATATGGGAGTTTACCAGTCAGGGTGGATCTTACAAAAAGACTCTAGAGAGTTGGAAAGTGTAATGAAGTGTTTTTGGTTGGTATGGTTGATTTGTTGATACGGTGAACGTGTTGGCACACAGCTGCTTATTTACATATCCAGCAGTAATGGAGGAACAATATCCTTTCTTTGCAGTGTTGTTTCTCTTCACCTATTGAATGTAAATCCTATATTGGCTCCCTTTTTGCTCCGTTTTTGGTCTCTACTAACTCCATTATCTGGCTCTTAAGTCACTACATGCTCCGCTATGTCCACCAGCTGCTCTCTAGCTGCGTCTGTTTGCTGTTGAGTGGGAGGTGCACAGTGCACAGTGGGTTTTTAGTTTTAGTTTTTAGAGCTTTCTCTCTGAAAATGACACTACGACAGTGGTGAAGGTGAACCAAAACAGTAAAGTTGTGGGCCACTCTGTCGAGCTGAGGGGAGCTACAGATTTACCTGTAAGTTCATCACTACCAGTGACCCCTTTCACAGTGCTATATTGCTTCAGATTATCATTATAAAACATAACATAACATAAATCACCGACTCCATTAACAACAGACAGACAGAAACTAAATTATTCAATAATTAAGAGATAGCAGTGTTACCAAGTCAAAGTGTGATGTGGTAACAGTTAGCCCTCTGTTAACACTGGTTTATAGTGTGCACTTCATAGAATCATCATGTGGTTACAGGCAGACATTGTGGTTACCAGCAGACATTTAGCACATACAGGTCCCTCTGTAGCACCATAATGTTCGACTGTATGTGACTGTAACTAGCAGACTTACACGGAGATACAGTAGAGGGAAAATAAAGCACAAGGGAACAAAGGAAGAGCGGGGCCAAAAAGGAGATGAAACCACTGTTACTGATGAAGACACTGCAGTGGTCATATTTCACACCGTCTCGTACACAACACCGGTTTCACTGCGTCAACATGGCCCCAGGCTCCACAGAGGCCATCCATTATGCTGCTCAGCCTCTCACTCCTGCAGAGGCAACACAAATCTTGCAGGACCACATCAGCTCAGCATCCCTCCTCTCTGCAGGCTCCTCTCTTTCAGGGATGGAGGAGAAAGTCTGGATGTCTTTCACACTAGCTCATCATTTCTGCTAAAGACACGGTTGTTGTATTTTGTCTCTAAGTGATCTGCCTCTCAGCTCCACTGATCCATCATGGCGATGAAGAAAACAGATGATGTGGCTGTTACTTAGCAACACACCCACACCATCTTGCCTCTCTGCTGCTTTTCTCACTCCAGATTCCTCTTTGAGTACATGACACCACAATATCCTCTTATGAAATGTTATGATAGTAAACTGCTACATACAGCTTGTTGTAAACAGGTCAAGTATTATATCAGTGGTCACTATGTCACTATGTCACCATGGTAACAACAGTGCCCCCCATTAGCCCTTTTGCTGACTCTTTTAGATCCTTTTACATTTCAGGCCTCTAATTTTCTTATTTTATTTTAAGTGAAAACAAGGAAAATAAAACTCCCTCTGATTCACAGTTCAAAGACATGTATAACCTGTGCTGATGGTCCCACATGAACATTGCATCATTTTGAGGGCAATCTGTTGCCACAGGGATTGGGAACAGATTGCTTATTTCAATCATTAGACATGTAAATTCAACTGGTATACTCTAAAAAAGCTCTTTGTAATACAATAAAGAGGCGAAAGTATAAGACACGGTGTCCCAATGTGACAGCCACTCACCAAAACTGTCCAAAGTTTAATCCATATTTAAATATGCAATACATGATTTATTAACATTAGAAGAGTCCAAAACAAAGTCACGGAAACAGTCATGAGATACCAGCTTGTCATATGATGGCTCATAGTTTCCTATGGACACAGAGAAACATGACAACCCCATATTTCAGGCCATTTCATGAATCATAATTCAATATTCACATTCATTTTTACCTCTAACAGCCTGGAAACCACTTTCATATTAAAGCCCCCACATGGTTAGAATTCACTGTGCCATCCAGTCTGCACATTATTTTTTTTCCCTTTAGATTTTCCACCAATCTTACATTTTAAATTGTATTTAATTTTTACCAAGGCAATACAGGATACAACTTGGCCATTAATTTCTCATTTAACACCATTGGTGCCTAACTGGACACTTGTCAACGTAAACACTTAAGCTGTGAATAACAGCACTCTCTCTTTCTTAACCTATAAGAAAAGTTGACTTGGAGCAGAGACTAAATTTTGTAAGAGTAAATAGTATTTAATAGAGTTAATAATTGATTATTTTTGTATTTATTTGTGAATTTTAATGTGACTGCTTCCTGTTTTCACCTGCAAACACAAAGCTCCTGTTACAGACCACGTATTACAGGGAAGACAGGGGAAGAGGAGTTGTTCATCTTTTTGGTGTATATAGCATAAATATAACCTGATTTTTTTAAAATTTTCTTTAACACTTTTCCTTCAAAGTGTTAAAGTGGCTCCGCCGCCATGGACAAGAGCTTTTAGCAAACTTGCTAAAAGTACAATCAATTTCTTTTGACTGAAAAAATGCTTTTAAATGTCAAAAAAGTCCAGAGGTCTCTTAAGTCATTTAAGATGACTTAAAAGACATCGATGGCTACAGTCCAGACACAGAGCTTGGCCCTGTTTTCTGTGTGATAATTATTAGTTCTAAAGGGTGGAGGTAATTGTAAATAAAGCACTAAGTCTTTTTAATAGAAATACTGCTTTCATTCACTAATTATTTCCAGTTGCATGTACACTTCCAAGCAGGCTTACAGGAAGTGTTAGATTCCTGTAACAGTCCTTCATCAAACACCAAAGTAGAAGGACCTGGACGTAATTAGCTGCTATATAAAAACTGAAATATATATATATATATATATATATATATATATATATATATGTATATATATATATATATATACAGTATCAGTCAAGAGTGTGTTCAAGATTTTCACTGCTACTGTATTTATTGAATTTATCAAGACAACAGGTAAACACTGCACATAAAGCGGGAGTAAAGACCTGTCTCTAACATACATCAAAGACTGGTTCAAATAACTTCCAGTTGAGGTAAATAAAGTCCCTGTACACAAATAGTATCTCAGGATGTATATTTGGCACAGACCTGTTTACTGACATTCACAAAATGATGCTCGACTTTATCTAATGAATCATTGTCAGTTTGGCAGTGTCAGTTACATAGATGCTTTTTCAAGATATTTTTGTTGACATTTATTGATGGAGATTTTTTTTTTTCTATTAATTTATTTTTGTGGTGTGTAAAAATTCTTAGTAATTTTTATATATGGCTGAATTTCTGTTACAGTGCAAGAGTACAGATTATAGTGATAATTGGAAATGTACTTTTTTTGACGGTACCAATTTTTAAAAAAATCCCATCTACCTGTTTTAAAAAAGATATATGTGAATATGTGAGAAGACTTGTACGGATTCATTTAGGAAAAGTCTTAATTATTTTCACATGGAGATTTGCTGCGATAGTGAACTGTCTTGCTGTCTTTTAGCCCTAGTCTCTGTTTCTACTGTATACTGAGATGCCAGCTCTGTTTACCTGGACAAACTAATTTAGCAACAGCAGGTAATGCTAAGCGCGCTCCCCTCTCAACAATAGCTTCTACGACTGTTTACAAAAAAACAGAAATGGTTAGATGATATTTTTATTATCCTACATTATACTACATGATTATTCTATTACATTAGTGCTAAAATGAGCAGATCAGATCAGCAGACAAATGAACCCTGTCTGTTTAGTTCAGTTGAAACTGGAAGGTTGTACGTTCTGAATACAATCAGCCATGGTTATCTAAGAGCAGAGGAGCTGTAACAGGGTCACCGCAGAGTATGTTACATCACCTGAAAACCCTCTATTACTGTATACTACTGTAGCTTGTTAAAGTTGGGTTCATCCACACAGAACAAAACTGAGTAACAAAAAAAAACAACTTTTCCTGTGAAACGACTTTATACCTGCATTCAGTGGATTATCCACAGTGACCACAGGTTCAGAAATGTCTGGATGTTTATTCCTCTGCCACAATGTTATGCTGAGTGACAAGTTCCTTCATCAACACACACTGTCCATTTTGACCCGGTCCCACATATAACTTCATGCAGCCTGAAACACTCAGTGTAGCAGCTAATGAACTTTAATCCAGAGCTAAAGAGACCCAACAACTAATGCCCCGATTTCTCCTGTTTGAGTAATGTTTGTAAAAAAACTACAGTGACCAGCTGCTTTACAAAGTTATGGAGTCTTTTTTTTTTTATTTGTTCATTTTTTTAAAATAACACTATATACTTGTAAACAGTTTTTTAAAATATATGTCTTCAGTACGAACCGACTGGCTTAGGGCTGAGAGCAAGTGTTATGGAAGTATGGAAGTTAGAAAGTACTGAGAGACACACAAACACATTATTGGTTTTGGTTGATAGTTAGTAAAACACAGAGTAACAGAGGCCTTCATTCATCTCAATGTGAATCCCATCAGCGCCAATGGAGACAGATATCTCAAAGCCTGAACAAATCAAACCAAAACGATTTGCACTGAAACCTAAAGGCATTAGAGAAGGAATCCATCTTTCACAGGCCGCCATGCTCACATAGAACAACTTCCTCTTGTTTATGTGTTTCTGACGACACACATGTACACACATCATCCATTCTCACACTAAATGATCTTCACACTCCACTTTGTTGTACCTGTGTTCTGCTGCTGCCATGTTGGACACCCATCAATCTCAGCAGCCCCGCTCATCAACAGGGCAGTCCTCCTCTGCTTCAGGTCCCTCTGTGTTTCAGTTTATCTGCTTCTATCCACCACGTAGACGCATGTATTTATGTGTGTATGTGTGTGTAGTATATGCGTGTGCGTGTGTGCGCGTGTGCGAGAGAGTGTTGAGTGTGTGCGCGTGCGCTCTACTGGAAGGCCAGCAGGAACATGAGCACCACGTTGATGATGATGAGCAGCATCATGATGAGGAACACCACCACCTTCTGGGTCTCTGGGGGGAGGTTGCAGCGCAGCATGGTGTTGAAGAGTCCCATTCTCTGCCTGCTCCACCTCCCTGAGCCGCTGCCGCGAGCCATCAGTCCCCTGGCCTCCTCCTCTTCCTCCTCCTCAGCACCGCTGCCCCTCCCCCGTCGCCTTTCCCTCAGTGCCGAGCCTCCACACCACACGGCGTCACCTCGTCCTCCTCCTCCTCCTCGACGATCTCCGTCGTTGTCCTCTAGTGCTGCGCTCCTCCTCCGCTCGGCTCTGGCGGTCGCCTCCTCTGCTTCTCCTGCCACTTTGCCGATGCCCAGCGTTGCCCCCGGCCTGCCAGTGGAGGCTGGGTGCCTATCTGTGTCAGCCTGTGTGAATCTGTCTGTGAATCTTTGTGTGTGTTACGTGCTGAGCATCCCCCCCCCCTCCTCCTTTACTCCCTTTTTCCTCTTTGAGGAACAGGCACCTCCCCTCTCTCTTTCTCCTTTCTGTCTTCCACCGATTTGTCTGTCTCTTCCTTTCGCTTCCTCTTCTCTCTCTCGCGGTCAGGATGTCAGGATGAAAGACGGAGGATGGGATGCTGCATATCTCCGGTTCATGCTCATGCCTCCTCGTATCTTCCTTCCTCTTCCTTTTTTCCCTCTGTCCTCTCGCTTTCCGGCTTGTTTTTCTCTCACTCTAGCCTACATATGCTCAGGCGTTTCTGCCTCTAAAAACAACTGGCCGTTTGCTCTCAACCTTGGCTTCTTTTTTTTTCCTTCTTCTATCCCTCCGTCTCTGCCCACCTTTTCTCTCCGTTAAGCTCCTGCTAAAATGGTGCTCGGTGTTCTGCCTGGAGCCGTGCTGCCTCAGCCATCTATCTAACTACCAGGATCACCCTCTTTTCTTTTTTTTCCCCTTCCTTCCCTTCCTCTTTTTGTGTGCCCACCCTTGCATAGCCAGTAGCCAATCAGGATGTAGAATGTGTCAGCGTATCCTGGATACCAGAGTAGTTGAGGCAGGGCCATAGCAACCTCTGGGTGGGTGAGAAGGGGAGGGGTGCGGTGGGTTGTTGGGATGAGAGGGACAGAGGGAGGGGTATGATGGAAGCCATGCAGAATAATGGACGGATCTCAAGGGAAATAGTGTGTGTGTGTTTGTGTGTGTGTGCACGTGCAGGGGTGTAAGCTCTAATGTTATGTGTCACATTCATATACGTTTGCACTGATCAAAAAGATTGATGACATTTGATAGAAGTAACAAACAGAAAAAAAAAAGAATTACAGAGTCTATATTACAGATGCACTTTCATCGTTTCATTGGTTGAGGTCACTGTAGTTTTAAACAAATGTTATTTAAACAGGAGGGAAGTGCAGTTGATGGGGACTATTTTCATTGGTGGATTAATACGAATTTGGTGCTCTAGTGAGTACTTCTGGAGTTGTGTCATATTGTATGACCATCGTACATGGCATATTCATATCAGATTGTACTGTATTGTAGGTGAAAGAAAGGCTGAGTACCTGATATTATTTAGATGTCACAAATTGTTCCATTTCTGACACCGATCATTAGAAGTTAGACAGTAATGCCGTGTTTGCATAAAGACTAAATGAACTGAATTATGTTAACTGCAACAACTACTTGTACAAACTAACATCCATCAAAGAGTGCCCCCTGTCCTCACTCTACCAGCAGCAAGAAGGTAGGCTATATATGAGATAACATCCAAATAAACTACAGTGTGTGTGTGTGTGTGTGTGTGTGTGTGTGTGCATATGTGTGTGTGTTCATGACAATGAAGGAACAACTGAAGGAACTTAAGTGTTGTTAAAGGAAAGGTGGCATTTGTAAGTGATCTATCTGTGGCCAGAGTGGACAGAAGGAACAATTACAGAAACAAAAGGAACTGTGTACATCCATGTGGGCATGTGAGTATTGTTTGAAATAAAATGTGAACCTATACAAATGGAGTACTATGGCACCAAGATATATCCAAGCAGCAACCTCAGGGGCTGAAAAATGAAGCCAACACTGAAGTGCCAAAAACTGCAATTCCTCCAGTGACCCCTTGAGGCCGGCTCCAACAGTGAGTCAATCCCCATAGACTCCCATGTTAAAATGCACAACTTTACAGCAGAAACAAACATGTTTACAGCCTGGTACAAAAAACTGTTTTGGTCTCTTTAGCTAATTTCCTTCTTCATGACAACTGTATGGGTGTGACTTTTCATATAATTTATCCATTTAAATTTTAATAAGGCTTAAAGTTCTGCATAATAGAGGGCGTGCCACTCTGAGTGACAGGTGGGTGAGCGAGTCCTTGCCACTACCCCGCATTCACCTCAAGTTTTGGCCCCACCTCTTTGCCCATTTTTGTATTAGTCATGAGTTTGGCAGAGTCAGGCATTGTCAAGAGGGCAACTGTGGAGCAGCCCACTCTGAGCTTTAAAACTGCTCTTCAGAAACCTATGGGTGACGTCATGGAGGCTGCGTCCATCTTTATTTAGAGTCAATTGACAAATCAGGCTTTGGACACACAGACAATTCTTGTTAGCGGGATACATCCCCTGTTAGTTTGGGTCTTTTATTGAGATTTGTAAGTAAGAGAAGTATAGAATATTGCAGTCTTATCATTATGTGATAGATAATACTGCATTTCAATAAAACTGTATTTCATATGTCATCATTTATTTAACAGAGCAGCCTCTGTCAGGGAAAACACTGTTATCACAACTGTAATCAGAATATAAATGAAATGTGAAGCAAAGAGACACTCAGAAGAAGTAGCAGTACTTTGTTTTAGCCTTGGCTTGTTTTTTGCTAATATTCAGGTGGTGCACTGCATTCTCGCTTCAACCAGAGGGGGAGGGGCCACTGTGTAGCCTGAGAGGCAAAAGCTAGGGCAAAACTGTCCACGGGAAACTAATTGCTGCTTGTAAAGCTCATTGCTGTGAGCGGATGGTAGTAATTGAAGGTGACCTAAAAGAACTTCACATTTTTCAACATTATCAACTCCTCCCCTCCATCGTCTAATATCATGATGGCCCGTCAGTCAGAGGACATCAAAGCAACAATGTAAAAGCATGGTGACAAAAATAGCGTAAATTACACACTTGCACACTGAGTGCGTGGAACCAGTCATTCATGATGAGACACAAATTAATGAATGCATAATATCTTATACATGCATAGCCATAGCATTTCCCATGATTACCTGACCTGTGTTTTTAGCCAATAAACTTGTAGCAGATGACCCGGGGAAGTCAGTCAGCCGTTGCTTTCCCTGGTTCCATCTCTCCAAGGACCTGACCTCAATATGCAGGTGGAATCACCACAACAAGCCTACAACATGCTCTTCTCCTTCATTTCCACGCGTTCATCCGAAATGACAGATGAATTTCAGAAGGTAGAAAAAAATAATGTCCATCAAAATTTTACAAAGCCTACGATGACAGATTCAAACTGTCAGTTTTGTCCAACCAACAGTCAAAAACCCAAAGATATTAGATACGAGCTAGAACCTGAACACAAGCACAAACACACACACACACACACACACAGCAGCCACCACACCTTTTTGAGTCTCCACTGACTGATCCTTCCTCTCCTGAGCAGCAAGGACAGTCCAGCAGAAACCACACAGCACCTTTTTGTTGAGACACACAATTTAACTCCTTATGCTCCCAGATAACAGACGCCACTGACCCACAGGATGGCAGCAAAGGGCTGACTGTGTGGTCTTATCTGACACTCAGGGAGAAGAAGAAAACTGTTGCCTGGATATCTATTGTTGATTGGCTGTCAATCTGTCACTATCAACCAATCCAAGGGAGTGTGTGGGGCAGAAGATGATAACTGTAAGTAAATGATTTCATGCCTGGATTCAGTGACAGATTATAACCAGCATTATTAAACTGTTTGGCCAAAGGGCTCTTTGGCAGTAGTGTCTACAAGGCTATTTTTTGCAGTGTCACACAGATCTGAGTACTGCACTGTGAGTGCATGTATCTACTATCTACTTTACTGAGACAGTGCATAAGCAGAATCCAGAGCAGGTATCCATGACAACCAAATAATGCAGCAACCTCAGAGCTTGTTTTTGCCACCCCTCTTAGCTAAAAGGCAATGAGAGCCATTTTCAGTCCTCTGCTGAGACCAGGCTCTGATTCACAATGCTGCATTTGGTCAAGGACCACACACTCTCTGTACACTGGTAGTTTATGCCGTTTCCTGTCAGTTCAGTTCACCTAAGAAGAGATGTAAAACTCATGTAATTAAAATGTGTCTGAACTCTATGTTTCAGAACAAGCATGTTTATATGAAATAAAGTCTTTTCAATAATGGACAGTCATCTGGATACAGACATTTTCCCTCGACAGTTGGGGAGAGGTGAATAAGAATTCATGGCATTTTAGTAACAACAATGAACCAACTTTTGCTGTTTCCTGGAGGGACTGACAGACTCCAACAGTTCTGCCCCTCTAACCCTGCAGAGGCTCCAGTTTGTTTGTTTGTTTGTTTGTATGTAATAATTTTGGTGGCTCATAGTTTTCTGTAATTTGTCCCAAAGGGGAAGGAGTCTGCGGAGGATGAACTCAGCACCAACAACAAAGGACAGTGGCCCATGGGAAGACGGCTTCTCCACTGTCATCGCTGCTGCTTTATCACAGGTATAAAGACATCTTAACTGTGGGTGACCACGGTTTAAGTTTGCTGATGATATCGTGTTGACCTTTATTTAACTTAAAATTCAACATGGATCTTGTTTTAATAGTTGGCTCCATTATCATTGTTAATGACTGATGAAGACTGTGAGGTGGGGGGAAGGTCAGAGTTTTGACTTCTGAAGGGGGAAAATTTGAGAACTGATGACAAACATTTTCATTTTTACATCTATCTGAACCATACCAACGATTAAACCTAAACATTACCCATTTTAAAGCCACTATCATTTAAAAATCAGTCTAATGTGGTGCCCTCCAGTGGTAGAATCAAAAACATCACACACAAAAGAAACAGAAAGATGATAATAATTCATAAACACTTTTCCTCCTGACCATAACCCTGGTGAAATCCATCACCTCATTTTAGGGGCTTCATCCCCACATTGCCTACCTCATTGATGGCTAGCTGCTCCCCTCCGCCTCCTCCTGGGTGTCCAAAACGATGCCCAGAACTGCGAAACTCTTCATACAGCAGGTCCTCTTCGCTCCCCAGCTCGTCTCCAATCCCTGCCTTCTCTGATGCCCCATCAGGAATAACCACCGCTGGGACATGGAGGGAGGTGGAGGACAGAGACAAAACATAGTGAGTTTTGAATTCAGCCTGAAACTGTGGGTGATAAATGAGTTGACTGATATTCTTCACCAGAGCGAACTCAAGGCTCAATGCCCTACACATACACACATATACAAGAATTTACTACTAACTGTGTGGCTGAAACCTGTATGAGTTTATGTGCCCCCGTAGCACGGGACACATAGGTCACTTAGTCAAACAACAAAAGCCACAATGAATATTTTCGGTGAGACTGAAGGAACAGACAGATTTCATGTTTACAAAATAAAAATAAAGAATTCCCCAGTTTGCCGCAAAAACAAAACAATATGATGAAATGATAAATCAGTTCTATCAATATGATAATAAACTTTCTCCATACAGCACCTGTCTGCATATAGACACAGACGGTCAAAGTCAGACGGACCACCTGCCTGATATGTGATTCACAGAAAATCTGATCACACAAAGGAATCAGTTTATCAATTTAAACCAGGTATGAAAATCAGTCTGCAGTTAAATATCACAAGTTTCCATGTGCAATCACTGTAACAGAGGAAGCTTCAGTCATTCCAGAGATGGCTCTTCCTCTGTGAGCTCAAACTAAAACCTCAGGGGGACTCTGGATTACGGTTATAATAACTAATCTCTCCATCAACTGTGCCTCAGCATACTCAGGAAAAAAAAAAAGTGTGTCACTGTTGTTACTCACTGGCTGCTAGGATAATCAGCTGTGAAAAAGACACAGTGACAACGCAGCTGAGCTCTGGGTGGGGGCAGACACCCCAGTGGCTGTATGTTACTGTGCCAAAAAGGAAAATAAGCAGAGCACAGAAACCTCTGACATCATCTGACAGCTCCTCCGCAGCTGGACTGGGCATCAAATGTCATTTTAAGTTCCTCACAACTAGGCAGATTTTTTTCTTTTTCCTATTCATAAATCTTATATTTGTTCATATACATGAAAGCACTTCAGATTCAATGTAACATTATCCAAGAGACATGCAGGAGATCATTTTTCATTATTCTGACTTATACTTAAAATAAAACAAAGTCAGCATCCTCACACAAGAGGCTCTGAGGTGCTAGAAAGGCAACTTCCAAACATCACTGGAAAAACACAACTATGTTCATTACTGATAATATGTTACAGTTTATAATTAAGTCTTTGCTATTGTCTAGATACAAATATATTTGCAACCAAGCCTGACTGAATGGATATAACACAGGTAACTAAAGGGGCTACTTTGACAACAGGGCAGATTGGTGACTCTGACTCTGACTCCGAGCCATTTGGTGTCATTCAAATCAACACTTTGCATGATTATCGCTATTCACCCACTTTCTGCACCACCTTTTACTCTGCACTGACAGGATCATTCATTAGCAAGTTAGTTCCGTCACTTCAGTCAGCGACACAAGAGCTCCACTTGGCAGCTGGGTAATCTCTGTGTGAGGACGAGTTTGTGTGGTGCAAATTATTTTAATTTGGTAATACAGAAGTCTCATGTGATGTATATGTATTTAGCTTGGATTTAAAAACAGCAGGTGCAAACAACTCTTGAACATCTTCTACAGTTGTGTTTACAGTCACAGAGCTTTTACTGAACCGCTATCAGCGATCGCAGAGCACCCTGTCAATGACTTGTAAGGCGTAACCATGGAGATCTTTCCTATCGCTGCCTTCCTACATGAACAAATATCATCTATGGCAGCACGCAACATACCAGGGTGCACGATGAGTTTTTCAATACACAGGTTTATTGTCTCTGATCTGTTTTGGACAGTCAAATATTGATCATCTGATATGTCCGATATGATTAAGTGACTGCTGCCATACTGTGATATTACTCAAAATTACAAATAAAATATCCCCCATCAGCCGCCTCATTCCAAACTAATGTGAGGCCTTCACAGGCTCACACTCCCCTTCCAGAAACATCCTCTGAAGCTGTGAACTCACTGACTGGCTACCTGGCTGATAAGCTAAAAATACACTTGTTGTCACACCTCATCATAGGCGTCACCCTTAGCTGCCTGGCCGACAGCTGTTGCCACGGAGGATGTATCCGTGGCGACAAATCACCGTGGAGACAGAGAGGGAGACAGATGTAATGGAAGAACACATAGAGCCCCCTGGGCGATGTGGAAAAAAAGATGCACTTGGAAAGACGACTCAGCTATTTAAGAATGCACAATAAGATTGGGAGGGGGGGGGGGGGGGGGGGGGGGGGGGGGGGGGGGGTTTTAAAAGTGAGTGGGATACTTTTTTACTGTCCTCAGTAAGCAGGGACAGTACGCTGTTCACTATAGTCAACATCTGCCCCGGTACATACAGAAGGTAATGTCCTCTTCTGAATACATAGAGCAGCATCTTTCATGTAACACTATATCATCATCACCGTCACTGCCATCACTGGAAGTTGCGGGTGCTGCCCTCATGGGGGCAGTGTGGCCCTGACTGGTCGTGTGTGATGCTGTGGAAAGATGGAGGAGCTCCAGGTATTGACTGCCCTTTATTCATGTGCGGAGGGATTCTGCAGTCTGGCTTACAGTAGCACGGAGGGGTGAGAGGAGGGACAAAACACTGCTCGACACGGCTGACTGGGGGGCTCCTGAACAGCGATGGCAACATCAAAACTTCTTATTAAAGAATCAGTGAAATTCAGTCAGTCCACAGAAATGAATGATTCCTAAAACAATTAGCCGTCATCACAGCGGCTCCTGACAATAGCTCGCCATGAGTGGCTGAATTAAACAGTGGGGGGGGCAGGGCAAACATTTACTATTGTGTGTGCACAGTGTTGCCTGCAAGTTCCTATTCAGTGGAATGTAAACAACTGACACACATGGCAGCTTCATTATATGCTCAGTATGCACGCAATACACACTCCCTTTCATGGCATATGCTAATTAATTCCAGGTTTTCTGTGCATCAGTTTGATTAAACCTTAGGAATATGCACCATGTGGGGGTCAGTTAACGTACAGCCTGTGTGTGTGTGTGTGTGTGTGTGTGTGTGTGTGTGTGTGTGCACAGTACACAGGAAAACAAACTAAATCATATCAATATTGTTGTGACCACCATGGTCCAAGCATCTTGGAGACCTTGCCACAGTTCTGTGGATTTAGACTGTTTCATTTATTTTTGTCTCTTCATGTAATCCAAGAGTAACTCAACGGTGCTGAGATCAGGGGTCTGTGAGGGCCAGACCATCTGTTGCAGGACTCCTTGCTCTCCTTGTTGCTGAAGATAGTTCTTTGTGACTCTGGCTGTATGTTTGGGCTCATTGCCAAAGCTACAGAATGAATCTGGGACTGATCAGATGTCTCCCTGATGCTACCGCATGATGGATAAGAATAAGAAACATCTAAAAGGCCAAAATCTTTTGCACAGTCCTCTAGATGGAAGATCTCCAACACAGAAACTTCAAAATAAAAGTACACAGCAAAATTCAACAATTTCAAGATTTTGAGATTATACATGTAGAAAGCCTCTTTCTTTATAACCCCACTTGGTCTCAGATTGATCTTATCATGCACGTACATTATTAGTATATTATAACTATTAGTTAATTCTTGATTTGAGTTGAATTGTTGCACTTTCTGTAATTAGTCAAATGATCAATATCAGGAGACTTGAATTGCCTTATAGGTCAGGGCCATTCTTACACCAGACCACTGCTGAATAAACACACAGTAAAAACCAAGAAGCAAATGAATCCACAATTCACAATATCACAGCAAAGCAATACGACCTCTATTCCAGTTCTCATGAAGCATACATCTAAATACTGGTGAATCTTACCAATTCACCTATTAATTAAATGAATTAAAAGATGAATTAATTAAAAGTATTTTTTTCCTGCCTCTTCAAATAAAGACAATGAATGACAGAGTTTAAGAAACATGCAAGTTCTGTTGCTTCCCATATTGACCAATGTCTGTATATAAAGATGGACGACATGACAACTTGCCAGGAGTGAGGCCAAAACATATTGATCGCCCCCTGGTGGCTGGCTGCAGAAAGGGTCACAAACCCCCGGCCCCTCCATGTTGGTGGGTGGGACATCCAGCTTCATATTTCTGATAAGTTTGGTTTTCATTAGTTATTTGATGCTATAAAAAGGGAGAGTTAAGTGATTGACAGCTGTGACTGTGGTTCCACTCTGGCGCTGTGGCTCCAAATGACGTGCCCGTATTCACAGTCATTAACACTAACAGGGTTAAAACTTTACATTCACAGATGTATTGCTTGGTCCTGATTCTAATCTCCTCTGGTTTATTCAGTGATGCCCTGCCATGTACAGTAGCCGGGGCAAGTAAACAATGTGACGGACAGAAAACTGATTCATACAGCAGACTGTGAGAGAGACATGAGAAGGGTTCAATCATCTGCAGAAAACCAAATCAATCAGTGTCATCTTCTGAGCAGCAGCGGCTTCACACAGGCCACCCAGTCACTCACAGCAGAGACGGAGAACTAAATTGCAGTGTTTACTGTTTGCTTCTTGCCTGACTGGTCGGCCTGTCCTTGAGCCAGCGTGTGTGTGTTATGACTGAGATGGTGATGAGATCACAGAACAGAACACTGATTTAAATGGGCTTTGTGTGTGCGTGTGTGTGTGTAACCGCAGGAAGCTCAGGCTGAGGCGAAGCGTGTTAGTGTGTGAGTTTGGACTGTAGCATTTAATCATCCTGAGCCTCTGGATGTGGGTTAGCCACATTAGTGGATCAGATTTGTCTGCATAGAGAACATTCAATACTCACTGGCACGGGTGTGTATGTCTTGGTGTGTGTGTATGTGTGTCTGCGTGTGTGTGTGTGTTGATGGCTGAGGAATTCAAGCGTAATGGTTCCATTTTCATTAGATGTGTGTGCGCTGCAGCGTGGCACGTGTCGACTGGCAGCACGTGACCGGCCTCGTACCACCGGCTGACCTCAACAACCACTTGGCCTATGAGAACAGTAGATAGTTAGATAAAAAGGGGGAGCATCTGCACCTTAAAGGCTGAGCCTGGCAACAGTTCACATGTTTTCTTGTCAACACATCCCATGTGCAGAACCAAAGCAACAACGAATATTAACAAGTATTCATTGTGTGTGTGTGTGTGTGTGTATCCACAGCCTGATGTAGCTCAATCCTCTGAGCCATAGAGGTCCATTGTTGTACAAAAACTATTAAAAACATGCAAGCATGTGCCTTAATTACCACAAACACACACAGTGTAGTTTATTTACACCGTCCCACATACACCGCCCTGCTGCCCCAAATACTCACTAGAGCACCAAATATGTATTAATCTGCTGCAGAAAGTCGTCCCTTATAAATACACCATTTCCCTTTTAACAGATTATATCTGGAGCACACAGCATTCCTATTTCCTCCTGTTTGACTGATGTTTACTAAAAACCAGTGTCCAGCAGTTTTCAGGAAAATACAGAGCTTTTTTTTTTTAAAGCAAACAATGAAACTATGCATTGGTGAGGCGTTATAAAAGATTGATGTATTCAGAAGGAGCCAGTGGGTTTGGGTCTGAGAGCCACAGACAGGGCAGGGAAATCATTATCGTAAAGACTGGAGGCAAAGGGAAGTAGCTAGCCTGGCTTTGACAAAGTGTAAGAGTACCATATTCCTACACCTCTAACGCTCACTAATTAAACAATCAACATTCATTTCTTACAGCCTCACTCTATCCATCACAGATGCTGTTCGTTTCTATCTATCATTGCCTCTACACACAGTCTTTTTCTTTTCAACGAAAACAAGCATGGGATATGGGGTTGATGGGCTGTCAAAACACGGTTACGTATCAGTGTTGTCTGGCACAAACTGCATTAGTGGTGAGTGTTTGTGATGGGGAGTCATCCTGGGAGCAGTCCCAGTCCCAGAGTGTTGCTGTTTCAGACAGCATCAGCAAAACAGCTCAGGAAAATGTTGCATCAGAGAGCGAAAGATCTAAGATCTCAGAGGGATCTAATCAGAAAACAGAGCCTCCGTTTCATATGTCTGCATCTAATGTGAAAACCTCTGCAGGGGGTTTTACTTTTTGCCAATTCATGGACATCAGATTTTGTAACATATTCAGGTTGAAAGCTCATAGGATCATTCCACTTTATTACAGCTTGAATCTTATTTTTGCAAGTCTTGACCATTGACAAAGGCAGTTACATTATGACAAGACACATTATGATAACATGCACCAAAAAAATCATGTAAACATGTGGTTATAATAAAAGTATATCAGTCAGAATGCTTCTTAAAACACATTACTCATGCCAAGTATGCAACATCATGTGTCTCCAAATAGAATACAGAAAATATGGCATAGAAACACTCACACTGCAGATACTGTACATACAGTAAAGCATTGTGAATGTGAACTAGGCTTGGGCTGATATTTGATATTACTGAATACTTTGCTTACTGTACATTGTACTTTGGCACGTGACAAATAAAACTCTGAACTACATCAAAGTTTATTCAAACAAGACAACCATGTCTTCAACAATTTTGACAAAAGCAGGTGATGAATAGTGATGTAAGAAAGATAAAGATAAGTAAGAAAAAGAAAAATCTGCTGAGTTTAGGATTATTTCTATCACAGCACAGACTACAACAGCCACAATATGCAAAACATTACTCCTCAAACTCACTGTACAAGCTGTTTTGACAGCAGCCATGTGGAGAATCAAAAAAACCAAAAGTTCTCACCTGTCAAAAAATCATCCAATCACCCAACAGCCAGACTGTCAAAATAAATGTCAAACGGCAGCTGATCTTACAGAAATTTGGCCCGATTCTAAAATTATTTAAGGACGAGTAATTCAGGGTTAAAGTCAGGCTTAACCTCTAAGGTGTCTGCCTGGTGTAAGACATGTGAACCCAGGTGAACTGTGACATCACTAACATGAAGAAGCACGAGCGGTCAGATGACGAGACATGTTGGACACAAACCAACCAGTTAGCCAAACTGATCAGGAAGAGATCACGAAGGTGAACAGAACCACTTCCTGCTCCGACCTCGACGTTTTGTACTTATTGCATTTCTCCTGTGCAGTGAGGATTATTATATGCTCACTTTCACTTTCACTATGTGTTTATTTCACCGTCATCTACAGGGGGTTTATTGTACTTGAATACATTAAATGCGATTTGTTTTGGGGGAGAAAAAAAAAAAAAGTAGTTTAGTATGAAACTGGGGAAAGTGTTACATGTCTCCTCCCCTCAGCACAGTGTGACACCACCACTGCCCCTATCCTCTGTGATAGGAAGTGACAGATTGAAGTCGGGCATGTTGCCAAATGCTCCTTCTAAGTGACAGAGTCGCCTGGCAGCCGGCACCTCGGCTTCCCCTTCCCTTCAGCTCGGTGAACAGGCTAGATATACACTCTCACAATCATAGATTACCTTTTCACCTCTCTCTAGATGGATTTTCTCCTCGAGGAAAAGGGGAAGAGGTTTCTTTGATACCTCAGGGTTTTAATCTCAAGCCTCAGTTAATGGATGGGGAGGAGGATTTCTTTTTTTTTTTTTTTTTTTTTTGCAAGTTTAGCCCTCCACAGGAACCTCGCCATGCCCTCAAACCCACCTGTGCCAACGTGGAAAAAAATCCAATTATAAAAAATCAATTTCTTATCAACTTAGTCTTTCGTGTGTGCTGGAACAAAACTGCACAAATGGCAGAGCAAATCAGGGTGTAGAATTGGGAAACAAGGAAGTGGAAATGCGAGAAATTTTCATTCGGAGTGAAACTGTGATGAAGTCATTGTGTTTACTCAGACAGCCAGCAGCTACAGCACACGGCAAAGAAATAAAACACGGCTCTGCAGCAGAATCTGCACACACGCAGAGACCATCACTGGATCCTTCAGGGTGACCTTGGAGGGAATCTCAATCGTGCAGATTAATTAAAGGAAAGGTTTACTCTTTTAAAAGACAGAATCTATTGAATATAGCCTCAGAACTGCCTACTGTTTTGCAGTGGACACCCAGGGCTCCATGACATAAGCACAAAAACACGTTAAGCGTAGAGATAAAGATAACAGTGTACAGGAAACCCGCTGAGACAGACAAGCATCCCAATTTAAACTATAACAACCACTAACAACATCAAAGATCAGTGGTGAGGAGCCACCTGCACAGAGCGTGACGTCTTACCAGTGAAGAAGAGGATAGAGCAGGGGAGGTGCAGCAGTGATTGCAAGGGGAGGATGATGAGTCAGTCTCATACCACAACTTAAGACCAGGACCTATGCTATGCTAAAACAACAGGAGCTGCAAGAAGTGTCCAAGTGAGATTCTCTCACATGGCTGGACAGTAAGAACAGAATCTTAACAGTGTTCAAGTCACATGGAGCCAGCACAAACCAATCAACACCTAAACGTCACTTGGAAATTGGTGGGAAGACCTGGTCTGATTAGGAGAGGCCGCATACATCCCATGGTGGATGGATATTTTTCACACATGATGTGTGTCTTGCAGCAAAAATAGACAGAGAAAGCCCATGTGTAGGCTGAGCGAGAACATGTCACAGACAAGAAAAAATATTAAGATTTTTTATTTAAGTTGCATGTGGAGACAGTTGGCATTTTAGAGGCGTTTTCTGTTAAAAATGAATCAGAAATTAATTGAAAATTTAGAGAAATCCAACATTCCAGTATCCTGCAAACTCTATGCAAACAGATAGAGCTGGCAGCAGCAGCAACGGAGCAGACATGCAGCCGGTGTGCATTAGTTTTAGTCCTACATGCTTTTCTGTGCTTCCATTCGAACAGGTAGCTCAACCATAACCCCACAGGGATTCTATCTGCCATCTGCATACTTAAATTAAATCAAAAGTAAACAGGAGAGGAGTCTTAATACAAATGAATACAACTACTTTATCAGACCCAAAACAGGACAATGACATATTAGATCACTCTTATCTAAATCCCTGTTAGTCAGTGATCTGGTAACTGATCTGTTCTGTGGTTGCAGCAGGAAGATTATGTTGGTCTAACTGAACCAACACCCCCTCCTCATATCAATTCTCACATTCCTCACTGCCCAGGCTGAGGAGGAGGGGTCACAGCTATCTTTCACTCCAGCTTATTGATCAACCCTAAACCTAAACTTAACCTGATTAATCTACGTATTTGAAAGCCTCATTCTTAGTCTTTCACACCCAAACTGGAAAACACAAAAAGTAGGTCTGCTAGTTACTGAATATCATCCACCTGCCCCTGTTCAGAGTTTAGTTCTTAGTACAGATAAAGTCATTATAGTGGGTGATTTCAACATTCATTAAGATGTTGACAGCAGCAGCCTCAGTTCTGCATTTAATTCATTATTAGACTCAGTTGGCTTCTCTCAACATAGCTCAGTAGTAATGACTTTTTGAGCTTCTTTACAAATACAATTGTAATTTCTTTTACTCCAGAACATTATGGAGATAACACACACCCAGTCAGATAATTACATTACTGATTATCTCATTCTAGTCTCTGTCATTGGCAGCCACCTCCACACTGTGGTAGATCATAGTCTCCACCCATGCTAACAGCTCCGTGAGGGTGTACTTGGGCACTCAGCTGAGGCTCATGGGAAATTCTAACCTGATGGTGAACCATGAAATTTACAATTCATCCAGAGGGGGGGGGCATGTTGAAATGTTTCACTCAAAACAAATGTCAACCTTATGGTGGCACTAGAAGAAAAGGCAGGGGGTCAGGAAATTCAGCAGGATACATCACCAGGAACCATGAATGCTTGTACAAAATTTCACGGCAATCCATCCAATATTCGACAGGATTAACTAACTTTCAGGCTGTATGATTTCATTTCAAACTGGACTGTTTTGTCAGGAAAGTAAAAAAACACAAACAGACAAAACAAGATCTTTGAAGGGATTCCTTATTTTTTTCCTTATTCTTCGTACTGGTGGAGCAACATGGGGGCTGCAAAGGAAATGATCAATGAGAGCTCTAATAGCTCTAATAGCTTGTCTGTTCCATACAATGGTTGTCTTTCTTGTTTGATCTACACTTTTTGGCCGTGTTTACTTGCCCAACAGTTGTTGTGTTATTTTTCATTTAAATCAAGAGCAAGTCCATCGACAAAGAGACCAAAATTGTAAAAACCTAGCTGATTCTCTCACTGCAGGATCCTCGAGTAGCGAGTTACAATAACCCCATCAGTAGAGGCCAGGTACTGAAGCATCATTACTGAAAAAAAAATCATTGTTGAACTGCCATCATGCATTCCTGGCAGCAAGACAAATAAACACCTTCACCAGCACTGCTGCTGCAAGGAGACGTTTGTTAATTTCATGTGTGTTCCACAATCCTGCCACAGGCGCAGAGGATGATGAATTCATGATTAGATCAGGAGCTCACAATGTCCACAGACAAAAACGAGATCCTCGCCTGCTGGTGACACAGGACGGCCCCTGGTGACTGAGCCAGACAATAACAGATGAACCACCTTTCACTGAACTCTGACTGATTGTACCATCACCGAGGGCTAGGGTCAGGGGTCAACCACACCTGGCTAGTCCGGGAGGAGACAGCAGAGGAAATGACCCTTGAGGAACAGTCAACAGCAGTGAAGCTTGACCCTCTGAACCCTGTTTTTGCTCAGTTTTTTTTCTTCTTTTGTAAGCTTTTGACACGGTCACTATATGTATAAGCTGTGCATGTTAAATGTTGTTACTTTCAGGATGCACTAGGTAACTCAGACATGACAGCAGTGGCATGTGAGTGCCATTATTTTGATTATCTATCATAGATTTAGTGGATAGATGAGAGTCAGTGGATATTGAAAACCATGTTGCTTACAACATCCATGAAAAGATAACCTCCGTTTTCATTTGGAAGGAATATATTTGGCCATGGCCTTTTGCCTCTGTCAGCAGGATAATACCATTAGTCAGAGGCTTTTAAAACTGCTACTATTGACCACTATAAAAATGATTCATAAGCCTGTTTGCAAATCTGTCTCTTATGTGGTTAACGTTTTTTTGTTTTTTTTTAGGATTAGGCACAAAAGATACTGTGTTGTGTTTTAGGAAGAATCATGGTGACAAAACAAAAACAACACTGACTGCTGGTGGGAAATGGGTAATAAACAGCAAAGTGAAGGCTTCTCTGTTGTGTTAGATCGGCATCAAAAATATGCTGATAGGAGACTGCCCTTGAGAGGAAGGGAGTGGGGGTTAGGGTCAGGTTGGGTCTAGGATAGATAGATAGATAGATAGATAGATAGATAGATAGATAGATAGATAGATAGATAGATAGATAGATAGATAGATAGATAGATAGATAGATAGATAGATAGATAGATAGATAGATGTACTAAAAACTGGTACAACAGGAAGCATCAACCATGACGTGCAGATGCAGAAGCTACATGTCATACATTGTGATTTTAGGGGAGGTGTCTTGATGGCTGGAGGACATTTAATAGGTTGTCTGTGGTCTGAATCACAGAGATAGGGATCGATGTGCAGCACAGGCACCAGTTTCTGTATTTGTATTGATCTGCACCAAAATGACTTTTGGTCACTGTCACTGAGAGCACTGAACGTGCAACTAAAAGTGGGCTGCACACACAATTTCATACTCAGGTTTGGCCCCCTTCGTAAACATAATGAAAAGTAAGAGGGTGCATTTTTTTATTTCTGCAGCCCTGTAACCATATGGTGCAGCACAGAAGCCTGGCTGATGGTATTTTAGTGGTGCTTATTGAAATTCAAGGCAGACTTTGTATAAATTGTGTTAGGAAGACTCCAACCAGCCAGGCCTGAGGGGGGATGCCAGAGGGAGGTGTGAGGAGAGGAAACACACACTCTGCAGTGCTGACACATATGAAGGTGTGACTGGAGGAAAGTATACATCATATGGCCTAAATGCGAGAATAACAAGACGGAAATGCTTTACTATCTGTCAATCTAATATTTTTTTTCCCATAATGGAGGATCGTTGTGTGTCTTCTATGCTTTTAAAACACTGCAGACATCACCATTATATAATCAGCACAGACATGAGACAGTGGCATCCAAACCAGTCAACCTGTACCCTGAATGAAACAAACCATGATTAACTTTTTAGAACTTTCTTGGTTCAGTTTTCCAGTCAACTGATGTGGTAAAAAATCAATAGTTTTAGTGCAAAAAAAGTAATATAAGAGCCTGTCAACCTCTTTAATTCGGGGGCTGGTGGATACATTTAACAAAAATCTGACCTCTAGTAACCTATGACTTGTACAACTGAAAATCTTCAGACATATTGTTGGTAATTTCAGATAAAACATTTGAGGAAATATGACAAGTGGAAAATTTAAAGCAACTAAGCTTTAAATTTGGATGCTGCCATGCTAACATGGACTCATCCCTAGCAGCTTGTGATACCACTTATAAACTTATCAGCCACTTATAATGCCTTCCTCATAATCCTTCCCACTTGTAGTCCCCTACCCAACTTGACACAAGTGACCAGTACCACTCCGATGGGGGGAAGGACCTTACGGGGGTTATGTAAATGCCTGGGAGTATACTTTTTTGCACAGGAAAAACAACATCATGCTACTTCTGCTTTTTCTAATGAAATTGTTTGAAGCATTTAAACAAACAGCCAGTATTGTCATTTCTCTTGTGAGGACAGTCTCCTTAGGCCTCCTGTTGACAGTGGAAAAAAAACATGATGTGGCTCATCCGGTTAACAAAATATCATTTTATCACCAACTAAACCAAATTGGCTAATTTAATTAAATATGACAATGCTGCCCTTGATTCCCCATGTCATCTCACTGAACCAAGGGTAGATAACACGACTGCCAAGGTCAGATTGTGAGTTAAGAATGAAAAGAATATGCATAACCATTCAGTGTCCAACAGAGAGCAGAGGACATTGATGCAGGGAGTGTGCTGTGAAAAAAAAAAAATGCTGACAACAAAATATGATAAAGAAAATCTGGGTGGTAGTCTGAAGACACAGCGATTGCCTCATTTTCTGCCGATAACAAACAGAATGACAAATGCAAGCAGCCGAGAAGCATTTTTGTCAGCATTTTCTGCCTCATTAGAGTTTCCTTCTGGCTTCTGATGGACTTGTAGCCCACAAACTTAGAAACAAACATCCAGCAGGGATGGCATACGTAGGCTCAAACATAAACTGACAGCAGGTTTACTGGTGTATATCAGAGGATGTCAAACTGCACAGTGCGTACACATCAAATGTTACCCAAGCAGACTTTCAGTGTCTTATATGTTGTCCTTTCTTTGTGAAAAACTATCCACGCACACGGCCACACACAAACCGATAATGCTGTTCCTGAGTGGACGTAACAGGGGTTTGAGTATAAGAACTCCTCACTATATCAGAAGCTTTATATATTCACCAGTGGCCAGTTTCTGCTGTAAAGCTTTTGGAGAATCTACGGCAAAAATTAAAACTCTACTGGATCTGTATTAAAGGCCCTATACTTTATACTTTTCCCGTGTGTATTTTATTTGAAGTTTTGAAATCCGTAAGAAGATATATTTGTGGTTTTAAGAACCAAAAACTATCTCAATGTAGTTTTACATCTCCTCTCTCAGGCTTCTCTCTTTAGCTCTATCAACAACAGGTGGGTGAGCCAATCAGAAGAGAGGCTCTCAGCCGACTGTTTTCTGAGTGATCAGAAAAAATACAGAAGATTTCAGGTTAACACTTGGAGAAACTAAATCCTATAAGGTTGGACAGTGGGTCTGGGTGGGCTGGGCTTGGGGCATGGCTGACTTCTTCGTTGTGACATCATAATGTTACTGACGTCCTGATGGCTCGTTTTATGGCTCAGTTTCTGAATACAGGCTGTGTTTTCAGTATTTTTAGCCATAATTTGATGATATTTATGATTTTTTTTTCTACAATAGATTACATTCATTAATTATTTACCTGTCTGTAGTAATACAAGTGTAAATGTAATCTTTCATATGGAAACCCCCTCTATTTGTCTTCACCCTCTAAGCTATTACAGGACTGAAGTAGGCCACCTGTAGAAACTCCCAGAGCTGCTACAGCTTCATACACATCTGTCCATCACGAAGAAGCCTGAATTCCAATCACGTCATCCTCACTTGTTTCTCTGCTACCTCATTTCCTTTGCTGAACACATAACCAGCTGCTGACCATACATGGCTGCAGTGAGAGGGACAGCTCCTGATCCTGTAAGCCTCGTCCGGCGGCTCCGGATTTACCACATACTGAAGGGATTGCTCACTCCACCTTCAGACCTGATGGCTTCTTCGCAACCTGAAATCTCTCCTCCACCCTCCTCTCTGCACTGGCCCTCCACACTCTGGCTCTGTGTCCTCGCCTGTGTGAGCAGACATTATCCCCGTCTGACTCACCTTCATACGTTCACTCTTCACAGCACCCCCTTCTAGTTTTCCCCTTGACTCACTTTGGGGCCTGTGTACCCTTTTAGAAACAACCCACCCACCACCACCATTACCTTTTGTAATTTCAGCTACTCAGAAATAGAGGACTGTGCTCTGAGCGCTCGGTTGACATTTAAACAATTTGTTATGAGACCAGAAAAACAACGGACAAAAAAAATCTTATTTTGTATTGAGATACATTATTGGAGTCTTTTGGGTTTCTGCTCTAATTAGCTAATGCCTTTGTTATGAAAATGTTTCTTTCATAAACAGAGAAATGGTGGACAAAGTAACCACACCCTGGAATTGACTATTGAATGAATCAACACAGGCTACAACACAGTCTGAAAGTTATAAAAACAAATAAGCTTCATCAGTTAATATTAGCTTGATTACTAATGTATTATTTCATACTTGCAACCCTTCTCTCCTCTATAGTATGGTTGTCCATAACAAGACAGTTGTTGTCGGTCAGTATCGATTGAAATTGGTGACATTGGTGAAACAATAATATAAATAATATTTTTTTTTTTAATATAAATACTCTTTTCACTCACTAATAAATTAAAATTGATTCTACTTTGCCACTGTATGATATCACCTTTAAGCTCCCATCAATAAAACTGTTTTTGCAAATGTTTCAAATTTAAAGCCTACAAAAAAAACCCAAAAACATAGGAATTACTGTACATTCAGACAGAAAATGTCAAGTGGAAGGAAGTGATTCATTTTCCATGTGAGCCAACATCTTTTGGTGGCGAATGGCGGCATGTCTGTTGGCGCGTCTTGTGTTTATAGTTCTATATGCAGTTCTATGGTAATGACCTATGATGCAGTCCAGCGGCAACCAATCAGAATGTAGAAAAACACTAGAGAACACAACCGTGTAAACTTTTGTTCCCATTAAACAGTTGCTAGCTCTGTATTTCATCTATATGAGAGCACCCACAAACTTCAACAGCATCCTTAGCAGGGCGGCTGAAGCAAATCTTTTTGTTCTCGCCCCTTTCGGTCTGAACATACAGTAATGCTCTTTGACTCACTTAAAGGTTTTTATGCAAAATGAGTGGCAGGAGAATAAAGTTTAATTGTCTGTTATTAACAAGGATGAAAAAAAAACATGGTACAGTACAAGATAGCAGGTAAACATGGAGGAAGGACAAGTGGTTAGTAATAACAGGAAGTTAAAGCAGATCAGAAAACATGGACCCATGAAAAAAAAAACAAGGTCAGCTATATCAAAAGATTAGAACTAATGACCTCTCTGTAACCTGTCTCCACTATAAGTCTATAGCTCTGTTCAAACAAAGACCTGGTTCTCTCTAGCACCGAGGTAAACACATTGCTCAATAGGCAAAGTGTACACTGATCTGAATCTGTCATTGGCCAAATGATGAAAATAGCCCATCATACATCAGTGTTGGTACAAACAGTTGTAATGTTCTCAGTGAGTAACTGGAGCTTTTCTATTGGATTGGATTACACTGTACAAAGCTTTCCATTGTTTTGGTCACTCACACTGTGTATGAGCCAACAGAATCTAGAAAACACAGGAAATACAGGATCATCATTACCTATAAACACTACCATGAATCATGATGCAACTTATCAATGAATGATTGTTAAAGACATCACTGATTTTGGTGCATTTGGTTTGAAGCAGCTGGAAATACTGACGCCAGTCCAAGCTAAACACTTTAAACCCACAGATATAAATCTACGTTACATTACACAACACAGACAGTTGTTTAACTGAATGTCAAAGCTGTTTTCCCTCCCAGAAGAGAAGACTAAACTACCTGTGCCGTGATGTGCCAACTCCGCTGTCTAACACCACCCAGCTACCCTCTGCTGTTATGTGGGTGGAGGCCTAATTAACAGACAGCGTCTGGTTGTTAACATGTGATAAATTGTTCATGGTTTCCTGCTTGTGTCAACAAGACTTTGTGCCTATGTGCTCAGGCAAGTTCTCTCTTTCAGATCAGGTTTAACTACGCAAACCAACACACGTACTCCCTTAAACGTACAGTTCAATTATCCCATTGAATAACCCAAAGACTGAAACACATGGTGACGTCTGTGACAAGGCAGAGCTGGTGTTCATCACTCTTGGTGGAGAAAACTTGCAGGATTATTTTCTGGCAGCTCTTCAGTGGGTGCATTCCAGCTTAATGAATGATAAGGCAGACAAGTGATGATTTCCAGGTCTGAATGCATGCCATACATGATGAGTCAGTAGCACGCACACACATATAAACACCGGAGGGATGAGAGAATCTCTTCGACAAGATGAAAGAACACTGATTAGCCAACCTCTCGTGTTTATATCACTCTGCCTGAGCGAATCGTCCCTTGAATTCTTTCATTTCCTAAAACTGCACTCTAAAAATCACGCACACCGTCTACACTTGTGGTAAATTTACAGAGCAGCTACAAACACACCCACGATGAATAACCAAGCAAAGGAACCGAGCAATCAACCATAGAAACAACATCTGAACTGACGGGAAAGCCAGAGGAGGTAAAACACCCATAACACTCATGTCAGTATACTCCAACAAAATATAACCAAAAACCTAAGTAATTAATATGCAAAAACAACATGTGCGTAGGTTGACCCTCTGTATAACATTCAATAGAAAATAAAAAACAAAACAATGAACTAATGCACCAGAAAACATGAATTCTCATAAGGTGGACAAATAGTTCAATAATTCCACTGAATAAGCACAATACAGGAAAAAACACATCTGAGAGTGTAACACAGTAAATTACATAACAACATATAGTCCTGGGTGTTCATTCCAACCTTTTCTGGGATCAGGGTCTGAAGGGGGCAGATCTGAAAACCTCCCTATAAGCGGCTGTCATCATATGCACATATTCACATGGCACAGCACCAAGGACACAGATGTGTGCTGGTGGGGGCGAAGCAGCCACTGTTCTGCTGTGTTATTATTGCTTTTATAAATAGTAACAGTGGGACAAGTTGTCCTCCAGAAGAGAGACCACCACCACCCACCCTCCCCCCTTCCCAGACCTCTCGTCAGCCGTGAAAAATCCAGCTGAGGGCAAAGGACTGGTGGGAAACAGGGGCCTGGGATGACCCTTTAACTGTCCCCTACCCCCAGGGCCCCAACCCAGTTTTAGATGAGTGCAGTGTGGTCTCTCATATGTGGAATATAGAGCAGGACGTGTCAACATAGAGAACATATGCTTTCTCCAGGAAAGGTCTGAAAAGAACTGGCACCCCTGGAAGTGCTGTGTGGGTGAGGAAGGTAGTGGACATGATTAGAAATCACATTTGTTGTACATGTAATTTTTTTTCCAAATTATTTTTATTTTGGCCGGTTCAGCCCAGTTTTGAGTGGATTTAAACAACAAACCCTGATTCTAATGTTACAGTTCTACTTGGACTGGATGTAACTCTTAACTCTACACTATAATAACTTTCTAGATTATGAACATATGAACAGTATAATCTCCATTTTAGAGCCTGTTCTCATTTGACATTAGTTTTAAGGTTTTTACCTTTACTGTCTGCACTGTGCTCTACACACCATCAGTGGCAGATCTGCATCCGTGTACAGCAGCAGTCACTAATAGGCAGACTGCAATCCAGATCCGGACCCAGACGCCATCCTATCCAGACCTGGAACTACAACCTATAAATTAGTGAGAATTATTTAATATTAACAGAGAGTTTCTAGTTTAGCCGGCGCAGCTTTTCCAGCCTTAACGCCACTACTCAGCCCATCACTGCAACTTGAGTCAGTCAGATACACACACAAGGTAAGAGAAACGTCAAAGAAATAAGTTAGAAAAGTGGGATACAAGACAGAAAGAAAGAGGGAAGGAGGTGTTAAAGCTGTTCAGTTGTTAGGATGTGTATAGATTGTTTATTATAGAAATGGTTGAGACCGTTGATTAACTGTTGGAGTTAACCATGAAGAAGAAACATGGAAAGTCAGGCTACACTTTTTTTGCTATTTTGTAAAATTAAGCACTTTATTATAATTTAGCAAAAGCCCTCTGTCTTGTAGCTATTACTTATTACAGCCGTTACTTTCCTTGATATGCTAAAAGAATATACAGTTATTATATTATTATATAGAGACAATATTTTTATTACTATTATCATTGTTATTATCCTGTAGCAGACTTTACAGACCACTGCTTGAGGATATTTTTTCTAACTAGACCTCTTTGAATCTTAACTGAACTGTACAGTAAACCTGCGGCAGCTGTCTGAGTCATAAACCAACTCTTGACGGATGAAATGGGACAAAAACTCATCACATCTTATGCAACTCGACCCTCCTTTGTCATCAGGTCTTCTTCCCTGAAGTATCATAACCACCAGCATCTTCCTTCATACAGTTCATATATATGGTCTTTGTTGGGCTTTTTTAATTTCCCAGCTCTGCCACTGCATGATACTGTGCGCTGTGCAGAGCTGCCCTATGCTGACCTTTGTGAGCACAGCCAGTGGCTGAAGGCTACCGCTTGTGCCGTGGTCACAGTTAAAGGACATATTAAAAAGGCATATTTCTCTGCAAGAGGAAGGAAATGCATTCAACACATCTGCTCAGTCTCAAGGATACAGAAGGATACACGGCGAGGTTTGCTGAGAGATACTACGTTTAAAGAGAAAGTGGTATTGCTCTGAATGAAGTCATTGGGTAGTTGGATGAATGATCTACCATACATTAGTATTTTTCTGTACATGCACACATGTATTTATACAACAAAAACTAAGGACAGCCATTGTCTCTATTTGCACATGTAATAAATTGATGTGCAGCTGAGGAGCTTCTTTTAGTCTTTTTGTCAGCGTGGAGGCATTTTCCCCACAGTATGATATAGGACCTCTGCAGCACACCTTGCACTGATTTATGTGATATTTTTTGAAAAGCCGGATTCAAGAGAGCTTGTCTTGAGGGTTATAAAACGTGCTAACAAGTTGAAACTAACACTGCATAACTGCCATGTTGCACTGAACAGCACAGCGCCGGAAAAGATGTCAGAAGATGTGAAAAGTTATTACAGGTGTGAATAGAGAGCAGATGAAGTAAATCAGCACATGTGAATGCCTAGCATGCCCTGTGCTGTATATAGCTTGACTATTTTCCTTAGCCTTTCAATGAATGGGTTTCTGCTGTAAACATGTAACTGTAACTGTATCTGTTATTAACACAAATGAATTTATTTGTGTGTGTGTGTGTGTGTATTTGTGTATTTCTTTGAGAAAAAGAACTGCCATGAGGGACACAAACAGACACACAATCCTCTCGAGGAAACAGAGCAGTGTGTCAGTGGGAGCTGCTTTGTCCTCCTTTCCACCTGATATGAACAAACACCTCTAAGCTTCGACTGCGTCTGTGATGCAACGCTGCTATCTGCGGCTGCATGTCACGGCAAGGAAGAAGTTGTTCTAGTCTGCTTCATTTCATTTTCTGCCATTTATACAACCTCATACATATATTTATATGTTACTCTAAACTGGGGGAATATTACTGCAAAAATCTGAACTTTTTTTTTTCGTATCTGCTCAGGGTGCATTATCTTTGCATATCTAAATAATGTATTTGCATTTATGTGCACCCCTATAGAATAACTACCTGGGTTACATTTAAACCTGCTAATAAAATGCACTTCTTATTCTTTCTCTTACTCTCGCCAGGGAAATGAGTGAGAGTGGAAGCACAGAGGTGAACCAGCTCTGTGCGTCTGTCTCATCTGAGGATTATGTGTGCTCTTATAATGATGAGCGGAGCACGTGGCAGGTTGGAGTTTGAGGCCGAGCGACAACACTGGCCGAGTCGTCTGAGTGGAGCGGATTTCAACCCCACCTCTGTGCTGCGTGTGTGTGTGTCCTCACGTTCACTGGGATTAACCGGCCAGAGAGGAGTAATTACAGCCAGTGAATGACATTACCTTAAAACACTGCACGATGAGACAGATCAGCTCGTTCAGAGAGTCTGTCCAATCAACAGGCTCATTTCAAACACAATAGACTTATTCAGGAGGTAGAAAACAGTTAATCATTACTGTCATGATATTCCGATTGTAAACATAATGTTTGTGGCTCATCCAGTCAGTCCAAGCCAAGTGTGAGGTTAGTTATTGAGTTTTTTTGTTTTTTTTTGAGGTAATTTTTTCCTTAACCTTGCCAAGCTGAGTAAGCGGGAAGGTGTCCAGGAGATCCAGTAGAACCTAGAAGCTTCATATGGAAATGAACTGAATAGTTAGTTAAATATTATATATATATATATATATATATATATATATAGAGAGAGAGAGAGAGAGAGAGAGAGAGAAAGAGAGAGAGAGACAGAGAGAGAGAGAGAGAAATTTCTGATGATTATAAATGAACAAACTTGCAGTCATATGATTCTTGCAGCTTAATCAGATGAAATATATATATATATTTTTTTTTTTCTCATCTGATTAAACAAATCACTTTACTCTGATATATATATATATATATATATATATATATATATATATATATATATATATATTATATTTTCATCTGATTAAGCTGCGAGAAATCAATTGACTGCAAGTTTGTTCATTTATAATCATCAGAAATTTCTCAAGAGTAATTCTGGCTAGAGGCTCATGACTACACAGCATTGTCACATCCATCCTGTTGACGTCAGAATAAAGTGTGTTGTTTCAAAAAAAAAAAAAAAAAAAGCTCTAAACCTGCTAGTTAGCAGATTTGTGTTTCAAATCTGACACATCTTACGGCTAAAAATAGAGAGGTGTTTGAAGCTGAAGTACAGCGGTAGTTCAGGAAGCATTCAGTAAATGAGAACGATGACGACATCTGCCACAAGAACAGACAACTACCCACATGTGGAAAGAACATACGCACAAAAATCCAGAAATATACCGCACATGGATGCATAGGTACGCAGAGGAAGCAGCAACTTTTCTAAAAAGTATTCTTTCAGGCCTCTGAAACGTCATTTACACCGGGAGACACCAAACTATCTGACGTCCGTCATGGAGGAAAGGTCATGAAATAAGAGTCTAATACACTGGTCACATCCTCCCAGAGAGAATGAGAGCAACAATTCACTGTACCACACACATGGAGGAGTGAGGACTCTGCAAACGTGACTGACTCTGATGAGGGCTTCCAGGCTCTGACCGAGTGAAGTATAGACGATGACAGAGTGAAAGAAAGACAGAGAGAGAGAGAGAAGGGGGAGTAAAGTGCGTGCAAGGAAGTGCCAGGCTGAGCTACGTTCTTCTTCCTCGGGCTCTGTGTTTACAGCCATACATGGGCAGTATATGAAAGTGAGCATGTATACAGTACAAGGACACCAACACACACTGTCAATAAATGGAATGTGACACACACACACACACACAGCCTGCAAGTCTGTAAAAACCTCAACATCCCTCCTCCCTCCTCCTCCTGCTGCTGCACACCTTGCATTATTATCAGAGAAATGGGGGGGGAGGCAAGGAGGAGTGAAAAGAGGGGGATGGGCAAATGAAGGACAAGAGGAGGTAGGAAAGGTAGACCAAAGCTGTGTTCAGGGACCTGTCTGTTAAAGTGACGGCATACTGTAGCTCTCTGTTGTTATCTCTCTAAGCTCCATGTTGCCTTTATTTAGACATCACAGAACCAGTACGGAGATGAAGCAGTGAACTGGGAAGTCGTGAAGAGGAATATTATCAGTTTCTTCATCGATGAGGAGCATCGTGAGCACAAACACCTTAGTCTTATTAACTTTCATCTTTGTTTTTTGTTTTTTTTATATATATATATTTATATGTATATTTAAATATATTATATATATATATATCATCACATGAAATGAGATATGTTTTTCATGCAGGCATTTTCTCAAAACTGGACTACTGTAACTCCCTCCTCTCTGGCATCAATAAAAAAGTCGCTCTCCTGCCTTCGACCAGTCCAGAATACAGCAGCTATACTGATTCTGACAGACGACATCACATCACCTCAGTCCTCACTTCCCTTCGTTGGCTCCCTGTCCATTTTAGAATTGATTTTAAGATTTTACTCATTGCTTTTAAAGCACGCTGGGGCTGACCCCTGAGCTACACTGCAGAATTATTAACCCCATACAAGCCAGTCTGCAGTCCCAGATCCTCGGGCAGGGCCCTTATGGCTGTTCCAAAGTCAAGGCTTAAATCTAAAGGTGACTGCGCTTTTGCCATCAGGGCCCCTCGATCTGTCTTCTTAGTGGTAGAACAAGACATGCAGTTAATTTTTCTTTGTGCATTTACGCTCGTGCTGTACTAGTCTTTACATTAATGTGATGCCATTCATTTCAGCCTCGTGTCGTGCTGTGTCTGTGGATCCAGCCTTGAAAGACATCACAAGTCGCATGAGACACTGATGCCTCTTGGTTGCTCATAAAAAGCAGGAAAGTTGGTGAGGAGGCACAAAGAAAAAGGAGGATAGACATGGTTAATCACCAAAAAGATGGTGAGGTCCACTCCTGTTTTCTTCATCTTCATCCTCCACGTCTCTGCAGTCATCTGCTCCGTGCCTTTGTTTTTCAGCTGCTGTGTCTTTGTCTGCTTTAAGCAGCCCTGTCTTCATTTAAACATCAGTGAGCTCAATGTGCTGCTGATTCATCTGATACCATCTTATCACCTGCTCTGCTTCTAATGTGAAGGAAATTACTACTCTGACCACAACTAATTGACATGTTTGTCTTATTACTGCTGTGATATCAGACGACTGTTAGAGAGCTCAAGATGCTGCAATGCTCTTATGGTAGCTTCAAACTAGTAACTAGTTCACTAGTAGGCAGTTTTGGCCTCTCGTGACTTGTCTAGTGGAACACTGGTCTCAGATACAGTATCACTGTTTGTAATGAGGCTTCCTGTTGTAATAGTGTAGACTGCAAACCCAGGCTTGTGTCTAAAATCCCAATATACTGCTCACTACTGAGTGAATAACGTAGTGATTTTGGACACATCCCCGGCTCCAGGAGATAACCTTGATGGCATCACTATGACATCATCAGTGTAAGCTCCTTCAGATCCAGAGAAGTAATTTTACAACTGTTTACACATGAGGAGCATTCGGCTCCTGATCTTCATGTGTAAAATCAAAGCGGCTCAGTTCACATTTGCAAACAAAACACTGTCAAATCAGGCTCATTGATGTTGTGCAATCGAGCCACAAACATAAAGCAACAGCCACTAATGACCAACCAATTAGACACACATTACTGCCAGATACTCACTCCTTGGAAATGTCAGTGACTCCTGGCTTTTTTCCTAAGTGTCAGCACCTTAAGGTGTGACCTTCTTGAGTCTGTGTGGACCAGGGTCTTATCTCACATACCAAGCATTCTCACACTGTGTCTGCGTCTGTTTTTAGGGAGGACACTAGAGATCAAATATTTTGGAGCAAATACAAATAGAAGTCTTTAATTAAACAGACCAGGGCTCTCAAATAAACCAGATTGCGTCATTTCACACAAACTAGCTTCATGCACACACACCAGCCTTACTCTGCTGTGAACAGATTGGCTGACAACTATGGAAAGCCAATGGGCACATCTTGGGAAGACAACTGAACATATCCCACTACAGACTGGTAAAATAGATTCAGCAGGAACAGGGAGATGACATTTCTGACAAGCTGAGGAAGAACAGGAACAGAAGCTGCCCATGTGGCCAGCAGAGAGCAAAAAACATTCAATAGCTGAGAGTTATACTGACATCGATCTGTACTTCTTGAGGAATCAGTCACGTCAGCTGTCCCAAGACAAGCAGCAAACCAGAGTTCGTGATCTATCAATACTGCTGTAACCGAAGAAGCAGACATTATAACTGAAACAGTGTCTGGAGGGCCAGGCAGCTAAGGACAAGAAAGACAAACATGCAGAGACATGGACAAAATCTGACAGAGGGAAGACACTGACAGCAAACTAGATGTACCTGAGGATATCATCATGTCTGTGCATTTTTAAAAGGGGGCGGAAGGCAATGAGCACCAAAAAACTTACCAAGCATCAGCTAGGATTTGACTTTCCACAAAGGAGGCAGCTCAGAGGATGAGCAGCAAGAATTAGCTAAGACAGCATTTCAGAAAGATCTGTTTAAATTCACCAAATCACCCTTCAGCATGGAGAAGTCAGTAGAGCTGAAACGCATGAAAACACATTCAATGATGCAAAAAGAGGCACAGGGAAGGAGTAGTTGCCAAGCCAGTGGAGTTCACCACCAAACCACCAAACTACAGCATGTTTATTTTCCAACAAGTCCTCCAACCTAAACAGCTATACAGGTCTCTACTTTCAACCCTCTGATATGACCCACTGGAGTGTTTCCTCAAATAGCACCCCCAGGGCGGCAGGCGTACTAGAACATGGTTGCAAACACGCTGACTGTATAGAGAGCAGTGTTCCTACCTTAGTCGCCATGGTTACTATAATAATGGTCATGGCTTGGTTAGGTATAGGCACAAAAAATTATGAGAAAAGATCGTGATTCAGGTTAAAATAAGTAGTTCCTCAACATTAGATGGTCTTTGTTGTCATGGTTACAATAATAACAACATGGTTAACTTTGTCGAGTCAGAAACCATATGACTAGATACCACTGGAGGTTGATGGGCCCAGGTTTTGAGATATAAAGGCTTCACTGCGGATCTACTCTCTAAGAAAAAAGGGGTTCAAATAATTTTCAGAGTGATAGGGACCTCCATCAGATAGAACCTCAGATAGAACCTGGACAAATGTGTGGCTGCTGAGTTAGGCTGCTGTACCATCAAAACTTGTGTCGGGTGCCTTTCCCAGCAGTGACATGGGCGTGGAGGCAACAGGGCAACAGCGAGAGGAGGCAAGAGAGTGATGGGTGCAACGGAGAGTCACAGAAATAGAGAGTTTCAGCCTCAGTTACTCTCAGCCCGGGGTGGGGAGGGGGCTGGGTCGGCATGCTTCTCTATCAGAGGAAATCTATTTAAAGGAGTAAGACTTCTCACTATCCGCCTGCCAATGAGAGAGTAGCGACAGGGAGGCAACCTCTTCTTCCTCCTCTCCTCTTTCTCCAGCAAAGACAAAGAAATAATTTTAGCTGTCTGTGTAGTTGTGGTGCTGCCAAGCCTGCCACAGGGAGGTGGTTGATTACATACTGTATGCTAAATTAAGCGTTTTAATGCCACATTAGATGTATGGAGGCTGTTACATGCACGTCTAAGTAAAAGATACCCAAAGGAGAACGAAAGGTCATAAAAACAAAGTAGGTTTTTGCATTTATATAAATCACCTTGATAACTTTCTATCTAACCATTATTAATACTCTAAAACAATTTCAGAATGAATGATAACATTACATTTGTTTCAGAGCGGCCACAGCAACTGCACACAACACAACACGATACTAAAAGCTTTTGACCTGATGATGACATGTGATGACACGTTCACCAAAGTGATTCCAATTCATCCTGAGAGGGACATAAAAGTCTGTACAAACTTTCCAGACAGTCCATACAACAGCTGATGAGACTGACTGCCACAGCAACATTGGCATCACTGGGTCACAAGTATGGCTAAACATTTCCACTTTTATTAATTAGGTACTGCATCTGGTTGGATTCAACTAGGCTCTGTGTCATCAGGGCCTCTTTGGTTATTTTCATTCAGGGACACTTGAAAGCTCCTCTGAAACCCCTCAGATCAGGTGCACAAGCAACAGTAAAAACCCAACATTTAGCAAGCTCAACATCAAGAACCATCACATCATAAAAAAAATAATGAATAGATAAAAATAAAAAAAAATCATAAATTGTGATGTGTGAAGACTGTCAGTCATTATTAACAGTAAAGTAACAGTAAAGTGCCTTCTTTATTAAAGTTGGGAGACCTTCATCGCTGTGGTTACAATAATTGGTTATGGAATTATCATGTTCATAGTTAAAGGGAATCAATGTTGACTCTTGGTTGGAAACAGGAAACAAACAACAGTCTCCCACGTTTAAGTCCAGTATTTCGTCGACCCATCCATCCACCCCTGACCTCATCCCTCTGAGGACCTTGTTGCTCTAGAACAACATCACTCTGCTTCCTCCTTTTCCTTTTCCTCCTTTGTTAAATTTATGAAAGAAGGCTTTTGCTGAAACATTTGCTGAAACAACGGATGCCACTGTGGTTCTTTTGGATAAAAGTCTCCTAAAACTGACTTGCTGCAGATTTCTTGAAGACAGTCTTTTCAGATGCGAGGCCAAACATCTTTACGAAATCTACGTCCATCTAAGTCCAGATGCATTTGCCATTAACCACTGATTCATTTATTATCTAAATGTGTATAAATCAACTAAAATAAGAGTCTAACCCTTTACAAACACTCTACTAGATATATCTTACACACAGTTCAAACCGTTCCCATGCCCGTGATGGAAAACTGTTGTTACTGTTGTTACCAATTTAAAACAAATAGGGATGAATGAGGGCTAATTATGAGGTAGATGTTAACATGCTGCACTGACTGCAACAGTTCACCACAGGTTAATGGCAAACAATTCACCTTCCATTACAGCAAGGTCTATAACACAGGCTCCACATGGACACTTCCTTAGACAAGTGTTATCAAAATGTTCTTCCATTTTACAGAGAAGGGGGGAAGGAACCATGAGAAATACAAGGACATTATGAAATGACAGTTTTACCCTTGCAATAATCCGCCTCTGACCAATTACTCATAATTATGAAAAGAAAAACAACCGCACCAATATTATTTATCACCACTGAAAGAAAAATCACTGGAGAATATTGATTTGTGGAAAAACCTTTTCACTTCAGTTGCTACATGACATCATGTGCCCCTAAACACCAGCTACCACAGTGCCCCATGTCTTTATGGAACACACCACGCTCCTCCGACATGACGTAATGGGCTGTTTGGAGACAACAATGCTATTAAGCAGAGTTAATTGCTCCCAGCACTTTGGGTCGTGCTTCTGTTTTGATGCTTGCGTTCACTTCAGCTGTACCTTATATTGATCATCATCAGGAACTGGAAGGAAAATGTTGCACACTATGAATTCTCTTAGGTCTTTAGAGTGATCCTGTGTCAATCCTCAACAGACTATGTGTCAATATATGTCAATATTCTGCAAAATATTATCAAATTCAAATCCAGCATGGGACCTGAATCACTTTTAATCCCACATCTGATCTGGTTAACATTTGCAATTACCGGAAGTTATAAATAATCAATACTTAATGATCTGTAATCCTCTTTTGACTGAGAAGAAACCGGTTTGAGCGTCAGTCAGTCTGTTTACAACCTGTAGCTCTGCCCTGAAAATGAGATGAGGAGCTGAAAATATGATTATATTGTTTATGCGTATGAATCAGACACATTAAAAACACCTGTAGCCAAGCAACTTCATTCAAATACTGGAGGTCCTGATTCACAATTATCAAGCTGAAAATGATGAATGAATGATGTTTAACTGGGGATTCTGGTGAGAGAAAATGATGTGACACAATCAACTGATTGTTTCTCACAGAAGTGAAGTTTCTTTTCCTCACAAACAATCTTTGGCAGAGTACGGAGAAAAACCCTGCAAACTATACCTGAATATTTTTGAAATTGATCTTTGATTGTTAAAAAAAAAAAAAAGCCTGGGGTTCACTAAGAGATTTGTTATAGATTATGAGTTGTGTTTTCCCAAGCAGTAACCAGATTTAAAGTAAAAAAAAAAGATTGCCTGTCTTAATCAGGGTTGTGTATTTTATATTTTATTGCTTTAAATTACTCTCATCAAATCTTTGTTGAGATTCGTGTCCTTTCAGAACAAAAAGAAACCAAGTATGTGGAAAGAAAAAACAAAAAGACCAACAAACAAAAAGATCAGCCACGGCTTGGCACACTACCATTCAAGGTGCTTTCGGACAACAAGCAGTTGCCTCCAGGTCATCCTTCATTTCCCACACACACAAAAAGGCAGCAGGTGGCTTTTTGCTGCTGAATTGATGGTTGAACTTTTATCAACTTGATGCAATGCCATCTGCCCATGGCAACCACAGAAACCACATTAAGGAAAATGATTCATTTTAATGGACCTCTTTACTAGTACCAAAGAAAGTTTTTCTACCAATGCAGACTACTGCTGAGCTGTAGTAATGGATGAGACGTCAAAGTAGTGGACAAAACTAAGGAAAGCATTGCAGTGGCTCTGCACTTTGTCCCATCTCAACTGAGTAACTTCAACAGAGGTAGAGCATGAAGACGCCTCAGGCTGAATGGCTGTTCCACAGCGACCTATTTCCCAGAGAGCCCTGTGCCTCCCATTTTTTGTGATGGATGCTTTCAGACATCTTTCCCTCCTCCCCTTACTGTTTCTTGCCACAAAGATGAGGACAGTGTGTGTGTGTGTGTGTGTGTGTGTGTGTGTGTGTGTGTGTGTGTGTGTGTGTGTGTGTGTGTGTGTGGGGGTGGGTGGACCAGTGTGCTGCACAGTTGCCAGCTGGCCTCACTTTAATTCACAGCCCACACAGCAGCCATAGACATGTTTATATACATGACCTTTGGGGCATCATTTGATAAATTTTATTGTTATTGGGGCCGTGAAGCACTGAGAGTAAAAGGAGGAAGTGACATGAGTAATGGTGGTTTTGGGGTTAGGCATATAAAGCCCTGCAGGGGACGGGATGCACCATTGCTGGGAGAGAGCTGTGTCATGCTGTATGATGATAAATGGATGACAATGACTTCTAACAACGTGTGAGGAAGCGGTGCAGGACAGACGTCTACTTACCATATATGGGTAAGTGAGTGGACATCCCTGTTAGTATTTTTAAGGAGGGTATACACTGCGTGATTTGAGCCAGTTTCTGACCCCGATTTCTGAGCTGCATGACTCATTTTAGAGTTGGACCGATTTTCAGCTTTGTTGTGCGTCGTTTGTCGTGCAGTGTATGGGGGAAGTGCTCAATTGTTGCTGACCGGTCCTCGGATTTTAGACTCTCTGGCACAGTTGAAGCTGAGCCACAGTTGGATTTCTCAAACTCATTACGTTCTTTAGTTACAGCGACGTGGCGTGACGCGTCATATGGACAGAAAATATAAAGGCCAGGCTGGTCAACCTGTGGCCAGAGCATACCTGTCTGTTTGATGTGTCCTCCTCCTCCTATCATGACTGATATACCAGAGAGAAACAGTGGCCGGAAACAGCCACCCAGCTTCACCTGTCGGGTAGTATATTTATTCTGATTTAGCTAGCTAGCTGGTTAGTTTTTTGACCCTGATAACTTCACCTGATCGGGGGCTAAAGGGCCTTTTTCACAGTTACAATATGAGCACATAAATCACGAGCTTTGGCTTTACATCATAAACATTTTACTCGTTTAGTAAACTTTCATTTAAATTTTATAAAATTAAATTTTTTAAATTGCACAGTGTATGCACAGCTGGTCTAGGTCTATTCTTCCTGGTTTAGTCTAGGCCTCTCATTTCCAAGTCTTAGAACTACAGTATACAAAGATAGTTTAGATAACAGTGTGCTTCATCTTTGTGTCAGCAGTTTGTGTCTGTTCCTTTCCTGTTTCCATGGCAATTGCCAAATCCAGATCCATAAAGAAATGGTTTTCCCACAGAGCCATAACCCAAACCACATCCAACACCTTGGAGATGAAGTGGAACAAAGACTGTGAGCCAAACATCTGTGTTGGACCTCACCAATGCTCTTGTTTCGAAATGGGAGCAAATCCCTGAAGCCAGGTACTATCATCTGATGGAAAGTCCTCACCCGAGGAGAGGAGGCTGCAATACCAGCAGCATACCACATATGGGTGGAACGCTAAATTGCCACATACGATGTTTGCCTGTCCACACACTTATAATGGCCATATAGTGTATCTGAAAGTAAGCAGTTAGTTCAACTAAGACTGTAAACAATGGGCAATTCAAGAGGAAGGCTCTGTAAACACCATCATCTTTTAAACATATTGATGAATAAATACAGTTCAAAAACACTACTATCAGGTTACTGACTAAAACTGAAAGCATTAAAGGACCATACAAGTGTTTTTCCATATGATCAGATCACACGATTACTATTCCTGCAAACAAATGATACATTTCACAATTATTGTCATGGTTTTTCTGCGTTCCAGGTCATTCATTCATTCCTTTTCTAAAATCATCATGAAGGCAGTTTAAATTTTCCATCACATGGAACATCATTCCTGGGTACATTTTCATCGCTGTGATGTTATATAATTATGGTGTGCATACTCAGTGGAACACATTTGAGAAATCTGCCAAAGGTGTGTTCATGACCTGGAAGGAAAAAGATTCAGATACTAGCAGCTCTGCGTTCACAAGCTGTTTCTTTTGAGAAATCAAACTCAGAACATACACACACACAAAAAGGAAAAGGATAAGATAAGTTCATGAAGAACCCATTCACACCTGAATGTAAAACATTCATTTCAGTGAATCTTTTTAATTGGTGGATTTACAAAATGCATATTTCTTTTCTGAGCCCTTTTGCAAAAGGTTCAACTTGGACTTCAACTAAAATCCAACATGTTATTTCAAACTGCTGACCAACTGTTTTGCACCACACAATTTTATATAACCCTGCTCTGCCGAATGAGCAGCAGTGCCAGCAGATCTGTCTTCATCTCTGAGGACTTGCAAATGAGTGTTCCTGTGCCACTTTCTGTTGTGACTGTTGTGATAACAATTGCGGTCGTGCAGCAAAAATTCATATGTCGTATGTTGATACAGAGGTGGGAGTAACCAAGGAGGAGTTCTGTGAATAATTCTGCAGCTCCTTCTTGTTGACAACAGAATCAGTACAACCCTTTTGAATTCAACATAGGAAACTAGGATTAACACCAAAGATCTATATTAGATCAGGCCCAGGAATTATAAATAACGACACTAAAATACTGAAGAATCCCAAATTCCTTCTGCAGCATGACAACGACCCAAAATATACAACCGAAGCACCATCTTCAGTTACAAGAATAAGTGGGAGCCCTTCTACACATGGTGTGGCTCCCACAGATCCCCGATCTTGACATTACTGAGTCGTCACATGAAGAGACAGGAGCAGCTGAGACAGTTGAAATCCACAGAAGAACTCTGGCAGGTTCTCAAAGATGCTTGGACCATCCTTGCTGCTAGGTACCTTTAAGTGTACTGAGGAGAACTGGTGCTGTTTTTAAGGCAAAGGATGGTCACATGGGTGAGTGTGTGTGTGTGTGTGTGTGTGTGTGTGTGTGTGTGTGTGTGTGTGTGTGTGTTCCTATCTGTCACAGGAGCTCAGTGTTGTGCAAGAGACAGACATCCTCCTGTCACTTTGCCAGCACTAAATGGAAAGACTTTTCATTTGCTCCAGCTCCTTCCAAAAGAAAAGTAAAAAAAAAAAGCATAAATCAGATTAAACTTCTCTTCTAATCTCCATCAGTGGAAATCTCAACCCTAAACTCCCGTCCACTCCCTCTCCTATCTGTCAAGGGCAAAAACAACACGGCCCAGTGCTGCTGATACGATCATCTCTCATCTCTGCTCTGTATGTCCCAAATTTTCAGCGCATTATTTTTGATTTGTTAACTTCTCTATGCTCAAGTTAATAAATAACTATGTTGCTTTCCATACTCTTTCCACTGATGGATGTTATACAAAATCCAATCTACTGATACTAATATTCAATTTCAGAGAACGTTTTACCGAACACTTGTCTGGTTGTTCCTTCAAAATATTGTAGACATATGAAATACACAACTAAAGCACCCCCACTCCCAGGGGCAACATCACAAGACAGAACAACCGTGCACTGATGCTGTAGTGGGCTTCTCCTGACTGTTTTCAGGTTAGTTCTGGGTTAAGACTGGTTCCTTCAGCTCAGTACTGTATGAAACCAGGCTTAGACAAGTAAAAGGCCAGTGCCTCTGCAACCTCTCACCTGCAACAGTAATGGTTGTTTCTGTGGTACTGATATAGTCAGTAACTATGAAAATTCAGAATGCTGAACACAGAACACAGGTTAGAGATTCGTTCAAACATGTACCGAAACTAAGTTGACGGATCAACATGACCAAGACCGCCATGGCACGGTCTTGGTCATGTTGATCAGGGATAGACTTTGACCTGATGGTGGCACTAAACACAGTCAGGTTGTCACTAAAGTCATATGCAATCAACCTCCAAGGACCTTGAATGTCCAGAAAAGGAGTTGTTGTCAAGATTGTCCCAGACCAGTGATTTGGATGGACGGACTAAATGACTGTTCAACCATGCCATCTTTAAACCTGAGACGAATGTGATGAACTGGAATGATCAAAGTAGATTGAAAAGCCACAGCTTTAAGTCTTCCTGACTGAACATATCTTGTTCGTAAATGCCTTTTAAAATGCACCAGCAGGGTGACACACATTACTTTTAGAGTCTGTGTAAAGTGTTTGTTGGGTCATCTAACAGCGTCTAAAAAAACCACCTGCAACACATTTCCGACAATGAAATTAGTTGAGCTTTTTTAGCTTCATGTGTCGCAATTTGGAACAGGTGTATACACTTTTGCTTTTAGATGTCGTCGGATGAGAAACTGACTTCAGACTAATCTGTTTCAAGCATGTTGAGCCCAAAGAACTACTGGAATAGGATTCATGATAGTGGTTAAAAGATACCAAGAGTCAACCAGTGGATTTGTGTTAATTCAAGCATCCACTCTTTTGTGCAGCTATAACATCACATTTATACTCATGTAAGAGAAAGAGAGACTGTAGCTGCCCAGATAAAGAAAATGACAAAGAAGAAACAGAATTTGCTCAAGGACATTGCCATATGTACACTATATATCTTATGTGACAACATACATTTCATTACATGTTTTGTTCTCTTGCAAGTGTGTGAAGTCTGTGTAAATACAACAGCTATGCCAACACATATGCTTGTTGGTCCACCTCCGACTGAGCAACAAACACTTGCTAACATACGGTGCTGTATCCGACCCTCCTCCCACTCTAGTCCACATCTTCACCCCTCCTCCCCCTCCTCTCTGAGATGTACACACGCCATCCTTTACAAGTTAAAAAAACTACAGCTTAACACACTCACACACACACACACACACACACATACACACACAGAGCCTGACTGACAAAGCCGCAACAACAACAACTGGGATGTCATGATAAAGCTAATGTGACGCCTTTTCAACAAGACAGATCCTGGCTAAACGCCACAGCATTATGAGCTAATGTGCCCCCCCCCCCCCAACACTGATTTGGCTGCTGCCAGCTTTGCATTTCACAGTCGTACAAAGTCCTGAGCTGAAGGCCAGTTTCTCTTCTATTCTTCCCCGAACCCTTCACCAAAATGCTGCAGTGAAAACAGTCCCATGACAGCAACAGAAAAACAGGCTGACAGGTAGGGCTGGTGAGTGGAAAGCGTGCATATGAATTATGAGATTCAAGCAAAGAGACGCTACGTTAAAACAATATAACACTACCAGGCCTGGTAGCTGAGCAAAAACTGCTGGTGATGACACTGAAACTTCACCACAGCCAAACCCAAACGTTGCAGTCTTTTAAATGTATCGACCTAAATGAGGCCTGGTATCAGATCTCATCAATTATTCAAATTATTTTTAGCCAGAAAATCTCAAGAAGCTAGAGACAGACAGCAAATGTAAGAATCTGCTGTTTTATATCTTTGTAAAAATATATATATATATCTTTGAGTTCTGGGTTGTTGTTTAAAAAACAATCTTGTCATGAGCATTTGTCACTTTTCCAACATTTTATACAGTAATAGTGAGGTATTGACAAAGGTAAAAAGGTATCATATGGGTGTTCTGGCGGCTTAGGGGGTTTCAGACACTGACCATGTAATCACATTGTTGCTGATTAGACTCTGCCAGTGAATCTTTGTTGCATGTCATTCCTTTTCTCTCTCTCCTGCCATCTCTGTGCGGTCACTTTCAAACAGCCAGGCAAACACACACACACACACACACAAAAAAAAAAAAATGAAAAACCCATCAGCACTAATGTTTTCAAATGATACCCAGCCCTAGCCCCGAGAGCTGAGGGTGGTCAGTCAGATTCCTTATATGAGCAACCTTTGCAAACAAGCACATACATGTGTACACATACACACCAGAACAAACTGGGCTGTGAAAGGCTTTCTGCATGACTAGAGAGCCGTGTATCCTGCCCACCCAAACACATCAACACAGCACCTACCCTGACAGCGGGTGTCAGCTGACCGGCTGGCATGACAGACGCATGCATATACACGCACACACAGACACACACACACTCTGCACGTCTAATTCAACCCTGAATAACACCCTGACCTCATGACATTGTGTCAACCTGCTGGTGTGCATGTGAGGTCAGGTAAGGTGAAGTTTGTGAATCCATGTGCATGAATAATTTGAAAATTCCATATTGAAATGTAGTGATTTCGAGGCAGACCTGCACCGAGCTGCAGTGTGTGTGCAGGGGACTTACCTGTGGTAGAGTGCAGACTCTCCAAGCTCCAATAGCGAGACAGGACCCCCCTCAAAGTGCCGCCTAAGCTACCTCCTCCTCCGCCTCCACCCATACATCCACCCACCCCGAGACCTCCATCCACCATGCTGTCCACCCCTCCGCCTGTCGGGCTCCCTCCGTCTGAGTCAGACCCTGGTGATAGCCCTGAGCTGCCGCTGCTGCCACAGCTCCCCCCGGGCAGGGGCACGCCCCCCTCCGAGCCCTGCTGGGTCCGCATCCCGATCTGGACGCACGACAACAATGGGGGGAAATGGAAGTGGACAGTGAAGAAGTAAGTGGAAATGAAGAGGAGGTGAAGCGGCTGAGCAGGTGGTTTATTCCTCCGGCAGGGAGAGTGAGCGCAGAGGAGGAGGAGGAAGAGGAGCAGGAGGAGGAGGTGTCCTCCTGGCTGGTATCTGCTGCACTATTCGCTGAGGTAAGCTTCAGCTGTCAACTTGCTGCTTCCTCCTCCCATGCACAGAACAGGAGAGCTGTAACAGTGCTCCTCTCCTCCCTTCATCTCTCTGCTCTGGAAAGCCTCTCGTACAGCGGCTGCCTCCTCCCTCTCTGCTCGTTTCTCTGGGTCTCTCTACCCATTTGCACACAGCTTCATTTCCTCATATTAACTCACATGCTCAATCCCTCTCTCTCTCTCTCTCTCTCTCTCTCTCTCTCTCTCCCTCTCTCCCTCTCTCTCTGGGCTGACATCAGTGGGGGACCTGTAGGGGGATTTCTGCTGCACGACCACGTCGTTTGCCTGCTAGCGACAGCGTGGACAGCTCACTAAAGCTCACTAATGGTGCAGGATTCATTAAGGCAGAGGGAGAGAAGAATCAGCCCTCCCCCCGCCCTCTGTCCACCCCCCCACCCCCTCTCTATCCTCCACGCATACACACACACACACATACACACAAATACTCCATACAGTGTGTTGGTTTTCAAATCATCTACAGTGAGTTACAGTACAGCGCATTTTCAGCCTTACTGGGTCTCTGGCTGTACTGAGTGAGGTATAGGCCTACTGTATGTGTATTATGGAGATGCAATATGCACCATCTACATAAATAGTCATGTGAAGGATTCAGGATATAACCACAGGTTGCACCATAATAGTATAGTACAATCCTGAATATTACCAACCACCTACCAATTCAAATACACAAACAATGATTGTATCAGAGGAGCAGAGGAGGATGATGCCAGCTGAAGAAGATCTGATCTTGTTTTATTTATTTATTTATTTATTTATTTATTTTTATAAAAGGCTCAATACATTGGCATACTTATGTATCGGTTTAACCCCAGTGTGTCTAATGAAAGCTCTATTTCATCTCCGAAGGCACCCAACAATGACGTCACCAGGAGAAGGTGCATTCATACGCATTCAACTGCCAACTTATTTTCAATCATTTTACTAATTAATTGGTAATATGCTTGGTCCATGAAATGTCAGAAAATAATGAAAAATCAAATACATACATTTCTGAAGGTATACACTTTACTGTCAGAGATGCACATATTCACACGTGAGAGGCTGGAACCAGTAGATTATTGTCATTTTTTCTCATGTTAGTCAATTAAAAGACCACGCTAGCAGTGGTGATGGAATTAATATGGGGTTGCAGCATTGAAACATAACAACAACACTTTGTAGAAACTGTGCCTCACTCGACCACCTTCTTGCAAAGACACCTGTCCTCGACAACACGTAAACATGTTCTGTCGTTTTTTGGGTTTTTTTTTCCTTAACAAGTCCGTTCTTTGAATTTGATCCCATTTTGACATTTTAACTGTGTTTCCTGCTGTTTAATCTCGCTCACAGCAAGCTGGTGCTTGCGTGTCAGTTCACTGTTTTGCTCTATCAGCCCACACACATAATACAAGGTGCTGAGGATAAAAATGTCACAGTAACAGAACAGAAGCAGATAAAGTGTAACCAAAAAAGACCGATTCGGACATCAAGGCAGAGTTATCTGAGCCCATGAAGCTCTGTCATAGTTGTGTCATACACCTGAGGTTAGCAGTGCCTGACTCAACAGTTGACTATCTGACGCTTTAAGATCGGGTCACCATTACTGAGGGATTTCAGCCTAATGAAACCACCTTAAAGAAGATTATACGAGGAAAAGAGATACAGCATTGCACAGATTAACTCTGCTCAGCTGGGGATCAGAATGATAGCGCATACATTGCATTGTGCAAAAAGATTAATGTGGCTTTAATAAGTGCGTGCTGTCCCATTGTCAGTTGAAGAAAGCCCAGTACAGTGAGGTAGCACCGCTCTTGTCTTATGATTCAGCTCACAATTCAATTCACTCCAGTGAATCTAATTATACTGAGAAATCTGCAGCAAGAACACTGCAAGAGTAGTACAGGGATCAGACTGTGAGTGTGTATGCAGGCACGCCCTCATGTGCATGACTGTCCCAGACATCCAATGCAGCTACAATCACAGTGTGGCCTGTCGCTAGATGATGATAATTGTCAGGTTAATGTCAGCCAGTGTGTTAGCTCATCTGTCACTACTTACGATATTCAGTATAATCAGTTGCCAGTTTATAATGTACACCACACTAAAGTTTTCTAATGGAGTGGATAAAAGAGTGTAAACACAAGACAATCCAACAACCATACAAACTACAGCCTTCAAGATGACCATCAAGCTGAATCAACACTTCTCGACCCGTTTCAACAAAAACTGAACATTAGAACCTTCATGAAGGTAGAACTGCTTCATGAGTTTTAGCTTGGTGTTCCTAATAAACTGATGGCTGACAGTCTGAACCTGAGCACCTAGCAGCTCCTTCTGAGAGCATCGACACATCAACTAGTGCCAAATCAGTGTCAGTCATAAATAGAGAAGAAAACACAAACTTCAATCATGATCTCTGTTTAAAATCATGTCTTGATGGTTATGACCAGTTGTACTGCTCGACTGTGTACCTTTGTCATATGACTGGGAAAAGCTAATGCTGTGTCATTCTTTGTAGGGTTGGACGCAGAAGCTGGTACTGACCAAACTGTGTCTATTGCAGTTTTTGCAAGGAAGGAAAAGACCACAATGTAAGAGCACAATAAAAAAGGGAGGTTGGCTAACAGGAGAGATAAACTAAGACAAAATGTTATGTGTATATTAAAATTTGCACCTGCCCATACATTATGTCTTAAGATAAATAATACAGTGGCTGCAGAGAGCACTTTTTGCACTTTGTCATTATGGGTTATTGTGTGCAGGCTGATGGCAATTTTCACCTTTTAAAATTAAATTTTCAACAAAATAAAATGTGTATTTGAGAAAATTAGCTTTAAAATAAATAAAAATAAACAAAAAGGTATAGAACAAAAATATTGTTTTGGTAGTGATACTAAAACTCAACATATTAGTCAGTATTGAAAAAATGTGTTTGATTTCTCCCTAAATAATCTGATGTCCTGTTAGTATCTGTTTGTATGAATCTAAACGATAGGAGGGACTTTCTGTGCTCTGAGTTACAGTGAGAATTTACTGCAGCCAGCAGGTTAAATAAGGAACTGCAGTGGTACTGCTGCTTGTTATTATAGCACATGCAATATGTAAATCAGCAACACAGTTACAACTAACACAAATTCAACACAGATTTACAGTAAAACAGTAAATTTTTGATGAAAAATTATATTAAAAAATAAAAAATAATAATAATTTTACATGAGTAAAAGGTTGGGAACCACTAATCTAGCAACCTGATCTAGATCTGTTCCGATATACAGTGGCCCAAAGGATAAACATTAAGGGAAAAGCACTAAAAATTCAAAAAAGAAACCACATGCAACAAGAACTGCTACACCAGAAGTGCTCCGGGATGCCAGGAGAAGCGACGGGCTCGATTTAGATAAATGCAACATTACAGATACTTTCCTTGTGCATCAGGCTTTATGCACCTAACCTAACTCTTCATTAAAGAGTATGGTCTAGACAACATGAAAACTGAAAAGAGATGAAAAGAGATAACCTCTGTTATGATTCAGCATAAAACTCAATTGAATTAAGTTTTGATATATTTCATGTGACTCATATTTTGAATGAGATCAGTTCATAGAAATAATGTCAACTGAGGTACCTCTCCACTTGGCTGCAGCTGCTAAAGTTAGATTAACTTGAGGGGCATTAAAATAAGGAAGTAAGATGGAGACTGGACTAAATACCTCTCTAAAGTAATCTCAGTCTTTTCTGTTTTGGTTATAGTACCACCTCAAGCAGAGCTCAATGTGAGAAGGAGCTGCTGGGGAAGTTCAACACCAAAGCCTTGGTGCACACAGGCATACCATGAGACATCATCGAGTAGCCAGAATGCCCCAGGTTCAGATGCTCCAGCTCCAGACAACATCCTTGGCTGAATGTGAATAAGAGTGCAGAATCTAAAGACCAATCCAGAGTGGGTACTTACAGGTGTAGGAGATGCGTCTTCTCCAGCCCAGGCAGTCAAGACCAATGGGGGTGCTCTGAGAGAAGCAGTGGGCCTTGAGGGGCATCCCCCTAAAAGCCTTCGTGGGACCTGAGGTGGCTTGAGCATCAGTCTGTGGGTAATGGGAGAGGATTGGTTTCAATCACTGGTATTATCACTGGCTTTCATTTGTCTGCTTATGATGAACCGGGCATGTACAAGTAAAAGACGATAACTTATTGGATACAATTAAATAATATGCAAAGAGAAGAATGCAAGATGACTGGGCATGCATGAATTAAAGGGCAGAAGAGTAGAGAAAATAGATTGGGCCATGCACTAAACGGACAGTAAAGTGAGGACAAAGATGTGCAGGTTTATCCAAGAAAAATGGTCAGAAGCCTTCAGAGAGAAACAGACTGTCCAGGAAGAACAGAAGCAAGGCAGAGGAGGAAGAAGATGAGGATCTTTGTTTTGGCAGCTATGTCGCCACTTCTTACTTTGTCCATGTCTTCAGATATCAGTGTGTTGAGTTGGCCCAGGCTTCCCCTGATGGCTCTGGCCAGTTTGCGTTTGTATTTCTTTTGTTCTTCAATCCAGAGGTCATCTGAACAGTTTTGCCGTCGCTGCTTGCCGCTTCCATTACGGCCCACATCCACCCAGCGGCCAGTCTTCAGCCCGCCAAGAACCACAGAGACCTTCCCTTCACCCTCCGCTTCCAACAGCTTTCTTGCTCTGGGCTGGCTGGCAGGTCGACCACTGTTTTGTGCACCCTTTTGAGTTCACAGTTAACTAGTTAGTCACAGTCACTTTTTCTATCCCAACTCTACTCTCCTAGGTACAGTGAGCAAATGTGGCTAATTAGTGAATATAACTTTAAATACATGATAAGTATGCAGTCAGTACAGAATCATATACTTAACAAGCACTTAGATTCAAAGTGAGTTCAGCTACCCTGCCTTATAGATATGTACTATTTTGTATCATGTAGGATACAGGCCACAAGGGGGGGTAGTCCTCAAATTATCTTGTTCGGGCTGTGTATTACAGGACTATTGTAGGAAGTGGCAGGGAGGTAGGATGATGGTAGCCTGCTAACTCACAGAATCCACCACACTGCTGGAGGCTGAGAGGGAGAAAGAGTTGACACTGCTGTTTCTCTCCCCCTCTTTATCCCCTGCACAGAGAGCCACGAAGAAAGAGGGACTTGTTCTCTGTCCCAGCCCAGACAGATATAGACACACTGGCAACCACCCTGACACACGCATTAACACACACAAACACCATCGACTGCAGAGCAAGAGATTAACTGGTTTTTTTTTCTGTTCACTTCAAGCAAGTTAGTGTGTGTGAGTTGGTGGCAGGGTTGGAACACTATTTCCAGGGAGCTGGAACCTAACTGGCATTTTGATTTAGCCTGAATAAGGCTTTATACTGATGTTTAAAATACAAAAAAGGGTATTTACAACAGAAATCATCAGCAGTTGAATGTGATCTCAGTAAAACATGTTTTATAAAGATGTTACAAATTTGTTTTACAAAAATCTGATTTTTTTTCTTACCTCTAGTTCACTGTTGACACCAATGGAATACAGGCTGATGTGTGATTGGCTGTCTATTCTGTGCTCAGCTGCATCCAGAAGGCTGAGGCTGACACCCAGAGGGCTAGTTGAGGGTTTTAGGGTCTTAGGTCTCTCAGGGGGGTCTGTCAATCCCTCCACACTGACCGACTGACCCAGAAGAATAGGACACACAGAACCAGCCCTTGATGAGTGAGGGTAGCGAAAAATTTTGCGTTGAGCTGCTGGCCTAGGGCTGTTAGGTTTAGGGCTCATTGGCCGTAGGGGGCTCTCAGTCAAGCCCTCACTGGCCACTGGGTGGGACCTAGTCCAGGAAGGTGAATGCTGATGTGTAAGGGTAGCTAGCGAGCTGGGCCTCAAAGGTGAAACAGGGCTGGTGTGATTGGGCTGTTGAACACCCGAGTCATCTAAAAATGGAGGTAGGCCAGACACAAACAGTGTGGAAGGTAGACCATTTGGTGAACACTTTCTTCTCTGGCCCTCAGATTTGCAGCCATGGGGACTTTCCTTTCCATTCCCTAGTGGAACTCCCCGTTTGGAGATGGGATCAGTGTGGCGAAGGGTCTTGAGGGAGGATGGTGACCCTGGACTGCTCAGTCTGTCCAGAAGTGGAGAGGACATAAAGTCCCCACAGTCCTGCCCAGAAGCACTGTTGCTACATTCCCCATCTGGCACTGATAGGGTTCTTCTAAGCAGCTCAGCTTCCTTGGCTTTTTTTAGTTTCCTCCAGGATTGTTTGGCTTTAGCAGAATCCACATCAGTGCCCACAGTAGCCTGCTCCTCATTCTCCTTATCCATCGAACGGGACTCAAACAGGCTGGAAAGGGACTTGTGCGCTTGTGCAAAGCGCATGCGAATGTTTAAACTGTCATTGCTCTTGCTCCTCTTGTAGGTTTGCCCATTAGGTGAATGGACTTGCCTGAGGAGAGGGTTGTCTGGGCTTGACCCTCCGTTACCCACCTCGCTACTCCCTTGGCTGACTAGATGACGGACATGGCGAGTATGGGGAGTAGAGGGGAAGAAGCCACCATCCTCCTCTTCTATCTCGTAACGCACTGGGGAAAATGCTTCGTGGACTGTTTGGTTGAGGATGTCGCTTCTGACGAAAACCTCATCGTCTGAGTTGTCTTTCTGTGGCCCTTGCTCAGGCATAAGGCCCTCAACTGATCCATCAGATGACTCCTGGGGTGCCTCCTCACTTTTGGAACCCTTTGAGCCCCTAGCCTTCCTAAAAGAAGGCATTTTAGCAAAGACAGAAAACTTAGAGCCTTTATTTCCTGTCTGGCTGCCTTTTGTTTTGCTTCTCTTGATCATTTTGTCAAGATTGGCATTTCTGTCTGAAAAGTGAGCATCCTCCAACTCATCGCAGTTGTTGCTAGCCGAGGTGTAACACACAGCATCATAGGCAACAGTCATAGGTCTACAATGCTTTTCGCTACCACTGCGTAGGATAGGTGTAGCTGTGTCCACTTCAGGTTCTAACTCAGCAGCCGTTAAAGATTTATCTTTCTGCTCAGTCTGGTCTTGTGGACCCTTTGGGCTAGAGTTGTCCCGTGAAAGGTCAACAACATCCCCAGCTTCCTCAGCAGGCCTCATGACCTTGTATTCTTTCTTTGTTTTTATTTTTAAATTGTCCTGTGATGTACCACAGTTTTCCAGTGAACGCTCAGCCTCCCAAATTGGCTCTAAACTTCTGACAGCAAGCAGATGGAGACTGACATCAGGGGGTGAATACCTTACTACCCTCACTTCCTCCTGTGGAGCTGGCAAGCTGACCTGTTTATGTTCTTGGCACTTGTCAATCAGTGGATATTCCTCCAATGATTCAGATGAACTGCCTCTTCTTCTGTTATGAAAGGTGTAATCCCCCGGTTTCGTGTCTTCAGTAAATTTACTGTCCACTTCTGAATTTAGGGGCTTAAGGCCTTCATTTCTTTCTGCATTTGAACACTTGAGCTCTAGCCTTTCTACACCTGTGTTATCATCAGTACTCTTCCATGTATTAAGTTTTTCTGGCTCATCTGCATGAACCAGGCTTAAATGGAAATGTCTGTCAAGGTCTTTCCCTGGCACAGATTTAGAGTCCTCACTGCTCCACTTGGATCTGTGGTCCAGTGAAGACTGTGACACTTCAGAACCTCCCTGGGGCTTGTCTACATCCTCCAAAAAGCCAAGGGTCACACTTGTTGATGGCTCAATCAGGGAGCAAATTATTTTCTCATTGCCTTTGTAGTTCCTCTGGGCTCCCTCGGTGAAACAGCCTACACCCTCCCCTCTTTGCACCCCTTTTATACTGGCCTTGGTGTTATTGTTGGAGTCCGAGAGCAGAGAAAGAGAGGTTTTTAGGCTACAGAGAGGTTCGGGGATCTTCAGGTCCAGCTGAATATGCTTACAATGACTAGAAACTGTGCTGGCAGTGGTTTGTATGTTTGTCTGGGAAATCTTTTGCGCTACACTTGGGTGTTCTCTGCTACTGTCATGAATGGACTCAGTAGCAGCAGGATGTGTTGACGTTTTTCCTGTCTTACTAGGCAGATGCTGAGAAAAGAAGTTGGCATCAGGATCAATGGCAATCGCTGTGGGAATAACTCTCAGCTCACTGTGCTCAGAAAGTTCTGTTGTGTCAGGTTGTGACTGTGGAAGGCTGACTTTGCTTACTGCTTCCACAGTTTGTTCCTGGTCAAGATAAACATGACTGCCCTTCCCCTCCCATGCCGTGGTTTGCTGGAGAAGAGAGCAGGGTGATCCTACCCTCCCCCTCTCTTCTCCAAACTTCTCTGATAACAGAGGGGAGGTCCCCTCCACTCCTTGGTTGCCAGATAAAAACAGCAGATTATTTGAGAATGGGAGAGGAGGCAGACATTCCTCAGACCCCTTACCAGTGTCAGACTGGATTTGAGTTGAGTCAGACTCTGGTTCTATAGAGCCTGACTGCACCCTCTTCAAAAGCTTGTCCACTGACTGGAGCTGCCTGTGAAAGGGTGTTTCTATTGTACCACCCCCCTGATCCAAGTGGTTACGGATTAAATCCTGGGTTCGACCTCGAACTTGCCATGTTTGTAACCTTGCACTCTGAGATTTTTGACCTAGTTCTCTCCCAGTGAGCTCCTCCCTGTCTGAGTCTGTCAGCAGGACAGGTGAGGTTAGTTTAGAAACCTTTGGAACCACAGTCTGCTCAGTAGCACAGGTATCCAATGGAAAAGAGGCTGTGGTCTCTGTGGAAAATGTAATGGAGGAGCAGATTTCATTTACTGTCCCAGGTGGTATGGTCCCCTCTCTTATAGTGCCAACACTCCCACACTGCTCCGCCTGGAAGCAGACACCCGACACCCCCGCCTTATCCCAGGGCCTTGTAACAGTATAACAAACCTGAGGGTGGATCTCAGATAGTCCACTGCTGGGGCTCTCCTCACAGTGAGTTTGTGAACAGCAAATGTCTACCTTGTGCGCCAACACACCAATTTGTGTATTGTGTGAGTCTCTGAGCTCAGACTTTGTGTTATGTGATACTCTGTTTGTCTTTGTGCCATGTGCTTCTGTGATGTTTGGACTTGCTGCAATAATTTCTGTAATGAACTGAGAGTCTGTGTATTTAATCTCAGATTTAGAGTGTGCTGGTGAACAAATACTGTCAGATCTTTGTGCATTCAATACATCAGTGAGGCTGAAATCTGCTGTACATGCATTGTTGCTACAATTAATCTCTATTTTGTCATGAATTTGATTACAATATGTCCCCACACTCTTGCACAAGTCCCCTTTGTCCTTGTTGTGCACTTTTACAGATGGGGTGTCTCTGTCCTCATTGATTATACCCTGGTTTTCTAACTTTTCTGTCTGTCTCTGATGGCTATCATTAAAGTCACTGCTGCATCTATTGAAACCTGTGTTTTTCTCTCCAACATAAGTGCTGAGCAGTTCAATGTTATGAACTTCTACATCCTGAACATTAGATATTTCTAATCTGTCTTGCCGTTGTGTCTCCACAGTCTCGTCCTCTGTGGTTTCTGTGTGTATGATGCATGTTTCTGACTCTGTGGATTCGTTCAGTCTGTTGAGATTGCTTTCCTCAGGCTGTGCGTGCAGCTTCACTTCCTGAGTGTCAGGTGGAGTATTTACCTTTGTTTTGTGTTGGCTCAGTACATGTAAACTGTATGGCTCCGTGCGGCCCTTGTGTTGAGTTTCTGTGCAAACAGCCTGTAAACTGGACTGTTCTTGGTGCAAGTCAAGTTTTAATAACTCTTTACTTGCATGGGGTTGGATATCAACTGAGCACAGGTCTCTGGTGCTGAGCTTTGAGGAAATATTAGGGTCTATATGGTTCTCTGGGCTTTTTCTTCTGGTACAACTGGTTTGTCCAGCATAAGTCTCTGTGGCATCCTTGACTGTCACTAACTCTCTCCTTCGGGCTTTACTCTGCCCCGTGTGGAAGCTGCTGACTGTTGCCCGATGATCGTCGTAGGTGTCCTCCAGTCCGAGCAGGGCAACCAGACAGTCCTCCCCATCCGGAGTTAAATCTGACAGGGTGTCGCTGTGCCATGAGCGTGAGTCAAAATATTCATCAGATGTGTCACCGCCTCCTATGCTCCTCTCGCACCATTCCAAGGACTCTGCACCCAAATCCCCCTCCTCTAAGCCTAATCCTTCAGAGAGGTGGGGGGAGTCTTCAAGGGCTTCCTGAGGCTGTGGAGACAGTAAAGAAGAGGAAGATGAATTAGAGATCAGCATAGTAATAACAGTGATGAACTGCATATGGAGCGATCCTTTAGAAGGCAATATGTAGAGTATTGATTTTGATCCTCACAGCTAACTGAAGCCTTCAGCCTCCTGTGGCATGGCCTGACTGAAAACTGCGAGCCAGGTAAAAGACACACTGTCACATTCTGTGGACTGGAGAGCACTGTGATGCTAATACAGGCTTTCAGGCTTTCACATCTACCATTAGCAATTTATGCTAAGTTTTTATTCCACTCAGAAAGTGGAAGCCAGTTAACCTAGCCTGTTAACGTTAGCATTCATTCCCACAAGATGTTGCTCTCTGTGCATTTTATTACAATCACAATCTGTGAATCACATCATGGAGTGGAGTCAAGTCCTGAGCTCTGAGGTCACAGGAGGGGAACTGCACTGGCCTTCCAGCTGATTATCTCCTTATCAGGTTGTTGGACCAAAGTGATATAAGTAACCTTTTTTAGAGCCAACATATATAGATATTCCACCAGTCAAATGACAGTAAAGACTTGGAACAACCAGTTGGTCATTACATTCTTGACCAAATAAGTAAACCAGTGAAAACAAACAAGGAGAAATGCACTGACTTCCCATCAGGAATTATTCTTTATTTCAGTCTGACTGTAAGAACTGCTTTTGTTGTGATTTGTACCATTTATAACAAACATGAGACAAATGAAATCAAACAAAACTGTTTAACAGAAATAATCACATGTTCTTCGCATTGTTGCTACTTTGAGCAAAAGTCAATCTCAAGCAACAGGCTTTTAAAAAAAATAATAATGTACACGCACATGCATACAATTCAAGCTGCCTCTGGTACATATACAATTCTTTAATGAAATCCTCCAAAGCCAGAGATTTACTTACTCTCCAGCGCCTCAATGCATCAGCTGTATCCAGCACCAGAGCACAGAGGCGAGCAGCAAACCAGCTCAGCACGGTTCCCATTGCGTCCCTCACACATGTGCTCACACACATAACCGCACAGTTCGTACACACTTCACAGGGCCTCCTCTTCCTCCGGTAGTATACTACATGCCCGTAGCTCCCCCCTGCACTCTTCTTCCTTTGTCTCTTTGTTTATCTTCCATGATCACCATTCATGCCTGCTGAGAGCTCCAAGTCTTAAATTACAGATCCACCCCTTTCTAACTACCTGCCCTGATTGGCCTTTACACAAAGCCTCACAGAAATATAACTGTACACACAAGAAAAAGCAGAACTTCCCCTTTCCCTGCATGTTAAGGATGTGGTCCTTCTACAGTGTCTGGGGCTTAATCTAGCCTCACTGCAGCAGGTACACAGTGATCTCTGTGTCTCAATAACAAGGAAAGACACTAAGAGGACCTGCTATAAATACAGAGCTGCAACTTTAGGCAGTGCAGGGTGCATGACAACTGAAGTCAAGGACAAGTAACCTTAATGCAACCTAAATCACATTAGGAAACAAATAGCTCCATGTGTTGGACATAAACAGGAACATTGTCTTTAGAAGACCTAATGAATTTAAGCTGTCTGTCAAACTGCCATACTGGATGAAAGTCAACCACTGTCCACTAGTCCGACCCCAGAGCATAACTTTCTAAATCGGATCTAAATTTAGTATTATAATGTACTATATATTGTACTGTAAACTATATGTGAAATATGAGCAATGGTATCAGTCCTCTAAGGCCCATTTCCATCAAAAGTCATTAAATAGTAGTTAGTTGATTATAGTTGATTAATTACATCACACCCACATCAGATACAATCTCCCTGACTCAAAAATCACAGACGCAACAGACAGCGCAGTGATAGTAATGATTTTTGTGTTATTTCTGCAACATGGTGACCACTGTGATTTTAACAAAGTCTGTTTAAGAATACGTTCAAATGGTTCACAAAAGACAGATAAATGTGATTTAATCTCCTGAACTCACCTGCCCACCCAACCCTGATCTCCCCACCCCTCCTCCTCAGCCCAAACAAGAAAAACTGAACTCATTGGTTAATCCAGACATGCTCCATTCACAGAAGAGGCCGGTGTTATTTTCTGCTAATTAATTAGAGTTGAGTGTCTAAAAGAAGCTTAAAGGCTTACTGGAGCTCCCTTTCTACCATGTAGTGGAGTGGCTGATGGAGGCACAACACTCACACAGTTATCCAGGCATGCACATGGTCCACGCTATTACCTCCTGTTGCAGGCAAAGTGTGCACTTCAGCATCCAGCTGACTCCCACTAACTGAGAGATGCTCTCTACAGGACCAACAACTCACCACCGTTGTTTTTATGATTTGATATCCTGAATCTGAAAAAGCTCACAAACAACACTTTTATATAAATGCATTTTTCCAGATGTCACTGTTATCTGGAAGGGAACTACCTCTCAAGGCCTGGTCAAATATCTGCATGTCACTCAAACATTGCAGCAAGGACTTACTGATAACTCCACTGGCAGTGACTGTGATGAGAGCAACAGTACAGTGACCTGTATCTGTAAACCTGTAAGTCATATGCACAGCAGTTGTTCCTAACCAACTAAATCTGGACACTGTCAGGACGGTCAGGAGTTGAAGGAAGTGCTGTTGAACATGATTGTTCAAGAAGCTGTGACATCATGAGATCACGCCCGGTTTTGTCCAAAACACAAAGATATGTTTATAATTACTGTACACTGCAAAGGCAGCAAACCATTGCAATCAACTGATCATCAGAAGAGCTGCTGATTAGTAAGAAATCTCTGTTTTGAGTCTGTCTACTGCTGCTCAGTGAGGAAACAGTAACCATGGAAACAAAAGAAGGGAATTCTGAACAATTGAGACAGTGGATGCAGATTTGATTGAATAAACTCACATTAGTTTCAGCTGAACTTCAGAATGTACTTTATATAGATCAGGGGCTGTGGATTCTGTCCCCCGTCACCTACAAGAAAATTTCTTTAGATTCAAATTCAAACCAATTTTAAACACAAGGATTGATTAAAGTGACCAATAACTCTTGCAGCGTGTGTATGGGAATGTGAAAAAAAAAATTTGAACCTATACTGATGACGCAGATTCAAAACGTTCAGGTTTGTTAAATACAGCAAACACAAAGATATCAAAGGCTCACAATGTTTTTGAGATGCCCCAGGTTGCAAGTTCCTGTACTCAGGGTATGCCACCATAAACTGCATAGCACCGTAAACTGGATTGTTTGGTACGTAAAATTATGTAAAAATTAAAATTATTTACGTTCAAAAACCAGGGATTGACACACTGTGTGTGTGTGTGTGTGTGTACAATATGTGTGTTAGAAATGGAAGATGGTAGAAGTCCCAAAGTCCTGACACAGTCCATGCCCACCCTTGATGTCACTTACACACACACACACACACACACACACACACACACACACACACACACACACACATCATTAGATATCATCAAACTGGCATGAAAAGCAGAGCAGTAGACGTCACTGAGTGTGTGTCGTCTTAAATCTGTGTTTGCTGGTCTGGGAGTCTGGGTTGCCATGGTGCCCCAGCAGCCAAGTGTGAATCTAATCAACACATGACTAGGCTGTTAAACAAACACTTCACAAACAGACACACACACACACAAACACACCAAGGGTGTACCACAAAGCTACTATCTGTATCTAAACAAGACAGTAGTTTAACAGTCTACCTGAACTGATCAAATAATAAGACATGATACACAGTGTATCTGAACACCATATCAAAAAATATGTCTACACTGAGGCTTCTAGAAGCTGTGAAACTGTTTACAGTCAGGGTGGAAATCCATCCATCCACCTGTGCATTAGCTAAAGCTGGGCTGCAGCTAATCCCAGCTGACACTGGGCGAGAGGCGGGTTACACTTTTGACAGGTCTGGGTGGAAATCAATAGTGAAAACACAATGGTAGGTTGGTGGAAAACACTAGTCAGAATTGTATTGGGCCATTGGGAGGAGGCCCAGGTGAATGCAAAGCTGGTCTGCAGTGTTTATGATACAAAAAAAAAAATGCACTTTTGAGACGCTCCCTAGCTTCAGCAACAATTCTGATAAGAGCATTACCTGTGCACACCTGGAGAATTGCATATGCATTATTTTATACCCCTAGAAAACTCACACACACATATATTTTAAAAGTGACTGACAGCAGTGTGACAGAAGATGTGTTATCTAACATCAACAACCGGGAACACAGTAAATATTTACACACTGATGTTTCTTTACACCCAAACACACTCCCAAACAGGACAACATAAATGACTGATCGTTCTTCAACAACTGTGATGCGATGTGTGAAACATTATCTAATTCTTTCTGCTGCTCTGATCACTCATACATCACGTTAGAATTATTTTTTGACAAACAGCAGTTCATCCATCCGTCCTGCACTTCTCTGCAGCGTCTCCGTTTATAGCAGAGGCCGCTTTTGAACTCTGTACAGGCAACTTCAATGTGTCACCGTGACAATGAGGCTTCAGGAAGCTGCAGTCACTCCCCGACCACTGTGCCCTCCAGTGACTGCTTGTGGTGAGTAAAACTCTACTGTCTCGCAGACAGAAGCCATGAATGGAGGAATTCAGTGGTATTGCCCTTTAAGATGAACTGAGTGTGACCTCAGAGGGCTGCGTAAGACTCAGACAGAGGGAAGACAACCCAAACACAAATGAGCTAGTAAAGTAAATCCTTCTACACACACACACACACCCACAGGTCTTGGAGGACGCAGTCAGTTGTAGTTCAGCACTAATACCAAACCATAAACAGACAACTTCTGATCGACTGTTGTCTGAGCGACACACAGCCTAATTTCAGACTAAAATGCTCCAGCCGGATTTGGTGTAAGTACATTTGTAGTCCACACACACAACCACAATAACAGCTGTGTGTAAGTCCTACAACAACACAATTGATTAAATGTGAAACTTAAAACAGCAATATGAAAGTCATTCAATGATCGCTAGAGGAATAATGTTAAAAAGATTAAAATCCTGCAAGTCCTGCAAAGCTGGACGGCAGGTGCTGGGCCTTGCTGGGGGCATAGCTGAGCGTGGTGAGTGTTTCCTTGTGACATCACAAAGTTACAGAAGTCCTGATAGCTTATTCTAAGGCTCAGTTTCTGAGTATGGGCCTTGTGCACTTCTCTATGGACTGAGCACTTTGATACGCTGACAGTATTTACATAGAACCTAGACCTGCTTTATGAAAAAAAAAAAAAAATAGAAATGTCACTTTCTACAACATGGGACCTTTAACTAAAGGTATGCTTACTAGCAGTACATCTCATGGTCCACATCAGCCAGTGGAGTTCCCTCTGTTGTCAAGAAGACATTTTAAACTGTATCTGTTAATTTTTGTTTTGTTGAACATGGTGATAAAATAAATTCGTCAACAACCAGATGAGACATTGACGAGACATGAAACAATAACTTTGTAATAACTGCGCAATAACTAAATCTCCATCCAGTAATGCTTACAAAAAAAGAAGTTGACTAAAATGGAGTTTTAAAATAAAAACCTAAAAGTAGAGACAAAATCACATCTACTGCTTTTTTCAAACAAGGACATTCTATTATTGGATGGCTGCTCTGCCTCTTCCTATGCAGCCAAATCAACTTCCTGGTGACTCTGCACACTAGCAGCACACCCGTGAATACACTGCCAACAGTTCTGGCCTAGACCTGGCTACTGCCTGTATTTTAACGCTATGGCTGCAGGAGCTTGGACGACATATGGTGACAGGAAAAGCAAATGATGCAGCAGCGGCTTTGGCTGGGAAAAACGAGCTGACATTTGAGCCCAAATCTGACTCGACAGAGATTTTCTTAGGGCTCAAAACAAACTTATCCAACATCATACGACTGCATTTTAAGTTTATGCTGATTATTACAGTTAGATCAAACATGTAGGACAAGAGTCACTGAGTATAAATACATTCTCATGTGGTTGGTCATTATCTCAAATTTAAAACCTGATCAAACCGAGGGCTGTTTTTAAGACATGCAAAAAAAAAAGAAAAAAGAAGAAAGACTTCCCAAGCACCTGGAGGAACCGTGCACAATATTCACACCGGTGATGCAACGTGATGAGAGAATCTGAGCAGAGAAACAAAAGGTTTCCCCTTCCTCTCCAGACATGCTCTCACTTGCACAACTTAGTGAGGACAAAACATGACAACTGGCCAGAAAAAAAAAACAAAAAAACATTTGCAATAAATAAAGAACACACACACACATACATGCAGGATACTTGCTTTAAGACGAGTCTTTGATCCAGGTCATCTTTCCACTCTCTCCTCTTTCTCTTTCTGTCTCTAGCACCAACTGTTGCCTCAGCATTCTATCACCCCACAGAGCCAGTGTTCGACGGCCTCAAGGCGCCACCCACACCCAGCACGGAGGGAATGTGGACGTGGGTGCTGCAGCCACGCTGATGTGTCAGGGCCTTGGGGACAGCTAGCTATTGTGCCAACAGGGCTCCAGTGAGTCCACACATACGCACATCACACCAGTAAGCTATACACACTCTTTCAATGACCACGCACAGCTACACACCGGAACAAGGCTCATCTTTCTCCTCTCCAAGGCACAATATTCCTCATTCGGCTGCACCAGTTGTGACAGAGCCTCCGCCTCGCCACAACCCAGAGCCGGACCTGACTTCTTACTCCACCTGTTCACGCGCAGTTACACAAAAAAATAAAATAAAAAAATCTGAAACTGTCTGATGCTTTCTTTGTGTAACTGACACAATAGCAGGTGACTGACATCTGGGCCGCATCAATGATTAATGCTGATGCTTTACAAAGCTTTAAAAGCAAGCCGCACGCGCAGAACTTACCTCCAGTGGTGTACATCTGAAATAGGATGAGGAGTTTGTGCTGGCAGACTGACAACTACTCTCCCCTTCTCACTTCCCTCTCCTTCTGTCTCTCCTCAAGCTCACACTGCTCCCTCCATCACCATCGCTGCCCCTCCTCCCTCCGCCTGCTCTCTGAGGTCATCCCCAGACTGTCACCTACTGTCTTCTGTCTCGGCAAAGAGGAGGAGGAACCTGATCTCTGTTCTGGAAGCGACTAGGAGTAAAGGAGGGGAGGTAGGGGTGGTGGTGGGAGTCCCTGGGGTTGAATATGATACCTCAGCGTACGCTAAAGCTCAGTGAATATTTCTTTGTTGATAAAAATGGGTTTGGAAGTGTTAAGATGATGAGCTGACAGGAAATAAAAATTTAAGGGACACCAGGGTGTCTTAAGTGGAACCCGTTTTTTCCATGCACATCCATTTGCAAAGCAGCAACTGGCCTAAGTAGCAGGATGCATAGAAGTAAGCGGCACTAGAAAATTCTTTTAATACTGGGTGACAGGCTCTTGTTAGAAGTGAAGGGCTGCAATGTTAGGATAACTTATACAGTACAAGATCAAAGATCAGTGGTGAGGACACTACTACTCAGAGCGCAACGTCTTATCAGTGAGGAGAGAGAGAAGGAGATGCAGCAGGTCCAGGGTGCACTGAGGGTCAATTGGTCCAAGGAGCGTTCATGACTCAACTGAGGACCAGGACAGACGCTGTTAAATCAAGACGAGCCTCCCACTGGGATTCCGCTGACCTGGGCCGACAGAAAATCTAACCTGATGTCACGAGGGGATCAGCACTTCCCACAAACCCTTTAACAGCACAGGATCTCTACTGGTACAACCTTGAGACCACTCACAGCATCCACTGGGAAGAGGTCAAAGGTCATCAAGCAAGATGCAGAGTATCGTTACTGATGCCTGTGCAATTCCAGCATTTATGAAGCATGATTAGGGCGTGTTTGACTGGATATGGGGTGTTATATACTGTAGCATTTAAACTATTCCAGGATCAATACTACCACAAATACATACAATACTGATCTATTATTACTATTTAAACTAATATGAACATGCCAACTGTAGACCATTAAGGAGTGCTCAAATTATTCATCCACATGGTACAAAATGTGTTATCAATAATATCCCTCTTTCAAAAAATCTCTTTTGAAACGTATTGTGGAGCAAATCGTATCATTGTGTAATTATTAATTAAATCAGACAGGTACTTAATCATCATCATCTGGTGAGTTTAGGGAGGAAATATTGGGGCATTTTGATTAAAATAAAAAACAAAATAAAAGAATATCTTCAATGTCTTCAAGATCTTTACACAGACAACCGTGTAAAGCACTGATTGGTTTTACAATGAATGGGTCATTAATCCAGTGCTCCCCAGCAAAGAAATCAGTCTATTTGTCCCCAGTTTATACTATGAGTTCTGGGGCAAAAATGATTTTCTATCTTCAGTTATTTTTGTACCAGATTTTTTTCTCCATCTTTGCAACTCCATGAATCATCTTACAGCACTTCAGACCTGATGACAAAGGATATTTCAACTTCGCACTAGCAGCAGTTTAAGCATAAAAAGATGAAGTCTGATGGTGAATGAATTGTGTAGTTACTCACAGGAAACAAAGTGGACTGACTCATTGGAGCCATATAACTACAGCACCCAGCTGTCTCCATTTACATCAGCCACTCAATAATTCATGAGTTAAAGAACACACAAGCTGCTGCTCAGGGACACACATGGCAGCAGCCAAATTCTGGATACATGCAAGAGAACACGGATGGATTTATCCCCATTAGTATCTGGTCTAATGAAGTAATTGTTACTTTCTTTGCAAGATAATGGGATTACATTAAATCACTCTCCTACCCTTTCAACTACTTACATTAGGAACTTGTTTCAAAATGCTATTTTTAATCAACAATATTTTCATTAATAGTGAATATTTCTTCAAAATAGACCAGATTAATCAACGATAAATCTGTTGATGTCGTAAATATAGCACTGTCTCTCTGACTCACTGTATAACTCAGTGTCTTCTCAGTAAATCAGTCTATAGTTTTTCCCTTGGCTATTCCAAAAATGGTGGAAACTGGTGTGCCATTCTGAACAGTACTACACCATCATGACACAATTTCAGCAGTTCTGTTCAAAAGCAGCAGCTTCCATTCAGCCGGAATGCATGGAGGGAGGACTGAGAGATAGTGGAGGATGTTCTTCCTCTGGGAGAAGGTCACTATTGCTGGTTGCACGACCAGGTCTTGAAGGCAGTAGCCCATCTGCACAGGGATCAGCCAAGCCAAACAGCAATGCCAGGCAAGACAGGTCATTGCATTCATGAAGGCAGGGGAGAAACCACAGGCCCAGGCAAGGGTGTCAGGCGGGCTCTTCGACATGACAAATGGTAAATGAACTGCACTTATATAGCACTTTGTAATACTTGTCCCATTTGCCCATTCACTCAAACATTCATACATCGCACCCATTCACACACTCATACACTGATGGAACAGCCATCGGGGGCAGTTTGGGGCTTGGTACTTTGCCTTCGGCACATAGACGGGAGGAGCCGGTAATCCTACCACTGACTTACTGATTATTGGAAAACCCACTCTACCACCTGACATAAGATTGGTAGCTGAAAGCCAACCTGGAGAGGCAGAGAGAGACCTGGAGGAGAACATGTAACAAAGGTCTTAAAACCAGACTCATGGAGGGAAGGCTGCTATTAAATAGTCAGCAGCTTAAACCCCTGAATATATGGATGACTTTAAATGCCTGAATAAAACAAGTTAAACACAGAAGTAAAGTGAATTACAGTACATATTGTTATTTGTATTTGTTTTTCTACCCTGACATACATAAATGAAAAACATATGTGAAATGACAATTATTTAGTCTTTTGTCTTTAGCTGAATGAATTGTTTTTCAATGTGACATGAATTTGAATCAAATCACAGCACAGAAAACAAAGGGAAGAGGCATATTGCTTTCAGTTTTGTCCAGCAGGGAGCAGTTTAAACCTGCCAATATTAAATACAAACCACAGTCATTAGTTTTCATGAGGAGGTGCTGAATTATAGATTCAAAAAGACAATGACGCTTTCATCGTGATTTGTGGGCAGAACTGATTTTAGGCAACATGAATCAGTGAAAAGGTCAACATTTACCACTGAGTTTGCCTGAGCACATTGGCTTTGCTGTGCAGCAATGAAAACAGAGCACTCCAGTTTGCAACAAAGGCTTCCATTCAGTGCTTACACAAGACTAAAGAGGCAATATTGTGTCTTACCCCAGAAGAGCAGCACAAAAAATGGCATAGCTAATGAGCTGCAATTCATTCATTTCAAATGTCAGAACACAGTGAAGAAGCAGACTGCTGATGTAAATAAAAAAATAAATAAATAAAAAAAAAAAAAACAGGATCAAAAAGAGGACATCACCAGTTCCTCAACAGAGAATAAAGTTTCACAGACATGACCCCCTGTTGGCCCAGGTCAGCACCGGGTCAAGCTATGCCATCTGATCCTGGAGAGCTACCCACAGCCGGAGATGAATCCCTTCTGTCCCAGGATATAGCCTTATCCTTATCCTTGCACTAAAGCCATTATGTGTATAATTTGAAAATTTTGGACTTAGGCGCCTCCAAGTGGCAGTAACGAAAATTACATAACATGTGAACTTTTCCCCTTGGGGATAATAAAGTACCTATCTATCCATCTATCCATCTATCCATCTATTTATCTATCTATGTATCTATCTATCTATGTGTTAATACATTAAATGTACAGTATGTGCAACAATGACAAAAGATGCCAAACATTTCCTAGAGGTAAGAACACACACCTACTAGTTCGAAAGTATAAACACAAACACACACAGACACACATACACACACTCACAGACACACACTCACAGTCCTTTTCACTTAACCTTGCTTGTCTCCCCTCCAGAGGACACTACCATGGAAACATGGTACAAAGGGAGGGATCAGTGAAAACAGGCCACAGAGGCCTGGGTTGGAATACCAATAACACAGTGTGGGAAAGAAGCAGCCAATAATTACATGTGATTCCCTGCAGACTGCATTACTCAGGCCAACGTTTCCTTCACGACCAGCACCTCACATACACACACACACACACACACGTTAGCTTCATTCTCCATGGACAGAAATAACACATTACTAATTACATTACTTTATCAACTGTCCAAGATGCCATCCAATGACTCCAAAACCACCACACCGATTAATGTAGCAACTTTATTTGTGTGGAATAAGTGGTTCTTATGTGTGTATTAAGATTTGTAAATGTGTTGAGATTTGCAAGAGCATTGAGATGAAAGAGTCAATAAATATGTCCTGTGATTTGTGAATGTGTACACAAATCTGTAAATGTGAATAAGATTTGTTTATTTGCTGTATTTGTGAAAAGGAATATGGAAATCTATGCACTTAAAACCGAATGTAAATGTCCTTTTATTTTTCAGTGAAAACTTTAGCTTCAAGAGCTGGAGAATAAATAATTCTTCATTTCCTTCTCAACCTGCAGGGCCTGAGATCTGCAAACGTTTTGCGTCTGTAGCTAAAGGTTTTCTTTGCCAAAAGCCCAGGCTCACAGGTTCACAGGCTCACTGTCAGGCTGCATACCTGTCCACTCACAATGTGGCCCCAGCATCCACACAGCCTCCACATCAACGGTCAGGCTTGACTCCGACTGATGTTCTAGCTAGATACCCTCCTGTGCTCACTACCTGCATCATGTAGCAAGTGATTACACAGATGCATTTACATTTGTAAATATCTTATTCACATTTGCAGATGTGTGTACACATTCACAAGTCACAAATATGAGCACGGACATAGAGACAGTTTCACAGTTTTGCACCTCTGCAGTTAACGTGTAGAAACCATGGATGTTTCCAGAAAAGTGGACATGAGTTTCCTATGGATACGAGATTTTCAGCCCAGAAAAGAAACTACTCAGCACTTCATAGACAACAAAAAATGGAATTCAGAATTAGTTTACCGCACAGGATGAATGACAACAGAGAACAAGTATAGGCAGGTTTGATGTTGAAATGAGATTTTCATTGTCTGAGTGCACTGGAGTGACGGGCTAGAATCTTTACCAGCACTGTTACCTGTGCCAAGAGTACAGCTGCAACCACCTACCTGTGCAAAATGGTGTGGACTGGAAATAAACAGGTTGCTAGTAAAGAGAGTGGACAGTCTACTAAGTCTAAGACAGCAAATATGTTTGTTTGTTTTTTTGTTTTGTTTTGTTTGTTTGTATTTTAAAGTTAATTATCAAGCAAAAATGGCAAAATAAATTCTTTCATTTCATTTTACCAATTTCTGACATTTTATAGATTAAATAATTAATCAATTAATCAATGGATTATCATCTGTATTAATCAATAATGTTAATTATTGTTAGTTGCAACCCTATACCAGAGCCCAGTCAATATTTCAACAGTTTGATAGAAGAAGAACTCTAATGGGATGCTCATGTTGTTGTGCTGCTAGTGCTGAGGGGTTCAAACAAAAAAAAGACTCAGGGTCGTCCAGCAAAAGAGAAATCTCACTATCACTGCAAACCGCTCCGCAGTTATTTGGCATTTGATAAGCTTTTACACTGGAGTATCTGTTACCGGATCAATACATGAAGCAACATACCCTCAACAATGTAAGTGTTTGTGTATTTTCAACACAGAGCTGATGTCCGCCTGAAAGCTCAGTAAGTCGTGAGCTGGTTGCTGTGGCTTTAAAGTTGAAATGCTATGAAGTTGTTTGGCAACCTTCTGCCCCCTAGTGGTGACCAGTCACTTAATGCCGCTTTAAAGCCAATTATTTAGATATGGAGAAACAGGCTTTGCTATTCCTGCAAGCTAATGTCGGTAAAACATGAGGTTTCACCTGCTCAGTATCAGCCTTGGGAAACCTCGTGTATTTCCAGTATTTTATAACATTATTACAGGAAATCCCTCCAAATCTCTGCACTGTAGCTGAGCATGATTTCTGGTCGTAGCTGCCAACTGAGGCTAATTAATAGAAGTGCATATGGATGTGCATATGTTGTTGACAACCAGGCAAAGTAGCTTGGAAGGACTTCTGCAGTCCAGACTGAGGCAGAGCTGTCAGCTTTTTTTTTAAAGCTACAGAGTAAATTCTGTCCTGACCGACAGGATGACGGGAGGAAAGAGAAAGAAGGAAAAAGTTGGTATTTCTGCCGTCTCTACAGTGGAATTTGATGACTGTGCAAAAGGTAGCATTAGGTTAATCTGTGAAATAAGTCTTTGTGTGCTCATTGGGGTCAAGCAGTGGGGTAAGATGACTGTAAGGTTATAAAGTCTGGGCACGGTGTCTAACAATGTGGCTACACAACCTCTCCAGATCCTCATTAATCCAATTCAATTTGATGTATCTTTTCTCGCAATCTTTATCCTCAATCCACAAAGCCCAGCGTTCCAGGCTGCAGTGTTTTACACCCAATAATTTACATCCAGCTCTAGTGTTCACTGCCAGTGCAGGAATGCAGCAGTGTCGTTCACAAAATAAGATCGTAATGGTGCGGAGGTGGAGGTGTGTAGCACGTCTGACGTTCATAAAGAATCTTGAATCCTGAAGTTTGCATCCTGTTGATTAGCCTTCTGATCTGAATTAGCTATAACCACAATCTTTCCCCAAACTCAACCATACTATAGTTGCCATGTAACAATATTGTCGAAAGGAAGATATTTTAAAAAAATTGGCACTGGATGTGCAAAAATCTGGACTTTTGCTAAATGGGCCAACACTGAGGTTAAAATGGTGAGAAGCCAAGAGGATTCAGTGATTTGGGCTGAATGTGTTACGGCCAGTTAAGACATGTGTTAAGACATATAAGTATATAATATGTAACATTACCTACATGTTTTCTTTGTCCCTCACTGAAAAATCTAGAATATCTATATGTAAATATTTAACCGCTGGACACAAGACGTCCACTGCTACCCTGGAAAGCCCATTCTCTCATGTGCGATGGTACTGAAACAGTGTATGGCTACGTCTCACTTTCAAAGCTGCACCAGAATAATATCAAACCAGTCTAAAAAGTGGGTGGTGTGTTTTGCATGTGTGTGTGTGTGTGCCCATGTGCTTCCTCTCCACTAATGCTCCACCAAGGACCACTGGGCTCCCAGTGGACTGAGGAAGAGGGTGTGGATCACTCCCATGGAATTCAGCTCTGAGCTCCACTCACATGCCTCAGGCCTGAATCACACTGCTGTCGTATCAGCCCCCAACAGTCGACACACAGTCTGTAATGGTGAAGATAAAACTGGCTCCCTGCTGTAAACTGGACGTTATGGATGTTACTGGTTCTCAGACTTTGTCATGACCTCCACCAGACTGGATGAAGCTTTAACTGAAACGTTTGCCAACATTTGATAACCACATACACTCATCAAACACTTTATCAGGAACAATCATGTAGCTGCATTACCATACAAGAGGTCCTGCAGTTACAGGTCAGGAGCTACGGTTAATGTTGACATCCGAGCTGACAGAAAGGCTGCGGTAAAGAGTGTGTGTTTGTGTGTGTGTTGTGGCATAACCGGTAACAGCACACACCGAATGCCTTGACTGGCTCAGTTCACTCAGGTTGACAAAAAGTCACAGACAGGACTGAATCAACGTACTCGAGGGATGTAGGTTATTATTCATTATCAATCACCTTTTAGATAAAAGGTTGCTGTTTACAGTCTGTTCATATAAGATAAGACCTGGGACAAAATCATTAATGACAACCTGCGATGTATCAGATGGGTCAAACTCTAAAAAAACTAGATCCTACAAAAGGCATCTTTCATTAAACTCTAATTAAAACCGTTCACATAGTCTGGAGGGTAACAATGATGCTAATTTCATCATCCGTCCACGTGCAGGAGGGTCACACTACATGAGCAATCTATGCTCTCCGTGATTGGCAAATGGCAATGTCAAAGTTCAACCCCAATACTACACAATCCAGTTGACTTCATCAGAGTTATTTTTCAGGCTCCTCCAGGGCCACAAAAGAAATTCTATAATTGTGATGATTGTGTGAAATTGGAGAAAGACCCCTTTCAGGTAACAGTCAAAAGGTAGCATTAGGTTAATCTGTGAAATAAGTCTTTGTGTGCTCATTGGGGTCAAGCAGCAGGGTAAGATGACTGTAAGGTTATAAAGTTAGCACAGTGTCTAACAATGTGGCTACACAACCTCTCCAGCACCGCTATTCCATTTTAGAGTGGATCCTCATTATTCCAATCCAATTTGATGTATCTTTTCTCGCGATCTTTGTCCTCAATCCACAAAGCCCAGCGTTCCAGGCTGCACTGTTTTACCCCCAATAATTTACATCCAGCTCCAGTGTTCATTGCCAGTGCAGGAATGCAGGAGTGTCATTCATAAAATGAGGTAAAATAAGATCGTAATGGTGCGGAGGTGGAGGTGTGTAGCACGTCTGATCCTGAAGTTTGCATCCTGTTGATTAGCCTTCTGATCTGAATTAGCTATAACCACAATCTTTCCCCAAACTCAACCATACTACAGTTGCCATTTTTTCTGTAATTTGTTTAGCTCATTGTTCTGGAAATGTATTCCTCTGTTCAACCACATTCGAAATCAAGAGCCCAGCCGTTGTGGATAATGCTGAACTGTTGGTACAATGTAATAATAAAACAGTGTTTTACAGTGTATTATTTTTACGAGCATTTGCTCAGTGAACTCCATTCATTAAATCTATAAAATATTTAACTTGCTCGTGTATAAAAAGCTGCTGAGAAAGGAGGGAGATTAAATGAGCCTCATCAGACCCCTGTGGTGAGTTCCCACAGTTTGGAAATTTGGGTAGCATCTCTCTTTTATTGCTCGCTGTGTGTTTAGTTAACGCTGTGAAGGGGGTCTGGTCTTGGCTGTGAGAGCCGGTCAGGAGGGCAGTGCTCTCTCAGGCTGATGAACAACTCACTTGTCGTCCTGAGTGATTTTCTTGCGGGACACGCTGCTCCCACAGCAGTTATTAAATCTTACCTTCTTTGTCTGAGTCACCGAGTGTGTAATGAAACCATCACCATCCTGGAGTTTACACCAACCCTGTTGTTAGCACACTGATTAAAAACTCTCAGGAGGCTCCAGGGTGTCTGAAAGACTCTGGCAGGTTTAAGTCCCTCTCAGACTTGCACCTCCTCACATTAATCTGACAGCAGTTTCACATGTTGAGCCATTACGCACCATAGTAAAAATCACAAAGGCAATCTTAGCATTTGGCTAGAGATTAAATGTGTCTTGTTTCAGAGCAGAACATTTTTGGGGATTTTAAGGGCACTGAGGAGATTGATTCTTGTCACATCAGCTCAGTCTATAAAAAGCATTTCCTCCATGTTGTGACCGGAGCTGTTCAATTCCGATTCACAAGGTCGCAATTCGACTTCCGATTCAATATCGATTCAGTTAGAGATATTTCAGTTAAAATACCAAGTTTGCTTGGATATGAATGAGATTCTCAGAGAACTCGTGCTATAAAATGTTTCTCTAGCCTGGTGCATTATTAAAAATACTAATGTTTACATTATGAATGGATCCCAAAGCAGTTACATTAACACACCTTTTATGTTAACGTGACCAAGAGTTTAGATACACATCTCCAGAAATAATCAGTAGGTAAGTAATGTGTGTTGCTAATGTACCCTGATGCACCAGCTACAGTGTGAACCCTCAGGTACACAAGGCTTATTATATGGATTTGCTTTCATCATCAGTTGTTGCTGGTGCTGTTAGTGGCGCTGCGTCTCTCATGTTTTCGTCTCTTATGTGACCTCATACGAGAAGCCTGGTCACATGAGACTAAGGGGGGGTTACAGCTTCACACATCCAGGCGAGAAGGCCAAAGTCTGCATGTCTTGGCATTTTATGAATTGAAATCGGAAAAGTAGAAAATATCAGTTTTTTCAACCCAGCCCTACTTTGTACCTCAGTAATGATGCCTTCATCATATTTTCAATTTTCATTTTATAAAACATGCAACAAAATTCACTATCAAATAACTTAAATGATGAAACTGATGTGAATATGACAATGACAATTCAGCAATTCAGCAAAAATAAAACAAAACCTCACATTACTACAGACTTATGGTGAGCTAATACAGTGACTTAAGTAGATTGTGATAGTGATTCCCTAAGTAGGACCTCATGAAGTCCAAGGTCCACTGAATTTATTATCCAAGTCTTGGAGGGGTGATACAGCCCTCTCCATTACCCACAAGTCCAAGGAGTCCTTCAGCTAGGTCTCAGTGTTGGTTTATGTTGTTTCCAGCTTAACTGTATTATCCACTTGGCTGCCAGGCGAACCATTGTGACAATCTGGGGGCGTTAGAACGGGCGCCATCCGTCTTTGAGGCCGTGGACAATGCCACAACACAAGCATCAGTGTACCCTTCATATCACAAGCATGCAGGCCTTAACTTTACACTGTACGATCCATTCCCTTCAATATACACAAATTATGACCTGCTATATCCCATTGTGTTGAGGAGATCAATACACCGTGTTAAATTCCCACAGGTGTGAAATCTTCATCTTAATCTCTTAATTAAGCAGTCAAATAAATTTAGTTGTTGCAAAACACAAAATTTCCTCACTGAAATGTAGTGAAGCCAGAAGGAAAGTTAAACTGTCAATAAAGTACAAATGTCTTTACTTTGTACTTTAGTGAAGTGCTTGATTGAATGCAGTGTTGATGTGTGATGTCTTAATGTTTGACGTGGAGCGCAGCAGATGGGAAGCAGCAGATCCTCTGAAAGCTGAAGAGTCCCTGCTGCTGTCAAAGCCTCCATCTGCAGCAAAGCTGATAATAACCTCATGACCCTCGTGTTCATGCGACGTGTCCTCTCCATGACGAAGCATTATTTCAACTCAAACTCAAACAAAACTAGCTGAGGATGGATGCCGGCTGTGGACAAGGACCGGGTGGGGAGGTGGGTGGGTTAGACCCCTCCTGGCCAGCAAAATGATGTCATATCACTGAAGCAGTGCTTCACTGCATGTGATAGAAGCAAACCTCAGAAGGCAGCAGTGCATGTTAAAAGGACTCTCACACTAAGAAATTATTTTCTGATCATTTTTTTCCCCGACTTGTCACTGCCATCGCACTTTGAGTAACTGACAGCTGAGATTGATTCCTGAGCAAGAGCTGTGCAGAGCGGGGACAATGATGTGTAGCTATGATGAACAACATAAAGTTACGGTATTCATTTCTGCACAGCATGAGAAACTTCGGTCAGCCAGTGAAGTTAAACTACACAGAAAAGCGCTAAGATCTGCATCTGCCTATTCAGCAAACTGAACAAAGTGAGCCTTACCTGGAATATAGTGCGGAGGAAGTACATTACACTAAGCATTCTTGAAGAATTCAGTCAGAGACAGACAGACAGACAGACAGACAAACGGCCGTCTTCCCTCTCCTCTCCTCTGCCCTGCCCTCCCCTCCCCAGTAGTTTGCTTCTACTCCAGCTGCTGTACCAGGTCTCTGGGTCTGTAGGAGCTCCAGCTTCGCAACCTGCCGCTATTTAAAACAGACTTAGCTCCGATCACAGAGAGAAAGACGAGGAGGGAGGGAGAAGAAAGTCTTGCCATGGGAGTTGCATAACACAGCTTATCCAACAGAGCCCCACACAGGTGGAGGACTTTACTGTACAAGCTGGAGTCTTCATGCATACACATTAGCAGGGATATCTTAAAGCTACAAAGAAGTATTAAAAAAGCTTGTCTGTAAAAACACTTCTGATCCTAAGGATCGCTGCTCTCCTTTACCACAGCCCAGACTCTACAGTGTCAGCACTGATATAGTGTGTGAAACAGGAGGTTGGCAAAAATACACGGATTCACAAACTCCATCAGTAACATATCTGTTATCTCACCTCTTTCTTCAGAGTGATGCGTAAATCAACCAGGTAGGTTCTCATTTTTAGCACTTTGACCACTTCAGTTTATCAGCTAATTAACAGTAATTCCATGAGTAACTTGCTAACAGGCCAATATTTAACTTGTCCGCTGTTGTTTCTCTGCAACCGGTGTCTGCACTCAACCAAAGATCCTTTGTGAGGGAAGATGTTCCTCACTGTAACACTCCTGTAAAACCACAAATGGACTGAGTGTTTTTGTAGTTACGAAAGAATAAAGAGTGTTAGCATCATGTCAATTTCCGGAGTCACATTCTCAGTTAATCTTCCACTTATCAGATAAATCATTTTCAAGATAATCCACTTCCCAATTTTAAAGCAGGACAGATTTTGGTCAAGCAGCTTGTGAAAAATGAGGTGTGTCAGATTTAGCAGATACTGCTGTTATTATTTTAATGAGTCAGATAAACAGGCTATTTAATTAGCATTTAGGAAAATTGTGTTTAAATATGTAAGTAACACATGACAATCTTTGGCACCAGAACATCATGTGTAGGCGTAAAGTCACAAAAACACAAGCATGGTCCTCACACAGCATCATAAATAATACATCTGCTAAGAGGAAACAATGACTTCGCTGTCCTGTAACAAGAGCTCAGGGTGAAAACAAAAGGCCAGCAGGGCCTGTGCTACTCGTTCACACCAACGAGCAACTAAACCATGTGCTTCATTACAGTGAAATCCCCTCAAAGGCTCTCCTAGTCAGTAAAGACTCCCTTTTACTCCCTTTTACTTTATTTCACAGGCAGCATCTGTTTTTATGTACATTCAGGTCTCTCTTTTGAAAATGAGATTCCTATCTCTCTGGGATTCCCCTGAATAAATTAATAATAATAATAATAATAATAATAATAATAATAAAAGCTTTTTTTGTGTGTGAGTGTAACTCTCATCTGACCTTTGCAGGCAGTTAATAAACAAACACTTCAAAATCTGTTTCAAATCTCACTTGTTTGTGCTTCAGCGATTATAATCAAGGCTCTGCCCCTCTAAGTGTCAACAACATTGTGGAATAATGAGTCACATGAATCTGTTGTTTTATTTAGGGGCTTCACAGCGTGTGTAAACCAATAATGAATGTGCAACACATAAACAATCAACAGAGAACATGGAGAGTGTGAGACGAAGCCAGAACGAGCTAAGATCAGGTAACATCTGCTGTTTAAACATGTTAGACATATTTGAAATATTTCCAGCTGGACACCTGGACAGCCAAAGGATTTACAAACCTGCTAGAGACCAACACACGGAAGAATGTGGAAAAACAACGCACCCTGCTGGATCAAATATGGAACTGCCGCTTCTTTACTTAATCTTCTTTTCTAAGGAGAAACTCATCTTTACGCCATTTCTTATCGCTGTGGGTCTCACTTACAGGGCTAAACTGTAACTAAACTCTAACCAGAGTCTTCAAGTCTCGAGGAGTCTGGGGTGGCCTGATAGCTGATTGGATACCACATGGGCTCAAATGCCCTGAGCAGTGATTCCCTGGTTGGGCCAGAACATTTGCTGCATGTCATTACCCTACTGTTTGTCTTTACTGGCACTGTCTACTAACTAATAACTGATACTGGTACTATCTAATAAAGGTAAAAAAAAAAAAAAAAGCCTCAAGGAGTTAAGACAAACCATTCAACACCTTAAGATATCTGCTGGTTCACCTTAAAGACAAACCATCCCTTGAAACCCTGAGAGGAAGACTGTTTAGATTTTGTTTTTTATACCTATTATTTTTTTCAGTATTTAAACCCTGGGAGCACAGATAATGTACTGTCCACTTCTGAATCTGAACCCCTCAGAGAAATAAACCTGATTTGAAATTGTGCAGCTGCCTGGTGTCGTTTGCATCCCTAAAACCAAGCAGCAGTCTCAAACGAACTGCAGCAATGACTCAGGCTATTCTCTGGCAGCCCAGCATGTCTCTTCCCAGAAGGCCTGAAATAAATGGCTGTGTTCTGGCCAGGCTGCTGGTTGCCTGTCAGGATTACAGAGGGAGAGAAAGACTGCTGTGGTTCAAGAGCCAAGATGTCCTATTTAGATGTTTGCTACATCGGAAAAGATGGACATAACAGAACTGGACTAGTGCTGCTCAGACAAACTTCTTTTCAAAGAGGGATGTGCTTTATTTATAGCTCAAACTGCTAATTTGTATGATTGTTGATTCTTAGCTGTAACCAAAAGCTTGTGAGTTTGATGACTAATGATTGTCAGAGAGTCAGTTCCGAACTTTCTATAATTACGGATCATTTCTCAAATGTTGTTTGAAAGACAGACATCAAGAGCAAAAGATTCTGGTCTGAGGGGACAAAAACTGAGCAAGGCCAACACTCAAAAAAACACAAAACACACAAAAAAAAACAAACAGGTACTGCTCATTACCTGGCCAATGGTATCACTTTGGAAAGCATTGTGTCTGCAATACTTTCTAGACACAATATGATCCCACAGCCAAGACAACACCACACTGGAACCAGAACAAGTCTCAATATCCCTAAAGCTCAAGGCTGACCAGTGCTCCATATCCAACCTGACAGAACTTGAGAGGATGAATGAGTTACTGGCTACAAATTGGACCTTGATGAATCATATCTCGTCAACCTGTGTGACGTAGTGTCACACCCACAATTCCCCTCATCTGTTGGGTCAGGCCACTGCCTGACTAATATTGTGCATAGTTCTGTCTGCAGAAAAGCCTGTTGAAATCAGCATTGTTTTGCAATCAATACAGAAACTTGACTATGCTGGGCCTGGTACAGAACAGGACATCCCTATATAGGCATCTTTGCAGGCCACTCATGGTGATCTCCAGTGTACACCCGATGAGTTGTTACAGGGCCCTGAATCCCATAAAGTCATCCACCAAATTCTCCATAGAGACCTCAGAGGACATTTGGTGAGGTTGGAGCATTACTTGTTGTTCTGAAAAGAACCATCAAATGTAGGTGAAACTTGTGCTCCAATACCATGGAGGCTGTTAGGTAGACTCTGTCTGAAAAGAGTCTTTTTAATGAACAACTGGGTTGTCTGGCTGATTATATCATGTGAGTCAGAGCAAAGTGCTTCTGTAGGGGCAATTCACGGGCACACAATTAGGACAAAACAGGCTTAAAGCTTTGCCTGCCTGCTCTGTGCCAGCCACAACGTCTTAGCCTCCACTGGAACTTGTGAACCAGAAACACACCAACAAGCTCACACATTGAGACACTGCTTTGTTTCCCGGGTTGCTCAGCAGCAAAGAATCACCATATTGCCGACAGCACAACACTATTTCACAAAGCCATGGAAGTGAATTTAGCAGTGCCACTTCCTGGTCTGACCAGGCAGACAGCCTTATCACCACAGACTTTTCATTGTCCTCAGTGGTTTTGAGTCGTACAGCACAAAAGCTAACATACTCAATGCACCTGTATTATCTCTAGCAACTTGACCTTGTTGGCCTTACTGATGGCAGACATTTACAGGAAACTGGAATTGAGGTGAACATTTACTTTCTTGTGTTCATGATGTTTACTCTACACACTACCACTGGCACTTAGCACCACTGATCATCCACTGCAGCACAGGCCTATAGTTAACCTCCATCGTGTACACAGACTCTCCAGATTACAGTGTGTATCAGCAGCCTTCCTCTTTAACCAACTGCTGAAAAGAGCTGAGGCCTGCTCCCAAACATAATGTGGCCACAGGTCACAGGTTAAACCTCTGTACAAAGCCCAGGAGACTGTCAACACATGAGATCATGGTTTCAGCTTCACTGCAGTAATGCTGCTGCAGGCTCTCCAGCTGGAGGGCCCACAAGAACATAATGTACTGAAGTTTTTCATGGCACTGACAAAAGATGTCAATAGGAGAAGGGGACAGGGTGTTTTTTTGTTTGTTTTTTTTCTAGAACATTTCTCATTGGTGGACAAGATGGATTCCACCATATATACATGACAATGCATGTTTCGCTGTAACATGCTAAACTCACAGGATCAGGCCACCCATTCAAAAAAGAGGGGCTCAGTGCCGACAACGAGTGTCCAAATGGTGGCACAAGAGCAGAGAGGTGGACGGGGATGTATGGACCACACTGGAGGCGTTCATTGCTACAGGCTGCTATCTCGAAAGGAACAAGATCTAGGGCATGGGAAAAACACTTGAACCTTCTTTTTTTGCTCTTTGTCTCAAACAGGAAAACAAAGAGCATGGACTCTTCAGATGAGTCCTTTAACGAAGGAAGAGAGGAGTTAAGAGCTGGTCTGCCCTAGACTCAACAAGGCAAGGATCAAAGATTGTCTCCTTCTATACAGTGCTCAATAGCCCATTGGTCTCCAGTACGGTGTGGTTAGTATGTGTGGACACACATACTAAATAACAAGGCAGAATAAGACTTTGGCAAGTTCAGAGTTGCAAAGTGATTTTTCTGCAGTATCTATAATATACATTCAGTTGCCAGATCATTAGGTACAGCTATTACAGCAATACACCTCCAAAAACTTGAAATATTTTCAACAAAATTGATTTCAACTTTCATGAAAGTAGGATTTATTACAGGGCTGTTGTTTACTGTGCATTAGTTTTAGATACATGTAGGTGTCCCTTATAAAGTGGCAACTGAGAGTGCATGTTGGGGACCCCTTATAAGTCTCAGTTAAGTATGTGTGAAGCAAAGGGCAAAAAGCTGACCGATAAAACTAACCCCCATCCACCACAGAGACTACAGGGAAGCGATCACAGGCATAGATGTAGGTTCTGCAATATCCTGGTTCCACAGACCCCTTAACCATCCACATTTCCGTCTCATTCAGAGATTGAAATAGTTCTGATGTTGTGCTAATCGACAGCGGTTTCTCTGGTTGAAGAAACAGTTGAACAATTAGACTGCCAGTGGAATTAAGGGGTCAAAGACCTGATAAACTATGCAACAATGAGGTCAATAAATGGTTGCAGAAATGCAGAGATGAAGGACTTTTAGACACTTGAGTAAAGGTTTAAGAGAGTGTGGAGGTAATATGGAGGTAATGAGATGGCTGTTTAGTTTTTCCTCATGTGTGAGAAAATATCTCAGTAGTCTGCTTTCAATTCTAGACAACAATGCAGGAGGAAAAACAAAGCAAACCAGCCAACCATTTTCACACTGCTGTGACCTAACTGAAACAGCTGACTGAGAAAATAGCAGCTGACACTGTAAGGTTTAGGTTTTTCTTTGCTTTGCCCTGATGTTGTCAGTTTGAGGTGAAAATGAAGAGAAATGACACTAAATTGGTGAAAATATTTTTTCACTACTTAAACAGCCACTCAGAAACCGACTGCCTCCACCACCTTTGCATCATTTTCTATTGACCCGACAGCCACCAGTGAGGTCTAGTTAGTTAGTTATGGTCTCTCACATACTCTCAACCAGCCCACCATCGCTCTGCGTGTCAGGGCTTTGATTCTGCAAATGCCAGTAACATAAAGTACTGAGCTAAGACACAGTTTGATGTGGTGGACACAGGGTTTCCTTAAGCCTCGTGGTCATATGCCTCCAAATACCAGTAAAGCTGCAGGAAACATGGTCACAATCTCCCCTTCTGTTCCCGACGTTGAATAATGGCCAGAAAAGTGTTTTCAGAACATTACAATGTCACGGTGACGTTGACCTTTCACCATTTTATCCTGTCAGACTTTTGCATTAAATGTTGTCATAATTAACATAACAATTAGCAATTATTGAGTTTTAGATGAGTTATGGGCAAAAACAGGTTTTGTGAAGTCACAGACCTCTGACCTTTGACCACCAAATTGTAACCAGTTCATCATAAAGGTCAAGTGGATGTGTGTTCCAAATTTGAAGAAATTGCCTCAAAGACGAACAGACTCTTTTTAAATTTATTTTCATTTTTTGTAAATAAAAAGCTTAATATTCCAAATCACTTCACCAACAATCACAGCTGGTTTGATTTTAAATTAATAGTATGGAAAACTATGGTTTTCTTTGATCGTATATTTGCTCAGCTAAATAAAAAACTTTTCTAACACTAGATAAATTGCGCCAAATTAACCATATTTAGGCATATTGTCACATTGTGTTCACTGAACTTGCCATAACATGTTTATATTTCTCCAATTATGGTGATAAATTGTTTAGGTATGATGCCAAACTCAGGTTTGGTTTAAACCTTTTCAAACAATATGGTTAAAGTACTGATGACCTGAAATTCTGAGTACAGATAATCACTATACGTCAAAGTGATGTACCCTCACTAATCATGGACATTTCTATATATGCATAAAATGTAAATGATTTTTTTTTTCACTTCTTTTGGACTAAATAGAATCACCACACTTCCACAGTGATACTGCTTCAATCCAAAGAGAACAAGAACAGCACCAATCTCTTGTTTTCTTTACACAAATGAGTGAAAGACAGTGGGCTCTCCATATTTCCTGGGTAACCAACAGTTACAGGAGGAAATCATCATGCATCCACTCCTTCATTAGCATAACAAGCGCTGCCGAGGCGCGGGCCAGCTCTGTGAACCTCAGAGAGCATTGGTGCTTGTGTAAAGGGCCCCTCCACTCCTCTCCACCCCTTCCGTTCTCCACAAGAAGCCACTTAACACTGCGCTTTGTTTCCTCCAACTGAATTATTGATGAGAGGGACATGCAAATCACTTGTCCAAAGCTCGGCATCTTGATGAGGCTGAGAATGTGCCACCAGACCCCTTCCATTCGGATCCATCAGCAGGATCTGGGTCCTTGTTTATCAAGCTTCTCGAAGCAGGAAACCAACCCTAACTAGCCAAACACTGGCAGAACGATGCAACTTTGGTGTAGGGGTGAAAACGTTTCAGCAACTTTCTGAAGTGAAGAGACTCCAGGAGGCCTCACCTATGCTTGATAACAACTTTTAGTATCTGACCTTGTGAATCATGTAACCGCTCAAACAACAAGGTCCTTGCTTCCTTCTTTTTAGTTACAAATCACACGATATGTGATTATGATGATGAGGGTATGTCGCTGAAATGAATTATCGATTAGTTGATAGACACAAAAAATAATCTGCAACTACTCTGATAATAAATTCATCACTTCAGTCATTTATAAAGAAAAAATAATTTTTAAAAAGGCTACAACTTCTCATGGAAGATTTGCTGCCTCTACTTGTCATATAACATAGTTCAGACAAAACAAGATGGTTGACAATTAAGTTGTTTGTTTTTTTTTTTGCTTAATGATTTTTTGACATTTCATAAATAAAACAATTATTCGAGGAACACAAGGGGCAACAATGGGCTTGATTTGAATAATGTTTTCCCTGTTTTGTTATGGATCTGACTGACAGTGAGCGTAGTGATAGATACAGAATATCCAATCTGTATTGTATATTAGATTGTCCACAGTACAATTTTATATTTTCCATTCCAAGTTTTTCTTTATATCCTTTTTTTTTTTTTAATATTCATCATTGTTGATACACATGTATTCTTAAAATATAGATTCAAAAAGAGAAAAGATGATCTGTTTCTTTTTCATGGTCCAGTATTTCCATTGTACAGACCTTAGCAACATTTTGTATAATATTCCTATGGGATTTTCATTTATCGAATAACGTTTATACTACATATAATGACTACATATAGTATGATTCAGAAATGACCGTCTCAAAAACTTATCATCAAATGCTTGGTAGCATTGTTTTCAAAACAAGTTCAATTTCAAGAATATTTGATCCAGAGTGGGATTTTGTCATGTGTAGCCACGTGTCATGCAAATTTTTGTGCTTCCACCCTTTTCAAAAAAAAAAATCAGCGGAGCTTTACTTGAACACACAAAATATGGTCATTAGTGATTGATGGGTTACTGCACCACCTCTGTTCATTTTTTTTACATATAAAAGTCCACAGAAACAGTGCTGCCGTTTAACTGTGCAGCGTTTTCCTGCTTTGTAAAGACTCCAAACTAGAACTGTCAGGAAAACTACAGCTCGTCATCATAGTCTCTACTCTGCAGCTGAGAGAGTTGCACATTGTTCCAATCCCTCAGCTTCACCTGTCCTACTCTGTGGTGATAGTGTTTTTCATCCTTGTCCAACTTTCTGCGCGATTCCTCGGAGAGATTCTGACATAAGGCAGAGAGCGTCTTCCAGAAGGTCGGTGGTTTGATCCCCGCCACTCCTGAACGCCAAATTGCCCCCATTGTGCCATCAGTGTATGTGTGAGTGTGTGATAGACCTGCTGTATATATAGCAAGCGCTGTATGAATGTGTGAGAATGGGTGAATTCAACTTGTAGTATAAAGCACTTTGAATGGTTGTTAAGATTGGAAAAGCAGCGCACTACATAATTGCAGTCCATTTACACTTGATGTCAAACTTCAGGATCAATGGGACTCCTGTTAGGAAGTGCAGTTAATCATGTGTGTGTGTGAGCTCTGAATTGGTCAGACTGTGTGGTCTGAGCTCTAATGAAAGCTGACAGTGAGAACCAGCTGGACATTGTCAAGAGCAACAGGATGGTGAGAGAAGCAGAGAGCCACTGGAGCAAAGCTCATTAACATGTTGTGTAACTCTTATGAAAAATGATGCTCAGTCGGATCTTTCAGTGGAGTCACTGGACAGGATCCTCCTCAGAAAGGTCCTGTTACCGATTTGTGAAGAGAACACAAAGGAACCATGTCAGTTATGCCCCGTTCCCTTGTCTGACCCCCCCTTGTTTTTTTCTCTTTCTCTCTCTCTGACACACACACACACACACACACTCAGTGTTGTGCTGGTCCTGGAGGGCCAGAGAAACCTAATGACCAGGGTAAGAAACCAAAGCCACAGATCCAGAAAAAGAAAAGCAGTCAGTAGTCATTATGCTCCCTCTGGCTCATTTCATCCTCCTTTGTGAGGAATGCTTTCTTTGGCTCCGTTCTGCTCACCTACCGGCCCTTCCAGCCCCTCTCTCTCTCTCTCTCTCTCTCTCTCTCTCTCTCTCTCTCTCTCTCTCTCTCTCTCTCTCCCTCTCCCGCTATTTTCAGCTGCTGGAAGAATCCGGGTTAGAGGTGGATCAAAGTACACAGTCCTACTCTAAAGCCCTGGCTCACTCTCATAAAACAAATGATGTCATGGACGTGCTGGATGGGTGTACAAACATGATAGCAGACAGCGAGCTGCCCCCTGTCTGTGGCCCTGTACACTGTCATGTAATCCAATACAAGAGTCAGACAGGTCTGGAATTGTTGTCGACTCACTGTGCCGTCCATTCTGCTGAGTGTGTGTGTGACCTTCTTTATATGTAATAATCTGCCTCATATGTACAGAAACATCAGCACTGTTTTTAAGACCCCTAAACGCAGGACGTGATGTGGATTTTGACCTCCTTAAGCCTCCTCTTGCTGACTGTCTTCTGGCTGCCTCCCTGTTCACTCATCTCTGAACACGTCTTTATCGGCGGTTGAGACTCGCTGTGAGATCTCTTGGTTCTTCAAACACAGAGTCCACAAGGCACCGTTCACTTGTTTTTGTCAGTTGCTCTGTCAATCAGGCCTCTAAATGCAGAAGAGTCACCGCATACACAATGCTGTGTGAGAAAGCAAGCGTGCCGTGATATTTGATTGCATGCTAAAGTCAAATGGAAAACAGAAATAAGCAGAGGAAGGTGGACTCTGCGGTCAGACTGGTGCTGTTTAGATTCCATTAGCATGGATGCCACAGAGGGAAAAGGGAGGAAAGGACCAGGCCACAATGGGCTAACTTTGCTCCCAGTCTGGCTTCACCTTTTGGTCCTCTTTAATTGGAAGGACTGTGGTCAGGCTCTGGAAGGAAGCAGGGGAGCCAAGTAGTACTAGGCTAGGAAACACACACAAACACACACACACACAAACACACACACAAACGCAGACTGTAACTCACTCTCATTCACCTAAGCTGGCTCCTTTCCTGTACTATGACTGCAGCAGCTTCCAGTGCATTCTCAGCAGCTCAGTCCTGTACAAACTGTATCCATATACCACTCTTCTACTTTAGCACAGTCTGGCTAAAGATAACAGGAGCCTGAAATGTAAAGAGTCTATTTAAATATAGCATAGTGAAGAGGGTGTGGTGGGCAGAATAGTGGGTGGGCAAGTGAGCATTTGACTCAGAGCAATTAGTGGCCCACTATAATAGCACTACAGTTCAACAATGAGATTTATTGTGTCATTAATCACGCTAGCTAGCAGAATATTTTTATATAATATTAACTGTGAGGAAAGTTCACTAGGGGTTGATTTGGGGAATTAGAGAAACAGTGACAACTTGCAAATGTCATCAAACCTTTTCTAAATCCACTGTTTGGCTGCATGAGTTTTATTTTTTATTATATCTGAGAGGAAGCACTTGTTTCATGTGAAGAAAGCTGTTCTAATGCAAAGGAAGTTTCATCGAGAGTATAGATGTTAAATGGACCGTGTTTATACAAAGCACTTTATCTGTTCTTCTTCACTCACACACACACACACTGTCACACACACACACACACACACACACACACACACACTGTCACACGCGACAGCAGCAACCTACCATGCAATTTGGGCTGCAGGATGCTCGTGGACACTTCAGCATGTGGACAGGAAGCTGTCATGGGGGAGGGGCCTGTTCTACCACATGCTGCTGCTTCTGAGGGATGGGCGCATTCACGTCACATATTGTTGTTACCTAGGGAGCGGGTGTGTTTCAGTCAAGGCAGACTGCTGCTGGAAGAGGAGCCTGATTCTGTGATGACGCTGCAGAGTTGCAATGTTACCAACTCGTTTTTGTCATGAAAGACGTTGAAGTCAGCCACAGTTGCGACACTTCATAAATTTTTTGATTTAGCAATAACTATCACAGGATGCTAACAATATATTTTATTTGATAATGACTTCATTACCATCCTGTAAATTAACATATCAATAGATTTTACTAGCTAACATATAGGAAAATATAGGAGTTAAATTAGTATATCTTCAGCATAGGTTTCAAAGTTATATTCATATTAGTGCCAAACTATATCATTTTTCATTTAATAGATAGATCAATATCAATATTGATATCTAAAAGCCAACAAGATGTGAGACCAGATATCACAGACGATGGCGTGGCCTAGGGTACTGTTTCAGACTAATTTGTTTACTGCTAAATCCTGCTGTTCCCTATGGAAAACTATGGATCTGAATCACTTGGAACTATTCAGAGCTACATGAGTCACATGACCTGCTATGTTTTTGACCTCTCCGTATGGAAACCCTCTCATCTAAAGGGCTCTGGGGTCAGGTTTGTTTCTGTTATGTGCGTGAGGGGTGTTTTTGTGGAAGCGGTGGGTGGGGCATGTTGCTGCCGGAGGCTTGTCCTCTGCATCTTACCCATCTTCCAGTTGAACTGTTTTTTTCAGTATAACAAAGGCTGACTCATTAACTTCAGAAGACCAGATCAAAATCTGCCAACATCCTGGCAACAAACCAATCAGATTACTGGAAACACTGAGTCATCACTCATACAGGTTCCCGACATGGAAATACAGTGACAAATGTTATCTGCATCACATACTCTTGATATTTTCTTAGACAATAAAGCAGCATATCAGTATATCATTTGCGTCACTTTGTAAATTATTTTGGGTGTTTCTACTGCTTCTTATTCATACTGAAGTTATGCAATCATATTGTTTATGTTTCACCTCGGTGAATATTACTTTCTACTGTCACTACAACTGAATTTACCTGCATCCATCCCCCGCCACCTTAATCAGGAAAAGCTGGTAGATTGCCTAACTGATGTTATCGGGTTTCCTTTTGGCATTGGGTTTAAATCCTAAATCTTCCCAAATAGGTGCTTTTGCTTTTCGCTTTGACACCAAATCCTCCACCATTGTGTTGCCAGCCAACTCTCCTTTCGTCACGTGATAAGACTCTGCTACTCTGTGCAGTGACTCTGCCGCTGCTGCACAGAGCAAACACTGTCAGTTTAATAATGTAACGCCCGACTAAGTATTGTAAGAACTACAATTTTACAAATTAGAGTTTTGTATTTGATAAACGTGAACAACGACTGATATGCAAAAATGAATGAAATGGGTTTTTTCTCAGTAAAAAAAAAAAAGATGGTGGGGCCAGTGGGCAAGAAATACAATCAATGAGTGCCTGAACACAGTGTAACTCCAACCACCACAGCAACCCTTAGTCTGTTTAAGGACTGGTCTCATGTGTCCTAGCTCTTCAGGGCAGAAATAAGGCAATTAGAACCTCCTTCGTGATGGCGGACTGAACAATTTCAAGCAAGGAGCAAGGAGCACATAACGATGAAATAAGGAATTTGGATGGCAGCCAGATTCAAAGCACAACTATGGTTTAGTGAAGCTAGCAGCATCCCTTTGGTCTAGAGAGGAATCTCTCAACAACTTTTGAATGGCCTGCCATGAAATTTAGGATGGCCTCACTAAAATTGTCATTGTAACTTAAATGACAACCTGACTTCAATTCAATTTATTATCATTAATATTATTGCCGTCTCTGACATTGTTTACATAATAATGCTTTGACCATAATATTTACCTTCATTATGTTCTTAAAATGTACTGAGATGACTTAGGACTTCCAATCCATGTAAAACACACTTTACCTCAATCGAATGATGATCCAGAATCCATTGGGATTCTGCTTCCTTTATATCAAAATTAACGTGGTAAAGGAATCCAACCTTGCAAGTATGACTTATTCACATGTTATAATAAACAACCATTAATGAAAGGAAGTATGTAAACTGTCGTTTAATCAGAGCCTGGGAACATGCAAGGCCAAAGCTGAGACACTGAAAGTCAAATGAGAAGACTACAGCCTCTCTCTCAGGCATAGATGTAATGAGGGAGCATGGGAAACGGGGCAGCTGAGTGTTTCCCCACCATCCATTCCTCCAAGCTTAGCTGGATGTGAAATGAGACAAATTCCTGAGTATCTCTCTTGTGTCAACTTTGCAACTGTGCGCTAAACACTGGACGGCGGCCCGCCACTCTGTCACCCAGCCAACCCCACTCCAGCCCTACCCCTCTGAGAGGAATGTGACGGGTTCGCCCCAGACACCCGTTTACTGATGACTCCGTGTGTCTGCGGGGTTCTCACACTTCTGCAAACACACAGGTCATGCGTGGAGGAGGGGTCGCAGACCATCTCACGTGTCCGCTCACACTGTGACAGTATATTTGTCAGAAAGGAAAAGAAAGAAGCAAAAGAAAGTAAGAGAGGCTGGAATTTAAAGAAGGTCACAGCTATTAGATATACTTCCTGCCACCACTGGTTTTAATATAGAGTCTCCAAATATTCAAGTGGGGAACCTCATGATCCTTGTTTAATGCATTCCTATGCAGCAAAGGATCTTTTACAAGGAAACACCAACCAGACACACTTGAACATGGCAGTGGACCCTTGCATTTCTAAATAAGACCAATAATCAAACAAAAAACTGTGTACTGACTCAGTGCTCAACAGTTCTCCACACTGGTAGGTACAGACACAATTCAGGTGCAACTTGGGGTTTTTAAAAGTAAAAGTCCTATTCATTTGATCAAATACAATGTTAGATGACCAACTGCTCTTGTAGTGCCATTAATATTCAGCAGTATGGACCAGTTCACTTTCAGATTTCGGGTCGCTTTTGGATGAATTCATCTGCCAACTGCAGTATGAAAGGAAATCTAAAATCCAAAGAATGAACAGTCATTCAATAAAAGAAGCCTTTCAAATGGGAATTCAGTGATGAAAAAGTACTTCCGGAACCAGCTCTTCCCACTTTGCATCTCCATTGAGGTAGGATCCCAGCCCTAATCCAGAGTGGCTTACAATGAGTGCCATTGCAGAATAAACTTCTGGACTAATTCCATGGCTCACAAAGAAAAGCAAACATCATATGTTTTGTTTTATGACCTGTCAGAGCTCAGTTGGTCATCTGAGAGTATGTACGACCCAGTGAAGCTCTGGTCAAACACAGTGAACACAAAATCAAACTCAGTGGAACTAATGAGGGTGGTCATTACATAACAAACTCCTACTGTTGTCACATAAAAAGACTCTGCAGACCTGATCTCCTCTTCCTGCTGCCTCACAGTTTTTCCCATGTTCCCATAGAGAGAAACAGCCTCACCTGTGCCATAGCAGATCTTTAAAAACATCCTGCGGCGGCTTGCGGTGGCAGATGCAGACAAGCGGAAACACAACTTTCCCTCTCTCTTCATAGAGGTATCAGTCTCTCCACAGCAGCCTGAGCTCATACAGTCCAACCACACAAGAGAAGCCCATGAGAGAGAAGAGAGGGAGGGCCAGAGGGAGGGAGGGCTGTCCAGCAACCCCAAGCTGTTTGTAAAGCTATGTTTGTAATTCCAGCTAGCACTTTACTTGAGGTACGTGGTGGTGCATTACAAATAGATTATAATCCCATCCATCCTTTTAATTCTCAAACCTTGGACATTTTAATTCTGAACTTCACAAACAGTTGCAGACTTTAGGATTCAAACTAGAAATATGATGGTATAACACTTTTGAAAACGATAGCACAATCAAACCTTCAAATTCTGGGAAGACAATGACTGCTATCACAGAGATGCTACCATTTACTACACCTGCCATCTTGAATCCTTAAGAGCCAGGGCTGGATCGAGGTGATTGAGGATTAAGGTGACCTAAAATTAAAAAAAATAAAAAACTACTGGACTTGTATGTTACTAGTGCTACGGGAGGGGCATAATTTGGGGAGTACTGAAAGACACCTTTGCCAATGTATTCTGATGTAGGGGTCATCACTTTTTGTGGCGCTAAGGAACCTTACCTTCGCTTCAAGTGGAAAACGTTTATGTTGTCTGTGTTTTTTATGAACTAGAAATTCAATACGCTTGTTCTTCAAAATTACCTTTAGACTTGAAAGAGAAGAACTCTATATTTATGGACTTGGAGCTCAGCCTATTATGCAAGGATTTCCATAAGTTTTGAATTGGATTACCAGCATAAAATAGGCGTCCTATTGTTTCATATTTTGTTTTGGCTGCATTCAGAGTAAACTCTGAAGCCTTTTGTGTGTGAAAATCCCAGCAGATCAGCAGTTTCAGAAATACTCAAACCAGCCCGTCTGGCACCAACAACCATGCCACGGGGAGATCACATTTTTTCCTTATTCTGATGTTTGATGGGATAGAACAATTACATGAATAAGCAGATGTACTGATGTTCCAAATAAAATGCTTGTTGAGTGTATCAAAATTCATCTGTTTTAATAGTATTAGCACTAGAATCAAGGCATTTCAAATCATGCCCAGCTGCATATAAAATTTGGTCACTAGCTGTGTTGTTGTATTGATATACAGTCCAACCCATACTTCAGGATATCACGGCATGGGCTGTTATAATATAATTGCATTTATAGTAATATTATTCTGACTATATACTGCAAAAAATTAAATGTTAAAAAATATTGCATATGGCAGGAAATGCTGCAATATTCGATATTATATTAGGCCCAGGCCTATGTTGTGCTACAATTGTTTTTACCAAAACAATAAATAAATGCAAGGTTGAGCTCAACATCTGGCTGCACGATGTGAACTTGAGTTGAAAAGCGTAAGTTCCACACAGGCCCCGACACTGATAATCTGCTGTGATGTGCTGCAGACTGAAACACACAGAGACCCACGCTGTGCTCCTCATACTGGCCTATTAAAAGGACTCACAGAGAAGGTGGCAGTTAGCACTTGGCACCAGTGTCGTCCTGGCAGCTTTAAACGCTAAAAGCCCTTTGAGATGCCTTCAAACACAAATGCACTGACTACAGCACTGTGAGCAACTGCCACTGAAAACAAAACATACAGTTACCAGGAAAAAAAAAAATGGCCTGTCCGTGCAGACTTCTGGATCTGCTGCACAGTTGCTAGGTTTGAGGTTTTTCCTGACCAAACTATTTTTAACCACAAGCATTGGTTCTCAGTTTAAAAAGAAAAGAAAAATAACTGTGGGAAATCGACACGCCCAGACCATTTTCAACTGATTTAAAGTATTTTATCATATTTTATGAATAATGCTAAAAAAGAGAGTTCAAGGAAAAAATATTACTGTGCTTTACACCTTTCACTGGGTTTATACTTGATGCTGAGGGTTAACAGTAGTCCCACTGCAGGTTTTGATTCATAGTTCAGCGTTGGATTTCATGCATCGATAGCACCACAAACGTTAGACTGATGTATTGTACGGAATCGGGTCACATCATGCTAATCTCCCTACAGAAAAGGGGACTACTGCCATGCAATTACAATCAGGCAGTATTATGCTTGAATTATACATCCATGCAACTTCTATTTCCCGTCCACCTACAAAACAGGCAACTACCGCCACGCAGTTCCTGCGTTTTTATGTTGTTATGTTTTTTTTTTCCATTTATTGTGATGCAGAGTGGTGATTGGGGTGATCAGGCTTACAGTTGAAATGTCTGTTAAATGTGAAAAGCAGCAGTTCAACTTCCTTCATGTTGTCTTCCTATCAACCTCTTCCACTGGTATAAGAGATCACAAGCAACCGAAGCTGACCAATCACAGGTCTTGTGTATGTCATATGGTATCTCCAGAGCCTTAACCCTTTACTACCCAATAAATCCAGTCAGCAGAACAAGGACTGCCGTCGGCAGCTGCAGGCTAGCTGTTTAACCATGAACGATGGCTTGATGAGCAGCAGTGGAACTTTTCAAATTAAATATCGAAATATAGCATCTTTTAATGATTCATCTGTAATTAATAGTAGCCATATGCCAAAGTAAGATCATCCACGATTTAAGGTCGTCAGCCTACAAGATATGTTTTTGTTTTTCACAACATTCTGAGTAAAAACTCAGGAGATCAGCAGTTTCTGAAATACAGAAAGTTCACAGAATTTTTTCCCCATTCTGATGTTTGATGTGAACATTAACTGATGCTTCTGACCTTCATCACCATGATTCAATGCACTGATTATTTTATGAATAAGCAGGTGTCCAGGTGTTTCTAATAAAGTGCTCGGTGGGTATCCCACTGACAGAGAGAGAAGCTGCGGTAGAGGTGGCTATACGAGCAATTCACTTGATGTTTGTCATATTGATAAAAATAAAGTTGATTCAGGAGCCGTTATGCTTGTGACCCACAACAACCTGCACAGCTACAAGTCTCATCCACACACATTCAATTTTTGTCACAATTTTCCTGTTACATCAGAACAACACCAATTCTGAAACTTCCTTGAATAACTGAAAAGATAAAAGATGCAGGCAACATGAGGGTTGTTTGATTCCTGTACGTGTGCGAAGGCCTTCTGTTTTAACAATAATACAAAAATAGTGTCATAGTATCTCAGTATCACATTACTGTTGAGTTTCTTGATTATGATCCCAGTCTAAAAGTAGGAAACCCAACAGAATCAGCAGGCTGAGCGGCAGCAGGTCCAGACAGCTCCCACAGTTCTATTACTGTTGTGTGCTGTGGTTTCTGAGTTCACCAGACTTAACTCCTTGTCGTTATGTGAATTAGAGAAGGTAGTATTTCCTTACACTGTGTCCACAAAGTTTGGAATAGACTTTGGGTTTTGTCCTAATAAGCTCCACTCCCTCAGGGAATCCATCAGACAAGTCACCAACGGGCAGACTGGATGATCTGGGATATTCAGGCTCATGTGGGGGTCACAGCACTGGGACTGATTCTACTGCAGTGTGAAGTTGCTTCAACAACACAGAGGGATTTTAAAGGCTTATGCAGTCAACTCTACTCTGAGTCATGTGGTATGAACCAGCACTTGACTTTTGAGGTTCTCTTTAAAGAGTTAAGTCAAAGTAAAGAATAATTATGCTCTTCTGACACGGGACACCACAACTAACAGCAATATAAGCCTCCTGTGACATGTGGTTTCAACTACTGAGTCAGTAGCTGGAGTCATGTGAGTCTTTGAAACTCATATATAAAGTGTATTAGCAGCGATCCAAAAAACATTAAAGCAGGTAAAAGGTGAAAGGCGCCAATAAAGCCTCAAATCCTCTTACACTGTGTAATGGTTAATTTTAGCATCTGACACCAGTGTGTGCAGTTTTTCATTCAGCTCTCAGGTTGTTAGCGCAGAATCTGAAGAATTTCAGAGGCAGGCATCTGTCCAAGATGAAGTTGATGAATTCTGGGTAATTCCCTGGCATCGTTCACACAATCAGGATACAAAGTGTCACTGTTATACATTCAACAGGCTTTAATTATCTTCAAAGTGACCTTGTAGGCAGGGTGTTCAGACTGACAATAGCACTGTTTTAAAAAAAGACAAACAAAGCTCTGTATCGGTGAGAGTGTGTTGTTTCATGTACCAATAAGACAATCATTGGATCTACAACGCACAGTATGTAACTTCTGCAGTCTCTCAATCAAAGCAACAGGAAAAGATGGAGTTTGGTCCCGAGGTTTTTACAGGGAGCCAAATTATCTACAGAGGTCTCCTCTCCAAAACAAGCAGATCCGGAGATTAGAACCGTTAAAGCAGACGCAAGGTTGCTGCTCACCTTTATTACATTTGTTTCTTTGATAACTTATAAACCAGACATTTGGGAGATTTTTACCAGCAGACAAATTCTCCGCAGAGGTGTCCTCCTCTCCATAACTAAAAGACCAAGGGATTAAACCCATAGAAATGACGATTAAAAATCAGCCAACCACAATGCCAACGCATGCACACAGGGGGATACGACGACAGACAACCAAATGAAACAGGCAGTTATCATGATTAAAATTATGTATTTCTCTAGGTTTGCCAATTGCTGGAGGCATTTGGGATAATGTAAGTACACAACTCAAAGAAATATTTACCAAAGGTCTAGTCATTTTTAGACACGTTAACGTGGAAAAGTTACATATTATAACTTGAAATAAGTTACTTACTATAAAGACTCCTCTACCCGCAGCCTTAGTTAGGACCAAACAAATCAGGTTTCTGGTTGATTTGACTTTTAAGAAATAAGCTTAACATCAGAGAAGATCTTCACAGATGGGGAATACTGCCTTTATCACTGAGACTCCCTCAGTACTGGTTTAAGGAAATAAACTGTTTACAAAGACAGAATAAGTCTAAAAGAACTTGTATTGTCCAGAAACTAGGGGAGCTTGGTGGGTACCAGATATTTATACTTATTATTTGTCTTATAATGGTAAATATACAGGGCATGAATTAGTACAGTAAATTGCACATCTAGATGCTCTGTGTGTGATTGGATAAAATGTTCAACAGGTGATGCTGCAGTGGAGCTTAAACCTTTTTCTCCTCCTGTAAGTGTAAAGGTGCACAGCAAATTTCACGACAGAACCCAAGCATTATATTACTGAGATACTGGTGATAAAGACAGAGAGACATGGAGGTGATAATACTTATACTGCTCAGTGGAAGTAGTGAAAAAGTATTTCAAAATAATGGTTTAAAATAAAGCAGTTGCACAGCAGTGAGATTTGAAAAATGGCATCTCCTGAGTACTTGTTTTCAAACTGACATTTTTCATGGCCAAAGGCACCAAACAGGCTTCGGCACGACACCATTCAATCTCAACATGCACACCATCACACCCTGCACCACAGCCACAAGCCAGAGCAGACAACAGAGAGTGTATTATCACACATGTTCAACTGATATCCTGACAGTGCAGTACAATAACTGCAAATATGGCTGTTTAAACCTCACAGCCAGCACTGGTGAAAAAGTTCCAGCCAACCCGTGAGACAAACAGCTCAAAGCTCCAACAATAACACAATTGCGAGTCCATATGAAGCTACATTAAAGGCCTCTCTGCGATTTTTTTAACAAGCAGAACATACTCAAAAACTTGGTGATGTCCCACTGATCATTTAATTGGAACCTTTTAGCGACAATGTCAGGAAAAACTGTGATAACCTTAAGAATCTAATGAATCTAATGCTTTTTTGTGGAATGTTTGTTTGGTTGTCTGTGCAAGCAGGTTATTATGGCCTACAGTCACAGTTTATTGCTGGTGACCTCTAGTTGCCATACTAATTATGATGGGAGCCAAGGGAGACTTGGGGACTTAACTATATGAATTACTGTGAATTCCTGTAATGTAAAAGAAATTAAAAAGATGAATTCTCTTCTTACCTGCCCTCTTACCTGTAGAGGAGCAGACTGGCATCTGAGTTTCTGAGGACAGAAAAAGAAAAATAACACACTGATGAATACAACATTTTTGTTGGACATTTATAGGATTCATCTTTTGAGGAATAATCGACTCATGTTTTGAATATCAAAAACTGTAGTCAGTTTGAATTTGCAGCAGTTACAGTGAATTCCAATGGTGAGCTTCATCCATAGTAAATAAACAGCATCAAAACATCCACAGAAACTCTGCAGACCATTTCTGTTCTGCATATTGTATCATTATATAACTGTAAAGACAAAGCCTCACTAGGATTATTAGTCACTCCAAACTACCCTGGGCCATATGGTCTCTAAATAATGTGATATTTTCTAGCTGTATCGCAATACACAATATATATGTCGATATTTTGAAATCTCCTCAAAAGCACTTCATAAATGCACAATTTGAAAATCACAGCAGTATTAAAAGAAACAACTTCACCCTTAATAAAAACAGAGCTCAAAGCAACAAAGAAGTGCATTCAATAAGAATCCCTGAGAAACACATTTAATCCAATTCTGTTTCTTTTTAGACCCAATTTGTCCGCCTCCATCTTCATTTACCGTTTCTGAACACATATAAACTTGCTTTGGCACTTCACTTATTTGGCAACTTTACAACATCCCACGTGGAAAAAGCTGATGTACAAAGTTCCACGTCGTATATTATAACATACGTAGTATGTTCGTCATATCCGCCACCCCTAAACTACCCTGTAGGAGGAGTATTCTTTTTTAAATAATTCACTTTGCAACTTATTTGTACTACAACTGCTTTGAAAACATGTGCTGACAATCTCATAACAAACCACAGTCTCAGTTTGAAGGTTCAACAGCGGCTGAAGAAGCACTGCAGCCTCATAAAAAAGACTCACTGGTGTTCTTATAAACCACAGCCCTTCTTTAAGATGCAGCGGTTGCAACATATGGTCTGTCAGTGCCGCTTTGATGCTCATGGAAAACAGGACTCCTTATAAAGAAGACTTACAGCTGCTTGACAAAATAAAATGAACACAACACCATATGATGCATTAAAATGAGGGTGGTGACAGGCAATAAATCACTCAAACGCTACTTCAGGCTGGTGCTTACTGTATTAATCCATGGTGATACAGCTGTTATGGCTATGATATAAAGAGTGGGAAAACGAATGAGGGGAAGAGCCATTCAATACCCAAATCTTAAACTATCAATATCCTCCATCTTAGTGGGCAATTAATGGGAAATGCTATGACAAAGCTGAACACTAAAGCAAAATTAAACAAGGCAATAAGTACAACCCCCATCTGACTTTAGAATGAACCAGAATCAATACAAGGGCCATGTGGTTTATTGAGTGAGAGGTCCTAGAAGAGATCCTGCTCCAGAGTATACCTTCAGCACGACAGTTACCTGAAGCATACAGCCAAGAATGCCCAGATCCATCGGGCACGAGGGGTCACTGAATGGTTTGATGAGTATCACCAGATCTCAACCAGTGGAACACCAATGAGAGATTTTGGCCCGGATGTGTTAAACAGCGGTCTCCACCACCATCATCAAAACACCAAATGAGGGAATATGTCTTGGAAGATTGGTGTTCATCCCTCCAGTGGAGTTTGGAGACTTGTAGAATCAATGCCAAGTAGGACTGAACCTGTTCTGGAGGCACATGGTGGCCCAACACCTTACTAAACTGTCGCATGTCTGTAGTTGTATTAGTTGTGTGTGGGAAGAAGATTTTAGACACAACTATTTGACAAGCACAAAAAGAAGAGACAAAAAAAAAACACATTTTAATCAAGAGCTTTTCAATTCCCACTAAAGAACCATATCTGAAATATCAGTGAAGACAAGTGTACAGGCTGCATGTCTGCAGACATCCATGAACTGAACCTTGAAATCCAACAGCGCATAGAGGAGGTGGATCAGTCTGGGTGGATGTGAGCCACTATATCTCTGTAGCTGCTGAGCAGAGAGGAGCCTGCAGGCAGATTCAAGACATGACTTTGCTTGTCGCCGCAGTCAGAAAACAAGAACGTGAGCCAGGTCGACTGATATTTTTTCACCTTGAGGACCGACCCCTTTCCTGACACGCCCTTGTCTTACCGAGCTTGATAATGGTTTTGTCAAGTCAATGTGCACTGAGTCAGGACAGACTTTCGTGACGCACTGAAGTACTGACATCATGAAGTGAACATGAACATTTCGACTGCCGTGGAAACACATGACTGATTCTTAAATACATCCTGCAACAGGCTAATTCAGGTCAGGACTTCTTGCCTCTACACCTGAACTGACACCTTGTTGCCTCAAATTATGCACACAAGCAACTGTTTTGCATTAACACATAAACCAAACTCATTAATGTTTACAGGCAAAATAAAATACCTGGATTCCTGTTTTCTCTTTTAGCATATCAGACCGACCTTGATTGACATTTCTGTGTTTGCATTTGGTAACAAAAGTAAAGTTAAGGCATGCTGAAGGTTAGTCACCTAGAACTATCAAAATGTTGGTGCAACTGATGCTGGAGGAAAATTGGTTTACACCTGGCAGGCAGGTCCGCTGGCGGGTTGTGTTGGTCAAAGGTTAAAGATGACCCTGGGAGGGGCTCACGCAAAGGTCATGCAAAGCTCTCTGGCTGACCCTTAAATAGGATCAAGTACAACAATTTACTTACTTATACTTATGTCACTGACAATACAATTTATATGTATTCACATTTGTGTCGAAAACTATTCGACTTGTCATCTGGTACCACAACCGCCACTGTTATTGCAAAATTGGCGCAGCCGAAAGACTTGGCCGGTCGGTTGTCGCTCTCTCTCACTCCCCCTCTCTCATTCTCTCTCTCAAACAAACTGATGGACCTGTCTGTGAGTAGCCCTCCCTTTCCGTGCACAACCTGGATCGAAACATGATCGTGGCACAAGCACTGTGTCCACTGCAGTTTGGCATGCACTAAGAGTGCAGAGGGCAGTGAATCGGTACGATTGTATGGTTCGTATTGGTTTGTAGTACTGAACGGGGTCAACAGCAGCTACTGTGCACAGCTACAGTAAGCCCCGAGGGGAAAACAGTGAGGCAACACCTGCACTGCTTGAAGCAGGCTAAACTTTGTGCTGGAGTTAGTGTGGGTAGTATGGCTATTTCTTGGAGGCAGTATGTACCAGTATATTAACCTCACAAAAAACCAGGAGAAAATACTTGGTTGTTTACTTTGGGCCAGCGCTACTCCTACTATTTCAGGACACAAAAAACGGAGCTTGTAATAAGTATATCTGGACCCCCCCTGAAGTTTTGATAAGCCTTATTTTGTGTTTCATATGAGCCATGTAGCCATACAGCCTGTGAATGTTGTGTGAAGTTCACCACACTCTTGTAGACTTGGAATACAATCACATTACTGGTTTGATTTGCCTTCAAAAACAGGTTTCACCCGTTGTAAACAGGTTCCTCCACTGAAGAGACCAACAGTCAGCCAAGGATCTTTGGCGTAAACATAATCTGATAAGCAGATGTGCTGCTCCAAACTCGTCTGCGCCTGGTCAACTATTCCAAACATTTGTAAAAGATTTTACCAGCTTATCTTTTCAAGGCTCTGATCTGGAAAGATCAATATCCATTCAGTGATAATGGGAACTGATAGATTTGAGATGTGGGTGGGCCACTGTGGCATGCAAAATGCCTCCAGAATTTGCTCAACGTTGTTCCAAAACCTACCACAAACACTCTGTTATGCTTTTCCAAAATGACTTTAACCCCGCATCAAAACATGGGTTTTGTGTTTGTGTTTTCCACCTTAGCAACATGGTAACTGAGGCAGAAAACAGACACCAGTCAGGTGCACTGCCTTTATTTTGCACAGTCAGCGAGTCACTTTCCTGTTTGTTTGTCTGTTTTCTGTGTCATAGAGTGCAGAGCAAGTGCATTTACTGTTTAATCTGCAAACGCTCACCCCACTCAACTTAGAGGCTTTTTCACTGGCATGGTTTGACGAAGTTTTAGTAACACCTGCAATAGTAGCAATACACAGTTTCTGGATCCAAAAACAATGATGATGAGTGTTGATCAGTGATGACCATTTTGATGATGACTATCTAAAATAGAATTTTAAACATGGTGTAGTTGAAGAATTTGACTGATTGAAGAGTCAGTTCTTTAGTTGACCAAACTCTTACAGGTATAACAATCTAAGTGCATGGAGCATTTGCATTTATAACGTGTCCAAATCCACTTTTGCTGGTTTAACAGTGGAAAAAATGGTCGCAGCACCGGGTGCATGGTTCAAAAGGGTTGTACCTAGTCTCATAATAAATCATATTTTATTTTGATTTCACAATTTTGTCTGTACACTCCTGGCAGAATTGGACAAGCGTAATCCTGTTGTTCTGCATCACCTGCTATTTGAAACTACATGAGTCACGTGTGTGTTGAATGTGGATTTTCTATTTCTAAGTGTTCTTGCATTTGCTGTATTTCTGGATTTGAAGCATGTTTCCCATTTGTGTTTCCACTCTTGTATTTGTTTTCGTATTTGTAGCATTTTATTGGCATTTTTTTAATTTGGAGAAATTTTCCCTTAATGTTTTAAACCTTTAGTCCTCGGGGGCCACCATATATTACCAATATACAATTCATACAAACTCACATTTCAGTGCAAGACCAAAAATGTTGCTTTTATCATCACACAAATGACTCATTAGAGCATGACAATGATGCAGTGTGTTTTTGACCCAATGATCATGTAATGTAACAAGTGCATTGTGAGGAGTGATCCAGCAGCAAGTCTGTTTGCAAGGTATTTTATCATTTGACAAACTGTTATCAATAAACTCATTATTATGAAACTGGAACCTTGGTCCACAGTTTATTGATTCCATCCATTGAACAAGGTACAACAATGTGCCTACTTTACTAGAGAGGACTGAGGCCATTAGTAGCAAACACTGTAATACAGAGTGTTACGCTGTATTGAATCTGAACAAGATTGTGGGTCAAATCATATCAGACACCTGTCATATTTCATCTGAAGATTATCAGCTTTTGCCACCAAAGAGAAGATTTAGAGTCCTGGGTCTAACTTTAGCTTCTTTTTTTTTTTTTTTTTTTTTGTATCTATCTGAAATTATGATTCAATTAATCAATCATCTCATAAACACTGCTCATACTCATCAAGAGCCAGTTTTGAAGTTTGAATAAGATGGCACTGACACGTCGGGAGGGGCTCTCACCTGGTACCATCTGAACAGAGCCCAGCACAGCAGGTAAGCGGCCAGGCTGAACTTGGCGGTCCGGTATCTCTCCGGTAGACAGCTGAGATACACGAGCAGCTCCGCCCGCCCTCCGCCGCTCGGCTCCTCTCTGCGGGCCGACCCGCTGTCCTCTGCCGCCGGGTCCCTGCCACCGGCCGAGCTGTCCATTATCGCCCCCCCCCCCGCCCCCTGCTGCTCTTCAGGTTGTACGCGGTCCACAGAAAGTTCACAGATCACCTAGAAAAACCTCGGATTTGTGTCGGAGCGACGCCCGGCAGCTCGAAAAAGCTCTCCCATACTGTAAGAGCCCCTGGCCCAACTTTTCTCTCCCAGGCACTTGCTGCTGATGAAGATGATGCCAACTACGACGCGCACCAAGCCAATCGCGTACGTCCAAGATGCAACTGAGCCCGGAACACCTCCAGTGCCAGAGCATTTAATCTTTCAAATTAAAAGCCCCAGGACTCCCCCTCAGATCCAAACTAAGTACCTGCTGCTTGTGCAGTCACCGCCGGCGGCGTCCTCTCTCCTGTGTGCAGCATCAGTGATGGCTGACAGCGCCCTCTGCTGGCACAATGATTCAGCACATTCACATACATGACCCTATTGTTTTCAAAATGGCAAACTACTGTATACTCAGTTGGCAGTTTGTCCTCTGTCTTCTTCTGTTTAGCGAGGTGTTGTGTTGTTTGTGCTGCTGTTGAAATGTACTGTGTTACAATGACAGATGTATCTCTTATTTAGTCCATACCATGTCTGACTCAATGAAAAATAGTACTAGTATAGTATAATAGTTCATTTCTACTGAATTTCATGAAAACAAGAGTTTAACTGAATTGTGCTTCCTCAAAATACAAATGTTTTAACTAGAAAAAATAACTAAAGCAACAGAGTCCTATACTGTTCAGCACACTGTCCACACCTTCACCTCTGCCTAGGAAACTCCTTCTTTGACTGTATGTTCAATCATTTATAAAGCCCCTGGGGCTTTTTCACCCACATATAATTCTGATTAACGCCACACTCTGCACCGCTGCTGCTGCTGAATGTCGTAGGACCTTTTTCCAGAGCTTTCAACAGCATCTTACAGTTTTCTTCAATGAATCCTGTCTTTATGGCATACCCGCAGAGATCTTAAGGTATCTCAAGGTCTTGAGGTTTCCGGTAACTACTGACTCCTTGTGACTTGAGACTCCGGTTAGATGTTTGGACAGTCTGCCTTGTGGTCCTTTTGATTTATCAGTTATGTGCTGGATGACGGCGTAGATACTGGGACAGAGCAGTTTGTTTGAAGTCTTAAGAGACATAGTCAAGTCATATTTGTTCAAGATGTCCCATGTGCAAGTTAGCAACAAGTGGGTAGATGGCAGTCACTAAAACAATAACTGTTATTATTGCCCGGACAAAGTAACAGAGTAAGTAAGAGACCATTAAAGGGTTTTAACAACATTGTGATAATGTGCGAAGTGGTGTCAGGTGTTGCAATGTGTTGTTTCATCTACTTCAGTGTCATTATGTGTTTTTGTGTTGTATGAATATGGTATTTTCAACAGATGTACAACTGAAATATTCAACTGACAGTGACATAACTGGCTCAAAAAAGAGAAAACTGAACCATGAAACCTACAGTAGATACAACTTAACAATCTGTGCACAGTGTATTACACACAACAACCAATGACACCACATAAGATCACTGTCAAACATCTTGAAACAAGCTTATAAATAATTAAATTAAATAATTATTAATAAACCTAACACTGTTTAGGAATGAGCTTCCCACAACACAAAATGATTCTTTCCACAGGAGTCTGTAACTGTAAGTTGTACATTATCAATGCAAGCACAGATATACAGATGAAGAGCCACACCCTTTAGTTGATTTCAACTTTGTGCAGATCCTCTGCAGTGATGTACACCACCTGAAACAACACAGAGAGAATTATATATCATTACATTACTGATTATATTACGTAGCAATGCTTAAAGTGCATGCTGTGTATACAGTTGCTCGTTTAAATTGGTACAAATAGATATTAAGTAGGAATTTGGTTGCATTTTTCCCACATTGTTAGAGGAAAGGAGTCTCCTGTCTATTAGAACCACAACCTAAAGCTCCAACTTTACATTTCACATTCACATTTATACATTTGTCAAAACCTTCTGGTCCAAACAAATGATGTACAGTCCAGCTGACAGTAGATCAAGAGGAAGCTACTGAGAAGGAGTGCATAGCAAATAAGATGTTGATGCTGCGTTTATTTGTTTTCATTGATTTATTTTTAATGAGAGAGAGAGAGAGAGAGAGAGAGAGAGAGAGAGTTGTGTTGTACCAGTGCACAGATCGAGTTAAGTAAATTTAAGTAAATGCATGTTGATCGGGTGAAAATCCTTCTGGTGAGGGTTACGTGCCACAGCTGACTTCAGACATCAGAGGAGGAGAATGGGTATGACAGGTGCAAAGAAAAAACCCACAGTGCACCTGAACAACAACCATCCTAAGTTAGTTATGTTTCTGAAGCAGAAAGACTTGGAGTGGACTCTGCAGTATATATTTACGTCGGTGTTTTCCCACTGATCTGTGTGGTTGCATGCTGTATTAAAAAAATAATACTATGTCATTTGCTATTAATTTCCTTGGACAACATTACAACCAGAAGTGTCAAGGAAAAATAAAATATCATATACAACGAATCTTGCACATCAACAGCATCTGAAAAAATGTTGCAGGTCGGTTCCTTTTGCTGGAGCAAATCAACATCTTCAAAAAGCCTGAAAAGACATCAAGGAAAGAAAACACGGAAGGGTTGGAGGGCACAGGTGAAAGAAAGGGGGGGGCATCATCTATCTATGACTACAGAGCAGAGAGATACGGAACAAGGGAACAAAAAGGAAAAGACACACATGTTGGAAAGCAAGTTCAGACAGCAACAGGAGATTGAACGCCTCACGTGGGAGAGGCAGCAGCTCAAGAAGCAATGGAGGAGGGAGGAATGACAGCAAGAAGGACAGCATCAACAAACTCCAGGGAAACATCATATCCAGGCTGGCAACCCTGAGCATCCTTTGACTTCTTCAGGATAAAATAATCCATCACAAATCTTGTCAAAGCTACTTCCAAGGGCTGTAGCACCTTGCAGCAGACAACAACACCACCTTGCACCAGACCTTAATAACCACAACTGGTTATTCAGCTATGTTGAATTATTTTACTTCTCTCCCATATGTCTGTATTTTGTGTTTTTTTTTACTTTGTACATTCGTGGTTTGGGTGTGCATGCTCGTTTATGTCATAGACTGTTATTTGATTAATCAAAAACATCTTATATGTATCTATATAAGGTCAGTGGTGAGAACTGTTACAGGACCAGTGTCCAGAACCCACTGTACATCTGTACATTAATTACTTATTTACTTTGGAGCTGAGCTGAAATGACTTCAGAGACAAAATTAATTGTGAAAAGGACTCACACTCACCTGATCATGGCAGGGGTCAGGGTAGTCACAGATGTCCCGTGGGAAGACAGAACGTATCAGCATCTTCACCTCTTCGGGGTAAACATAGGTGGGCTGACACAGATTCCCCTTCTTCACACCGACCTTGTGAAACATCTGGAATAAAAGTCAGAGGAGGACAAAGAGAAAAAAAAGAGGAAAAGTGGAAACAATATTTCATGATTGATTGTGTAAAACACTAATCCTTAAGGATTCGGTCATTCAGTCAGTCCAATCAGTACATTTATTTTTTCCATCCATCCACACATTCAGTTTCTGCTGCTTCTCCAAGTCTGGGTCATGGTTGAAGTCCAGACATTCTTCTCCCCAGCCACATCCTCCTGCTCCTTCCGGGAGACCCTAAGTCATTCAAGCCCAGATATAATATATCCCAGCCACTGGCAGCGGGGAGAAGGGCTGGGAGAAATCCTGCTGTGTTGCTAAGACCCTAACCCTGATTACTGGGGACCCTCTATAATAATTATATTAAGTCTACAGTAGGGGAGTGAATGAGCAAACCCTGCTACCAATGACAAGTCCTCCAAACTTAACACTGAAATAAGCCAGTTGTTGTTGCCTTACAAAATGACCCATATGTTCTTGTAAAGCATTTTATAACTTGTTTTTGAAAAGTGCTATTATAAATAAATGTATTATTATTATTATTATTATTATTATTACATGAGAATCAATGTGCAAAAGATATATGGTTAAAATTTGTATATGACAGAATAAATCAATGGCTGTAACACGTTTGATTGTATCACGTGAACACGGACCAGTTTCCTCTGCAGGAGTCTGTAGACCTTCCTCCGACGGGCGTGGTCACTCCTCAGTCTTTTGGCGGTGTGGATTAGTGATGCTATCCACGCAGGCAGTCTGAGGAAAGGGCAAGATTTAGGCATTTTAAGTGTATTTAGATGGTTTTTTCTGAGCTGTTTATGACGACATAACTCATCACTTCACCATCTGATAAAGACCGACCCATGGCGTCAGTATACCAATTTACATTAAATAATGCTTGTTTGCATACATAGCACGGACTATGGGCTACACACACCTAATGTTAGGTCACTTAAACATGGTTTGAAGCAGGTAACTGTAGCACAAGTAGCCTTTAGTTAAACAGCTAAATCTAAAATCACAGCAACTAAAAACAAAAGGGATAATCTCAGTTTGTGTTACTGGCTGAGAATCCTAGGAGGGGGAAGTCGAGGGGAACTATGAGCTTACCCGAGTGAACAGCAGAGATCAACATGCTCATCCATGAGAAGGTTCCTGAGAGGTCTGTGAAGCAAAACAAAAGTTTGTCTGGACGTGTTTTACACAAATCCACAGTCAGAGGCAAATACAAGTTGTTCTTGGTTTTGTAAAGTCAAATCTAAAATCATCAGATTCTTGGCTCAAGTCCAAATCATGTGACTTGAGTCCACACCTTGGCCATGCAGCCACCCCATACTGCATCACAGTCCAGTCTATGAAATGTCATAAGTCATGAGACCAAGGTTACATATTCTGAGTCCTTGTTTTGCTTGATCAAAAGTCAAAACTCAGAGATATTAGTTTAAAATAATATCTGAGAAAACAGTTTATATTTGTACTTAATCAGACAAAATTCACAATTGATGCAGTTTAATTTCTGCCAATCGTCCAATTGATTAATGGACTAATTGCTTCACTATAAATGATGATAATTATTTAGTCTATTAAAGACAACGATGTGGTGTCACCTCAAACCTTCATGTATAAACTCTCAACCCTGAGCAGCTCCAGTTACAGACTCTAACAACTGCATCTTGCATGAATCACCTGCAACAGTCAGCCACAACATGCTAATTGCTAAATACGACTGAATTAAACATTAGCTTCGTTTTACCTGCTGGACCCAGAGACTGCGTTTGAGAAATTCATTTGATATAACTTCACGTTCACTGCATTTTACAAGACGAGCGAGTGCTTTCCATTAACCTTATTCGTTTCTGTCCCTTCAAGTGAATCCAGAAAGTTTTTAAAGCCCAACTATCGTGAATGACGCCTGCAGCCTACCTGCTCCCGCTTGCGATCATCTTTTTCCTCTTTGGACAAATGGAAACGTCCTGACTGATCCTCCGGGCTGAGGCTCTGTGACAATAAACCGGTCGTTTAATATCCTGTATGTGATAATGTAATCTGACAAGGGCCACTCTGCTGCAAATTAGTATTTTATTTTTCTAAAAATACTTTTAATTAAGTACATTTTTAAATGAATGTATCCTTTTTTTTTTTTTTTTTTTTTTTTACTACAAGAAACAAATGATTTTTGTTCAGTCTGGGTCTTGGTTTATAGCTCTGGATTTCAATTCTACAAAAAAAAAAAAATCTCCCACCTCAACATATCTCAAACATTAAGCCAGGGCTGATTAAGGATCAAACCACATAATATGTTGTTAAAAACCTTTAGGCTTCTCCCATATTTTTATAAAATCATAATCAATATTTGATGTAGGTAATATAAGGCTTCAGCATTTTTCGTTTTAGGCAAATCATGTGGACATTTTACAGAGTTAGTTTTTTTTTTTCTTTTAGTAAGAAAATCTGTTCCTCTGTTGCAGCTCAACAAGGAAACACTGACCATAACATGGTGACCTGTGTTGGCTCTGTGTTTTGGTAGAGTTTTAACTTTCACTTTGTTCATGTACAGTATGAGGATGATGCAAAAAAAAAAAAAAAAAACATCAGAAGAAATATGATTCTCAAAAACAGAATGAGGCAGAGAAACATCAGAGAAACTGTGATGAAGACAAGGGCGTGGGTTTGGGTTTGTCTTTGATGGGGACATTTTTTGTCAGGTGGCCAACATCATATGCATATTTGTTCTCTCTCTTTTCTCAGTCATATGCACATGAAGAGCTTACTTTAATTTGTGTTTGCTGGCATAACTTGCCTGAAACTGGACTTGTATCAAGATATTTTTTTCCCAATTAATAGAAATCTTGACATGATTTTCAACAAAGTGTTAGAAGAACATAAATGTATAAAATCCTGTACATGGTGTGCTCACCAACATTTTGCAGAAAACACACAAATTTGGCATTTCAGAAATGCTGTGTAGCTCTTAACCCAGACAGGAGGCAAAAAGGCAAGATCATTTGAGATGGGTTCATATATTGGCAGGGACAATTCTGCAACACCTTGACACTGGTATGTACTTACTGTCCATACGTCCATGGAAGTAGATATAATACACATTCTCCTTTTTAATTAAGGGTAGACAGGCGATGGTGACAGATCGTCACGTTGGTGCTGCTGAGTTTGCCTCAGACTTTATGCATGAAATGATTCAGAGACATAACAGGATCTTAGCAGCTGTAACTTCACTGAGAAATTGGGTTTGTAATACTGTAACAGCTCAAAAATACAGACATGGGTGTATTCCAGAAAGTGGGTTTAGTTTAACCCCGAGTTTTCTGTTGCAGAGACAGAGCTCCCTGTGCTGTGAAGCTGAACTGCTCACTGGCAGCTTTTCTCTCTGCCTCCTCCTGCCGAGCCTGAAGAGGCTGTCGGACCCTGTGTTGCATGTCCTCATTCATACAGTCAGCATTAGATCACCTTAATTTGCATAAGTTTACGTCAGTCTGTCATCACTGAGTTGAACTGCCAATCAGGCACTGACATGTTCACCATACAATACTGTAGTAGCCACTGCAAATAATAAACCTGTGTGAAGCTGCGGACACAAAAAAAACACTGATAATTGAATAGTAATTTGTGATTGGTCGCACTGATGTGAACATTCCTATCATAGTTATGTCCTATTGGACATTATGTCGACACGTCTGAGTGTGATTTTAAAACTGGACTAAATGTAATTTTGTTTTGTTTTGTTCAACAGCATTTCAGTCACTGTTTTTAAATCTTAGATATGTTGAAATATAACATACCTCAGGCTCTCACTTACCCTCTGCTGCTGTGGTTTTTTAGAGATAAAGCTACAGTCACACATTAATATTTCTGGCTCGAGTGGATTAAAAAATGAAGGCTCTGCTCTTTATTTACCCGTTGCCATGTTGAATCATAGTATCAAAGCTCCATTGATTATTGCCTTTTTTTCCAATTAGCATGCAAATGCTTAACTGTGAGTGAACAAACTCAAGAACTGACCGAACCAGCTCAGAGTTACACCACTCAGAGTCCAGGATTAGGTTCAGACTTTGTTAAATTCACTTTCTGGAACAGGCCCCAGGACTTTTTTCCTTGAAACAAAAAAAAAAAAAAAAAAAAAACAACTTTAAATGCTCTTTAATTCATTTCATATTGTGTCAGTTCGTGTCACACTGTTATTAACCTCAATAAATAATCTCGGATCTGGTTCTTCTGTGACCTTCCTCTCTTCATTTCAGAATAAAGTCCAGTGGCAGATGGTCGCTTCAGCATAACCTGAGCTTGAGAACAGGTCGATCACACTCGCGTCACCAGAATGTGTTGGCCTGTGGGCAGTTTTCACAGTGTCTCTATGTGAGTCTGCTGGCTCTCAGTATGGTTTGCCTCCGATAGCAGCGAGCATCTCCTGCCTCTCTGCGGCAGTGGGCATGTCAGGTTTCACACCGTTTCTTCTCCTCTCCAGCATTACGTTGTGCTACATGGAAACAAACACAAAAGGCTTAGTTAGACGCAGCTGTGTTGTTTGTATGGAAGGGATACTGCAAATATACCACGTCGAAGTCAATTTTCAAGTCATGGTTAATGGTCCACAGGCTGTCAATAGTGTCTTCTGTGCTCTGGAGGAGCTTTTTTTTATTGACAGTAGGGATTTCACAATAAGGAAGAGAGTGAAAAGGAAAAAAAACAATCCTCACAAAAAGAAATAATAGAGCAGTGCTCAATACAATACACAGTTATTCACATGTACATATCATTTTTTATGCTATGTCCGTGTCAGGGTGTCAAAGTAAATACTATTAAAACTGGCTTTGAAGACACTGAAGTTTGGTTTTTGTTTTGAGAAAATTTCCTTCCTTTTCTGTGGAGAAAGTTCATCAGGTCAGTCCAAAAAACGTTAGTCTAGTTGTAACAGATGAATTAAAATCACACAAAGTATCACACATCTCCATATAAATATATTTTCACACATCTGTGCATTATTTTAAAAGAAACTTATTTTACCTTATTTGTTAATATTTTTTTTTTCCACATCTTAGACCATTTCCAGTTAATAACAGAAGGTGGTGGATTAGCTAAGTTTCTTAGATTGATGTTTATATTATATATTATATTAGTTGGTTGCTTTGTGACTTACAGTGGGCAGTCCTCATCAGTGTCTATGCTACAGGGATCAAAGGATGAAGATAATAACCTGACTGCATCAAAAATGTACCTCTGGATGGTTCAGTTGGTTCTCATCGATACAGTTTTTTATCTTTATAAGGTGAGTTTTATTTTTGCATTTGAAATTATGATAAATCGCTTGATCTGCTGATGTGCAACACTCAATGGGAACATCTAACACTTAATGTTGATAGGCCTTCTTTAGTAATTAATTGTTGATAAGATTGATGCATCCCTCAGTAGCCATACGTTAAATCTCTGCTCTTCAGATTTGGTCAAAGTTTTCCATCGACACCCACACACTGTCCTCACCCGCTCAATGAAGAACATTTAAGTGAAGACATTGTACAAGCGTCTTTTCTACCTCATACGTGTCAACATCACCTACGCACCTGTCACAAAGAGATTATTGATGAGCTGGTGTTAGGATTTCACGTTTTTAAGGAATGGCACAAATTGTAGTGTCCATACAAGATTTAGTAAGGACCAATTTAGCTGGGTGAGACAGGACAGCATGGTCTAAAGCCTCTATTGATATTAAATCCCCTAGAGTACCCATTTAATGATTCAATGGACGCATTACTGTTTTATAACAAATTTTTCATTTCTATCAAGGTTTTTCCAGAATCGAAAAATTCTGATGTTTTAAAAATGAACATATGTTCAGTCATATCAAATCCTTCCTCCTCTCCCACATCAGAATAATATACCATCTTTAAATAAGTCTAATGCCATTTGTTATATGTCCAGTAGTTACTGAGCCACACTGAGTTTCATCTGTGACTTCACTTTGAGTTTTGTGGCAACACAGCTGGCAATTATTTTGTGGTGTAGTTTGTCAAAGGTAAATTGTTTAGATTTATAGAAGCTTCTTCAGAAGTTAGGGGCACATTGCATTGTTTACTGAGATTATAACTATGTTTTCTCATGTCATTCATTGAACTCATGAATCTTTCAATTGCATGAGCAAATACATTTGATTCATAATTTTTACAGAAACTTTCACAGGCAGCAGATATTTCACTTGGGTCTTTTATTACCAAGTCATCTAACTTCAATTATGTAAAACTTTTTGTTGCTGTAAATATTATCTAATGTGACTTTTATTTTGTTGCTCTCTGATTTATGACTCAGTGAGACAATGCTTTTTGTTTTCGTGTTAGTTCCAGTTTTCATTCATGAGTTTCTCAGCTCATGTTTGAGTCATTCTTAATTTTTGCCAGAAGTATTCTGGGTAGTGGTTTTGTTTAAATTCTTTGGAGGTCCTTTCTAATGACTGATGTTAAAAACAAGGTTATTTGCAACAGTCCATAACAAATGATGTATATGTTTATTACAGTGCTCCTAGTGATGTCGGAGAGGGATGAGCTTTTGATTTGTCTCTCTCTAGATTTAACCTTGTACTGATGTGACCTTTTACATTAATGTGACAGCGTTCAGTTCAGACTGGAGATGTGCTACAAGTGACAGGTATGACCTCACCACACGCTCTTCTCGTGGTTATTCAGACATAAGAGCAACATGTAAAATCATCACATGAGACTAACAAGGTGCATGTCTGAAAGAGACTCATAAGTCTGGATAGCTCAACCTCTGCAGCTTCATTTTTTACCATTCTTTTGAGTCCCACAACTTCGTGGAAGTGACAAACTAAATCGCTGAAGAGGTTTTGTTGTTAAAGAAAGTTTGTTGTTTAAGTCCATAAACCTTTTGGTAAAAAAAAGATAAGGACAGCTCATACTTGTAACTCCTCTTTTTTAAACCTTATTAATTAAATTTCCCTTCACTTTTGTGGATTCTCCTCTGTTTTCTACCAAAGGTTCCCTCTGTAGTGCCGACCCTACTACAGACAAAAATGCTTCTTTTATTCCACTTCTGCCCCTCACTGTGCAGATGCCCTGACCAACCAGAGGGTGACGCAGCATCAAAGAGGAGTCGCTTTGCTGTCTTCCCAACCATGAACAAGTGAGCGGAGTCAATACACAGGTATGGCAAAGTTCAGGTGCCTGTGGCCATGACATGAACATGCACAATGTATTCGCAGGTATTTTTGTTTCCCTCCCAGTTTCCTCAATTTGTTTTCTCTGATGCAGGAAAAAAATATATACTCACCCAGTATTTCCTACAGTCCTTATATCTCTGGAAATAGGCTGAACACATACTCTTATTATAGTTGTAGGCATCCAAACATTTATGGGAGGCATCGCTTTCCTGGAAAAGAGAAGCAGTCACAACAAAAGATCAGGATTCGAAAGGTAAAGACACTGCCACATCGCAGCAGCAGGTAGATGTTGGACACGATACAGAATGTAAAGGGTCGGTAAGCTTACTTCGATACACGGGTTTATGTCCTGATTCCGAAGTTTTTTTTCATTTTTACCCATTTGGATCTGTGCACAAATGGACAATATGAAAAGGCTCAGTTTTTTCAAGCAGACATTTCTCAGGAGGGTCCTGCTTTACCAGTGGTTAACTGGGGTGTAAGGGCATACAGTGGAATATTATACTGATTTCTACTGCTTAGTTCATTTGAATATTTAGTCAGCCTCTGTTGGCAGATATGCTGTGATGAAGGCAACAATCAAATGTGAGTATTAGCTGTAAGGCATCCAAACAACGAATCGATTCTACATTCTACAAAATTAATCTTCACAAACTTTTATAAATATTCAAGTTGTTTGAAAAGGATAATATTCTTGCTAACATGAGCTTTGCTCTGTTTGACATCACAGTGGCGTGACTATCTGGGCTTTGCACTGTTGGTCGGACAAAACAAAACATTTCACATGTCACATGGGCTCTGGGGGAACTGGCATGGATATTATCATTTAAGTATACGGAGAATCAAAAAATAGATATTTGTGGGAAAAACTGCAGCTAGCCTCCTAATAATAAAATAGAGACTGATCGATGTAACAGTGCTTTGCAGTAAGGGGCACTGCAACATGCTTGGTTTGAACCTGGCCAGGGACCATTGTGGTATGGCAGTTGATAATTTTGACCCAAATGTTTTAACCATCGGGGGAAGTCGTTTTTCTAGGCTATAAAAATGTACAATTGCTCCAGTATTTTTTTTTTTTTTTAAAAACATTTTCCACTGCATTTTTTTTTGTTTTGTTTTGTTTTTTTGTTTACACAAAAACCTGCAGCTAGATTTATACCACACCCTCATATATTATAGCCACCACACCATTACTTATACTCTGTTCTGTGGATTTCTAAGTAAATTGGTCCAGATATTACAAGTCTGGAAAAAATTCCCCAAAATAATTTACACTTATGGATGAGAACAGTTAAATAAGGTTATGTTTTCAGAAATGCACAGGGAAAAACACATCACAATTGAGCAAGAAATACAGTTAAGAGTCTAATGCACAAAGCCACAGTCAATTTAGAATAAAGTTAAACTTTCAGGTCAGCTTTAGTCCTCAGTCCTATAACCACACTGAGTAAAAATACCTTCATTCACAGATGAGCAGTGGTGTACATTTAAAAACACACACACAAGTCTTACCTAAATGCCCCCCCCCCCCCCCTTCCTGCCAGTATATATAACGTTGCTACACTGTTGACCTTCATTGATTCCACCAAACGGGGAAACTTCGTTCACTTTGCATTGATTTCTCATCAAGATATAACGACTAACATTAGGGCTGAATGGAGACGCAGCTACACAACACCTACCTTTACAAAAGCCAACTTTTATCCAGACTAATGAATTGTGAATGCGCCTGGTATCCTCACCAGTGAAGGTTATCCCGTTTTTTTTGTTTTTTTTTTTGTTGTTGTTTTTTTAAATGACCAAGATATCTGACAAACCTATCCACGTTTCCTGCATTCAGACGTGATGTTGACATTCATGTCCCTTTGAAGAGCTGGCAAGACGTTTGCTTTAAAAAAAAAAAGCTGTGAGCAGCCTTACGCTACATGTAGCTAGCTAGTAATGCTACACAAGCCGTAAGCTACAGCCTCCCTGTCATGCTCAAGACGACTCCACTCTCGTTGCAACAGCGCACCAGGAAAATCACCCACACCGTCACCGACAACTGACAGCAGCGTCAGCCAATAGGAACCTCTGAAGACGAACGACGTCGACTGACAGTCCGCTGAGCGAATAGGATTTCTCCGCTGACATGCTGGTCTTCCTATCGTTGTAAATTGGACTAAACCGAGTTTAAACGATTGACAGTGCATCTAGCAAGTCCAGAAATTGAGTTTTATTGAAAGGGACTGTAGCTGACATTGAAGGGAAAGTGGCAGCGCTTCGCACAAATCAAAAAGGCACAAGGGGGCGGAACTTCAAATGGGCGTGGCTAAATCCTAGTGCGGTTGCATCGCAGCGCATACACAATGGCTGCTCGAAAGAGGGGAAAGCAAACAATTTTCAGGCCCGCCGCGTCTAGCAAAAAATATGAGAAAAAAATTATTAAAAATTCGGAAAATAGTTGAAAGTCAAGAAAAACTCAACAGAAAGGATGTTAAAGCGTCCGGGGTAAGTTTGATGTAAATTAAGTAAACGGTTACACAGTTCTTGAATTAAAATATCGGGGTTATTTAAATTATGAGAGAGGGGTGAGCTGGGGAAAAAGTTAGTGTTAATCAGTACCCAGTTTGGGACCACAGAGAAAACCAAGGGAGGTACAAGTATTGGAAAAAAAAATTTAATAAATTATGTCACTAGTGATATTAGTGTCACGGTGAGTGTCCACGAACATTAAAGACCACGGGGAGCGGTAGAATGAAGTAAAGTTGAGTAAAGTTGAACATAGCCTCCACACTTGGTTTATTTTTTTTAAATATAATAACAACGGCGGTGCGATGAACACCGACAGGAACAGGCGCACTTGGATTCAGCAATAATGTCAAATTTCCTGCTGTCTACATGCACATTTATTTCTGCCTGATACAGGCTACACACACTTCACCATGAGCGGTGTCAACATGTCCGTATCGATTCAAGCATCTCATTCCCCAAACTATAACGCCAAATGCAACCATGCAGCGGCCGCAGTGACACTCCGTCACGCTCTTTCACTTTTCAGTCCATAAACTGTGTCGCATTTTCATCCAGTGCAGGTATTGATCACTTCGGGGTGACAGCGAGGCTACGACCCGCCGCGAGGCTGATAAACAAGAAATTGCTTGTCAATAAAGCAGCAAAATGGAGGTGGAACTTCAGGCAAACTAATTAGGCGATGCTTAAGATTTGCTTGTGCAGCCTGCGTCCTGCTTCTTTCAAGACCTTCAGGTCGACTTGTGTCCAGTTTGGTTGGTTGTGGCAGGTTGCGCCGTGCACGTCGGGTAATTCCTCTCTGCAAGTCGTGCTCCTATAGCTGCTGCTCATGTTACACAGTATAGGAGCCCCGTCATGCCAGTGTGTCGAGCGTCAAAAACGTACAGGCTGGGGATCAGGAGCCTCTTCCACTTGCTGCAGATTTGCTGTCGAGGCTGAGGCAGCCAGTGTGCTTGTGTCGGTGGTTAGAGTTGATATTGTAACAGTTCCTGAGAGGAAGTTGTGTTTGTCAGTGTTGGCTCAAGCCTCTGTTTACACCTGTCCTGCACCTTAAACCTAAAGTCTAGGTCTGACATGGAGTTAGTCTGCAGCTGTTGTGTAGCTGCTGTGGCATGGTTTTCACCCATAAGTCCCATTGCACACACTGATATCTGTCACGCTTTCGACTTTAAATGCTGTTGAGACTGAAAGGGAATTTTCTAGACAGTGTAATCCATTTATGCTCTTTGAATTGCCTGCACTGCTCCTCCTTCTGCCTGTTATTTTTATATGAATGCACCTAGTTTGAAGCAGTTTTATGTCTTGTCCTGAGATCAGGGGGCCTAATTGAAGCCATGATTAGACTTAATTGTTTTAGTTGCAATATAATGCTGCTATTGTGAACATGTGTTTTGTGCTGGTAAAAAAACTTGTTTGTGAACTTGTGTTTTCAGCTAAATGAACAAACCTGGGTCTTCTAAAATATACCAAGTAGGCATTTTTGTCTTGAAATTAACATGAACTACATTGTTGTAACATTGAACTATAGGACACTTTTACTTTGAAGACATCTTACACAAAAAACAGGATTTGGAAAACAGTGAATAGCTGTTTCTATCTCTATTGATAAATTAGTATATTTACTATATAAAGTTAAGACAAGAAGCTAATGGACTTGAGTAACTAGATGTAGAATCTATCCAGTTTATTATCATTATCATTAATGTTTTTTAAAATTATATAAAAAATCTGAAACTTTTTACCAAGACAAAATATGCTTCATAAAATGCATATTCCTGTGTTAGAATGAAATGTTGCTTTTAAATCAAGGTCTAGTAATGAGAATAAAATAATTTGGAGTTTTTGCTAAAGTACATGTTACTTATTATTTTTTTACTGATGTCAAAAAGTTCAGCTCTTTAGAATTTTAAACAGTGATAAGTCTTAATTATTGCGAAGTAGTTATCAATTATCGGTGTAGTTATTTGTAGTAATTTAGTTCATTTCTGTTAGAAATGTAAGAATCACTGCAGACACAAGTGTATCTGATAACTCTTCATTTCAACAGCTAAAAGGCTCGAGGTCTGATTCCTCAAATAACTTTTATCTTTCAGGTTACAGGAAAATTTAAAGTTTAATTACAGTAACAAATATCAGCCCCTTTCACAGTCAGAATGAGGCAGGAGGGATGAGGTGGTATCTCCTGCATGGAGACTTAAAACTGTCTAACGGTGAAGATAAATTAGCATTTTTTTTTAATTTGTCAGATACCCCAGAATGAATGCAGATCATGTAAACTTTTGCTGAGTGATAATTCCTCATGTGTGATTTTTAAAAAGTCTTTTTAGTCTGAATTTCCAATAATAATCTTATCTGAGAATGGATGATGGCAGATGTGATCTATTTATCTGTATTCAGCACAGTTTTGTGTTTTATTAAATTAAATGTTTGCTTTAAAACTTAGTTGGGGCAAGATCTAAAATTCAACAGATGTCTTTGTTAGAAATACGTGATTAAATAATTCAAGATAGCTTAATTTAAATCCTTTGTCCATATATGGTAATCCCAGGTATGAGTGAACAGGAGTTTCTGGACCAATACTGAAACAAGGCTGACTGGGACAGATGCTTGTTTGTTTCATCTTACCAACCTTTGTGTTCACAGTCTAAATTCACTGACCCATTATAAGTGTTTATAAATCTTTCATAATCCATAATTATAACCTGTGGTTGTGTTAAATCATTTTATCCTCTTTTTTTCTTAATTTCATAACAAGTTTTGCACTTCTCTCTGGAACTTGTAGTTTTGTAGGCCTCACTGAGCTGAACGTATACAACTTGTTTTTGAGTAAAATAAATATTATTTATGGATTATTTTATATAGTAAATACCAGAGGAAACATATTGTGCTATTTGTCACAGAGCACTTATTGTCTGTAGATCTGACATTTATTTTTGAAACCCCATAAATTTTTAAATATCATCTGTGGTGTTCCCGGTCAAACTTGACTGTTATAATTTTATCAACCAAGAAAAGAGAAAGAGAAAAACTATTTATACTTAAAATCTTCAATTAGAAAATGAAATTCTGAATGTTACACAGCAACAGTAACAAGAACAGTGTTGCTAAAAAGCAAAACAAAAAAATCAATTATGCATATGACTGTTGAGATGTCGGGGGGGGTTTGCATGTTATATTTGCATTACATTTCATTCACGCGATGCTCGTTTTTACATATCTCGTTGCACAGAGTGGGCACCTCCTCCTTTTGTCTCTTTTGTCCTGGCCCTTGTATGTCTCTCATCAGTCCGGTAGATTCCGGTGTTGCAGGAAAGTGTTGGCACCATCACTGTAGCTTTCTCTTAATTTCTGCAGGAAAAGCCTCCTCTTGAAAATCTTCCTCTGATTCCAAGCTACAAAGTCACTGTAGCCTCACACATCTACTTTGTTGTAAAACATCAACAAGGGCCCTCATGCTTTTACATGAGTATGCACCAATACCTGTACAGTCAATAAAACAGTCAATACATACAAAATATTTTTCTTGTAGTAACATATTAAACATAACTTTGAAGACAATTCTTCAGTTCATCAAATGTAAAAACATATTTGCATACTCAAATGCATAGAAAAAATGACATACTGTTCCTAATTCTAATATGTGAGAAAACGTTTCCGCACCATGCCTCTGTGTGCATTAAAACAAAAACAAGTATATGAGGGTTGAGGGTGAAAAAGTAGCATACCTGATCATGGTGTTGACCCCAGCTTTGTTTTTATTGTTGTCAAGGAAGCAGTGGGCGTCTTGTCCTCCCTGGTTCTCACAGCAGGACATTTATGTTTCAGTATGACACGTGTGTGTGTGTGTGTGTGTGTGTGTGTGTTTGTGTCTCAACTTTGATAACAATCAAGTCCTGTCCTCAGTGGTCATTAGTGCAGGAGGAAGTTGACGCTTGTTCTGTCCGACTGTCTCCACTATGGTCAGCTGTTTTGTGTTGTAGACTATATGTGACGTTGTGCCCTTGCAGACCTGTTGAGATGTCCAGGACCACACACTTGGTCTGGTTCTTCTCCAGCAGGTTCGCCTGTGTACACCTGCGTGTTCCAGGCGTAGCTGGTCCTGGCATCACATGATGCCCAGACCTTGGTTCTGAATTCGCAGGTTTACTTGGCATATGCTGTTTGTATGGACAGATGTTCATCCACCTTAATGTCTGGAAACTCAGGAAACTCCACCCACTAAACCTCTCAGATTACAGAAAGTTTGTTGTGTTGATGACCAGGGTAATGGGTGAAACAATGGAGAAATATTGGAAATAAGTTGCCAGGAGGGCTCTTATAAAGCCTGGCACTAATAGTCTTATATAATAAGATAATTATATATAATCTCTATATTTGACATTATTAGCACGATAAGTAAATTGTTCTGTGTCTGTTGTATCTAAGGCTCTGTTCAGCTCTGGTATTAATCTGGTATGTGTGTCAGGTGATCCAATCACAACTGGACAGCTCTAAGCACAAGCGTGAATGCACTCAAAATGCATCGAGGATGCATTTGAGATCCAGTCGCTCCGACCACAATCGGAGGTGGTCTGGGCAACATGTGGCCACATTCTTTGAGCAGTGTGAACATGGGCTGCCTACTCAACTGACTAATTTGTCGCACCACAGTTTCATAATGAGCCAAAAGTATTTTTACACTTCTCACAGTGCTTCCCATGCATTGATTTATAATATCAACTCTGATTTTCTATTTATTTATTTTTTTCAAAAGCTTTTGAGTGCTTTGATTCGCTCAGCCCCTCCAGAAATAGATTGTGTCCAAATTCATCAAATGCACTGATATTGTTGAAGACAACTTCATGAGAAGAAATCATGGCAATAAAATGGCACTATCTTCAGTTTGAGAAACAGCCACAAAGAGTGAAAATGCTGCAGATCCATCAACATGTCAAGTTACTGAGGCTGCTGGATGACCTGAGTTCATAAAGTGCAAACCAAAAGTAATGTCAAAAAGGAGATCTGCAATGCTATCATAGTCTGTTTTATTTTATCTTATAAGTATGGTCCGCTGTAATTTAATTATAATTAGTAGATACACAAAAGGGACATTTACTGGAATTATTATTTTTTTTTTCTGATTGACACACACATCAAAAATAAGGGACAAGCAGAAATATATTCATAATCATGTTTTCACTAGTGTGTAATCACCTGCAACTAAGAAGTGTTTTTGAGCTTAGAATGAGCCCTTCATATGTACATAAGGAGCAGGTCCTCCACCGCCATGTTTCTACAGTAGCCCAGAGCAGACAAACTAAACACTGGCCCTAGAGAGGGCCTTTCATGCTTTTTTTAATGTTACCTGAAGGCCACTGTAGGTTCTTCTACACACTACAAAGAAGGGTGAGGGTAGGGGTATTCAGTCGGTTGCAATTTGCAACCTCAACACTAGATGCCACTAAATTCTGCACCCTGGACCTTTAAGAAATAACAGTACATAAAACAAACATAGAGTAAGTCACTGAATATAAAATAACAATGGAATATTATCAATACATTCATCATAACCTGTAGATTCAGAAACAACAGGGGTTCGTAGAGCTGGTGCACGTTTAATCAGGGTAGATCACCATGGTAACCAGTGCGCCGTGGCTAACTTGCTCTGTCAACTGCTTGACTGTTGACCAATCAAATGACTGGAAACATAAAGTTAAGTTAGTCCATAAATAAAGTTCCTTTATTAGATAGAAAGGTCCTTTATTTTCTGTCAGCGCAGATCCATTTTACTCTCTTATTTCGTCACTACAACTGCGGTGACTACTTATTAATAATTGGAATAAATAAACTCTACTAAATTACAATAAACCACATCAGGCATTAACTACTTTTGTTCTCCTCTCTTTTCTCCTCCATATTATTGCAGCATAAACAGCCATAAATAGCTTTTAACTTTTTATGTGTTTCACACACGCACTAGAAATTTGAAAATGCTAAATGTATTTAGAATAGTAATGATACACTTATTTAGTACTTTTAATATTTGGATATGGTTTCCAGTGTCGTACAGTACAGATTTCCAATTGTTGAATTTTAAAACTCAGAGTTAACTGAGCCATTTGATAACCAGCTTCACCACACAGTGAAGTTAGGTTTTGATTTAGGTTTTAGTGTTTTGTTTTGTTTTGTTTTTTTTGTTTTTTTTTGTTTTTTTCTTTTTCTTTTTTTGCTGCCAGGGGCTAAGTTAGCAACTTTAAACTCAACCATCATTCAGATGTTTTCTCTCTCTCTCTCTCTCTCTCTCTCTCTCTCTCTCTTTCTCTCTCTTTCTCTTTCTCTTTCAGGCCCCTGAGTCCGGGCGGTGTTGAGCACATAAAACTGGATAGAATAATCGCATCAGTACTAGTTGGGCACTGTGCCCCTGTCCATGTAGCTGGTCTGCCTTAGGGTGCCATGGCCACAGGAACCCAGGGCCACCGTGACCACATCTTGGAGAAAGCCAAGCTCACGCCACCCACGGGGAGGCGCAGGAGAGCAGAGGGGAAGCCGAAGAAGAACTTCCCCTGCCAGGAGTGTCAGAAAGCTTTCAACAGTCTGGAGAAGTTGAAGGTGCACTCGTATTCTCACACAGGAGAAAGACCCTACCGCTGCTCCCACCCCGACTGCACCAAGGCTTTCGTCTCCAAATACAAGCTGCTACGGTACAGACAAGCAGCAGTACATAGCAGGCTGCGGCATGTTGCTTTTCTCTTTACTTTTGGTAACATTAGTGCTCTGAAGTAGTCAGAATGATGTGTTGATGAATACTAGTTTTCAGGTCTTGTGTTTATGTGTAATGTAAAGCATGCCTACTTAAAAACATGATTGCAACAATTCTGAGTGCTCATAGAATGTGTCTGTGTTCCAAGGCATATGGCAACTCACTCGCCAGAAAAAAACCACAAGTGTTCATACTGTGAGAAAATGTTCCACCGCAAGGATCACTTAAAGAATCACCTACACACTCATGACCCGTACAAGGAGGCGTTCACCTGTCAGGAGTGTGGCAAGAGCTACAACACCAAGCTGGGCTTCAAACGCCACCTCGCCCTCCACGCCGCCAACAGTGGAGATCTCACCTGCCAAGTGTGCCTGCAGCCATTCCCCAGCACCGGGGTCCTTCTAGAGCACCTCAAAACACACGCTGGCAAGTCCTCTGGCGGGACCAAAGAGAAAAAGCATCGCTGCGAGCATTGTGAGCGGCGGTTTTACACCCGTAAAGACGTGCGACGACACATGGTGGTGCACACCGGACGCAAGGACTTCCTTTGTCAGTACTGTGCCCAGCGCTTCGGTAGGAAGGACCACCTGACACGTCACATGAAGAAGAGCCACCCCCAGGAGCTGCTGAGGGTAAAAACTGAGCCAGCTGATTCGCTGGAGCCCATTGTCTACGACTTGGCGTCAGGGGACATCAAAGGCGAGCTCCCAGGAATGCTGACGCCAAGGCCACACCAGCTCAACATGTACACAGGCCCCGTCCTGGACACAGAGCCCTTCCCCGCCCCCCCACACCCCTTTTCTTTAAAGTACCCACTGGGCTCCAACTTTACCTCATACACCGTCTCCTCTCAGGAGCGGGAGCATAATCTAAAGGGAGAACTGGAGACCTACCTGATGGAGCTGCAGAGCAGCATGCCCTCCTCATCCTCTGCAGCCCAAGAACCACAACTCTCCTCCTCCAAACTTGAGTTGGAGCCTCAAGTGGGTGGGCTGGAAGGAGCGAGCGAGGAGGTGTCCTTGTCCAAAATGTCCTCATCGGTGGCAGCAGCTGCTGCGGGCGACTCTCTGGCCTCATCCTCCTCTCTGATGGACTTCTCACAGCTTTTCAACTTCCTTCCGCTCAACGGGCCTCCGTACAACCAGGCAGGGGGCAGCGGGGGGCAGGGTGTCGCCTATCCACCCACCGAAGAGCCCGCACCTCTCGTCCAGCTGCCCCCCCAGTCCTCTGAAGGCACAGAGGCTGCAGAGAGTCCGCTTCAAGGGCTCCCCTCCTCCTTCATATCCAACCTGAGCACACCCACCACACTGCCCCGCTTCCACCAAGCTTTTCAGTGATCCAGTATGTACTGCACCTGGCACACACGCACTCACACACACACACACACACACACACACACACACACACACACACGTACACATGCATGTCAAACTACACAACCACAACATCAGACAGACACAGAAACAAGATGTGAGTAGCACATGTTTGACGACATTAGCGCCTCTGTCTTAATATGACAACATGAGCAGACACTAATACATGCAGCAGACACATGACGATCAGCACTGACAGCAGTAACACACACACACACACACACACACACACACCTCTCCTCACAAAGTTTGGCTTTTCTAATATTGGGATGTTTTCTTTTCACCTTTTACTTCTTTTTATTAAGTTGGGGGGAAAAAAATCATGATTCCCTAATGACGTTTCGCATGAAAAGAGAAAAATAATCCTCTTGTGCTGCATGTTTGCAACTAAAAACTCAAAATTCTTAGTTTCTAACCCATATCGATATGTTCTGATACCACAAGATATGACCTGCAGGCTACAATATACATATATGTTTTTTACTGTAGCACAAGCAGCAGCCCTCAGCTGCACCACTAACATCAGTGCAGAAACATGCCACACACACATTACACAGGAACATGGACATGACTTAACAGTGACAGTGAAAGCCATGACAGTTTAAACCTGAATTAGTCTTTTGGGAGCTGAGAAATTTTCACATAGATTAATGATAGTAATTTGATTGCAATTACATTTTCTTTTCTTTAGATTAGATCACCTTAGTATGCATATTTTGCAAATGTATATTGTTTTTCGTATAGCACTTTGAACTTTGTGATGTTGTCAGGCATCACATGTGACCTTTGTTTTATGTCTTTTTTAATTGTGGTGTGATTTTAAAGGACCAGTCTGTAGTTTTTGGTATGTTTTTGTCCATTTCCATTCATTTCATTCATCATGTAGTGACATCAGCTCACTTGGGTCAGGTAATCCACGACAACGATCACGTATGGTTGCGTTTTTGTCAGTAACATCGCTGTGATGTATTGTCTTACGCCTGCATCACCATGCAGGACAGTGATGTCACCTTGTCAGCAGTAAAAGCAGAGCTGATGTTCACTCTGCTGGATTACACAACCCAGTTTCAAGTCTGTTTCCAATATGAAGTGAAATTATCGGAAACCAACAGCTTCCTGTAGGGTGGAAAAACTCAATCAAAAAACCTCAAATCTGCTCTAAAGGATTTTCAGCAGAAAATGAAAGTACATGTGATGAGTAGTAAATAGGCTAAAACATGCAAAAACATCAGTCTGGTCCTTCTGATCAATCCATAAAACAGAAGTTCATCCACATTATTATAGACAAGGTACTGAGTAGGAACTACTGAGCAACAGTATTACAGTTTTATATTTCGTTTTAATAGATGGCAGATTTTCTGGTCAAGTTTCATCTTAGTTCTTTGACAGTGGGGGCATTTTCATAAAAGCTAAAACGGTTATTTTACAGTGTTTCTTATTTACCCCCCCCCCCCCCCCCCCCAGCCCCAAACCAAAGTCAACCAAACGCAGACAGAGACGGCTGCTAGCTGCCAAAACCAAGGGCTGTCGCTCTCGAGCTGCCCCCTCTAAACACCCGCTCCAGCACAAACACAGCATCCCTGGCTGTATGTGTCTTGGTTGAACAAGCACCAGTTTCCACACTGAAAACTGACAAGCTTGGCTCTTGACCTGGATACACAAACACACAAAGCCATTCACTATTAATAAGCCTTACCCACTTAGCTAGCTAAAATGAGCTATGTCAACCACTCCCGTACAGTTGTCTTTTAGCAGGAGTGAGTATGACAGGCTCAGTTTTGGTTTGGCTGCTGAGCTGTTCCACTCTCGCCTTGTTTAGTTTGTATCCTGTTAATTCAAAAAAGAAGAAACTATCAAAGACCATAAAGCAAAGTCCCAAGTTATTAATGCAAAAATACATAATCACACATGAAGTATATATCTCCATCATTTCCTCCCTGTCTGGAGTCAAGCACCTGTGCCTTTAGTAGGAGATGGGCCTCTAAGAAGTGTGATTAGACTGCCTTGTTTGTGAATGTTGGACTGAAACTAAACTCTTAGTCGAGGATGGGATGTGAAAGATGCAGAAAGTTTGTTTTACATCTGCGAGTCATGAGTGTTCATATATGGTACCAAGTACCATTGTGTTTTATGTATCGTAGAAGGTCTTTGCAGAGGTGGCATGAAAAATTAACCTTATAGATGCAAACTAGGGACTGCAAACATTATTGAGGTGGGCAGGGGGGCTAGATCTAATAGTGTGCTTTTTTTTTTTTAAATCAAGAGCCTCCATAGCCTAATCCAATATTTTCACTGGACACCCCCCCCCCCCCCCCCCCCATACCACAACATATCTTAAATACAGCATAAACAATTGAATATGAAGCACCCCAATTTAAACCTCTTATGGTGAAAGAAAACAGACATTTTTACAGTGTGCAGATGTATAAGAAACACTGTGCCTTGTTTACCAAATCTTCTAGCCATTATATATCTATATAAGCAAGAACTAGATATGAAATACAAATGTAAAATATGCCAACAATGTGGAACTCCTCAAGAGTATATGAAGTCATTGTAACATTATGTGAAACTGCCAAATTTTGCTGCTATTTTTGGTGATGTAGCCAAAAGAAAGGGATGTGAAACAAACACATCTTTTATGAGTGACTGTTCCGCACCTCGGGAGTTTCCCCATTTTTAAAACCTGACTCTCAATGTTATCTTCGAACTATGTTCTGCTTCCATTAAAACTCAACCCACAGGTCCAGAAAGAAAGCCGATATATGGTATATCAGTTATGTAGTTTGATGATGAAAATGAATGTCCACAGCCACATATTCTGACTTCCTCTGGCACAGCTCCACTTTACTTTGTGTTTAGATTAAAACGGAAGTCACCCCCTAAAACAGAAAACGCATGTTAGTCCTGTAGGTTTTGACTGCTCTGACTAAGCTAAAATCGTGCAAATGTGAATAGAGATTTGGTGTAATTCCTCTTTGATGGTAACAGTTATAAAAACTCACCATCTCACATTATACTTGACAAATGGTGCAACTTAAATGGCTGTAAAATTTTATTTACTTATCCAACATGTCGTCAGCACTATCATGAGGTTGATCTGAGTTTTGTAAAGTCGGCTTTTCACATATTAAATAAGATATAAAGGAACATTACAATCAAATCTTCAGTTCCTAACGAGCTCAAAACATCCACATTTCAGGAATATATTATATAATATCATGGTGGAAATGCCTAATTTTAGCATAATCCTACTAAAGAGTCAGCCATTAATCCCATCCTTTCACTGCTTCTATTGCCCTCTAGCACGGCATGTAGCTGTACATGCAAAGCTGCTTACCAACAGGTGGTAAGAGACTATAGTGGTGCTTGGGAATCTCCTACGTATAAATATGTACAACTGTATGAATGTGAAGCAGGACAATAGTAGAAAAGGGCTAAGATTCACAGCTAACCTTCCCTGGATTAAAGAAAAATGAAACTCATTAGGCCAAAGCTTGTTAGATTTAGATCAATAGTCCAGGTAATCTTTCTCACTAAAAGACTATCACTTTAAATGCAGTTACATGTGCAGATGGACAAAGTTTCAGCCTCTTTGTGAGTAGTTAAACATACACATCCTCATGCACTCATCGACAAATCACATACAGCGTGTTGTCTCAGCTTCCACTACAGTAGTACTGAATCTACCCATGTAGGCAGTTTGGGTTTGATTTCATTTTGAGATTTCTGCCTCTGGGACTTCTGCTTCCACTCCAGTACATGGCAACCTGTAGGAATATGAACCGAGTCCATATTGGATGATTCCATACCTCACATTTTACATTTCCTGTCAATGCAGGAAGTAGTGTTATATGTTGAAAGTAGGGGTGTGGAAGTTTTGCTTGTCTATGTTGCTCTGCACAGAGATTGTAGAAAGCAAGGATTTAAAAAATGTTAGTATTAGATGGTTTTGCAGGATTTTAACTTGTCTGGTGGTAAGGATTTCGAAAAATGACATGTAAGAAACACTCACATATCAGATAATGCACAACATCATTATCAACAGTTTGTCTGTCACAGTCATCAGTGAAAACAGCTGACAGTGTGTTCTGTGGACAATCCTTAGTAACAGGGTCAGTGCTGATAGAAAAGCATGTTGGTGTTGAATCAATCAAAATTTTGGAAGCTTTAAGCTCCACAAACAAAACGTGTGACGGTAGAACTCTGAAGACCTGCAAAAACTAAACCAAAACTACCTACATGGGTGAAGTATGTAGCGAAGCTCCACCAAACGTGACAGAACTTCCTGGTAATGAAAGTAACGCGAGGAAATCAGATGAGTCCTCAGTGCCTCAGTCAGTCCGCACAGACACAAATGCGCATTTCACGTTGTCATCTTTCAACATGCAGTCATCAGTATGGACAAATCATAAACTGTAAGCAGATGTTGTGTCACTTAAATCAATGTGGGGAATACAGACAGGCCGTTTTTAAAAAAAAAAAAAAACAGCTGTGTTGGAACAGATGCACACCATATACATATAAACCAGGTTGACATTACAGTGACATCCTCTAACATCACCTTCAGCTAAACCAATAGATTCTGCTGAAATGTTGCACAACACCCCTACAATTATTGCCCATTAAAAACAGGATGCTGGTTTTGAACATCGCGTGTAAACATTATATACCGTCAGTGATGTGTTGAAAAGAGCAGATACAGATTAATGAAGCGGAAAAGGTTGCTAACAAGATTTCAAACCGAATCAAATAGTAAACTACAGTTAGCACTGATGCATTGCTTTGACACGTCATTAGCAACTGCCATTACCTCTATTGACTGTATTTAGATTTAGACTTTCTAACAGCTGTAGTGTTTCATCGAGTGGTTAGCCACAGCTGTTGTTGCTCATAAGAAAAGTCGCTTAGTTTGGGTTACTCTCATGTGGGACCTCAGCACTCCGCACATCGCTCCTTGATTATTATTATTTTTTAATCACCGAGGGAAAAATTTCAAGTCCGACAGTAAAAATTTTAAGAGGAATATTTGTTTCTGCAAATCGTGGAGTAACACACAGAATGCTGAGGTGATAAATGTTCTCCAGCTGTTGCTAGCTATGGGCTCATGACTGTAGTCTCCTTTCTTATTCAGTTAGCATTGTGCTAGCAATCACTATCCTGCAAAGTGGGGCTGGGCATGGACTGGAATGTGTGTGTAGCACATACAGTAATCTTGTTGACTTATTCTTTGACCTAGTCTCTGATTGAAATCAAAATCCACAGCTGTTGGAGTGAGGTGCTGGCTCGCAGGCGTACATCACAAAAGAGCGGGAAAGCTGCACAAGATGCCGTCTTAAGCGAATTTTAGACTGTATTTTTTGGACAACATTGTATCACATGATACATTTAAAATGTGTCATATGACCATACTTTGGTCATGTGATGATGCTGTGAGATGATGAAAAACTAGGTTTATATATATTATATTAAGAGAAAGGTATATTTTTTGGAATCATATCTAGACGTTTCAGTCCATTTCCAGCCAATTAATATCGAGTTTAATCAATGATACATTCAAAATGCATCATGTGACCATAGTTTTGTTACGTGATGAAGGCTGTGAGATGCTGGGGGGAAAAAAGATTTTGTAGAAAACTGGGTTTATATTTCTAAGAGTATGGTATATTTTTGGAGCATATTGACACATTTCAATCAATACCCAGCCCTACAACAACATTACTAAAGGATGGTCACATTTGCTGTTGTACATTGTGCCTTTCAACAAAAAAATACATATTTTATCTTTAGAAAAACTGAATTTTATATGTTTAAGAGACATTGGACTGAAGACTATAAATGTGAACTTCACAACTTGCAAAAATGTTGTCACCTTTCGCCTTCCACCGCAGCAGTTAACAGATGGTGCATCATAGTTACATGAAATGTTGGATGCCTTTTATAACCCAATAGTGTTATCATTTACCTCACATACTCATCTTGTTTTTGTGCTGCGGGATTTAAAAATAACGATGAACTAGTGTTAAGTGTTAAGTTCCCCCTTTTTCCTTCCCTGAACGACGGGACTTGATGAGACATTATGAGAGATGATATTTTGGGTTGTGTGAAATGTAGAGTTGAATGTGTAATGTTTCAAAGCATTTAAGGAACTTTGCTATTTGTATCTTGTGATCTTGTGAAGGTTTGTGGTCTTACACAAGATTTTAGCAAACCCCTCTCTCTGTCTCTCTCTCTCATATATATATGTATATATATATATATATATATATATATATATATATACATATACATATACACACACATACACACACACATATATATACATATATATATAGACACACACACATACATGTATGTATATATATGTATATATATAGTAATAATAGCACTTTTTGTAAATTTAATGCCTTCATTTCCTACAATACCTTTTGTTTAAAACCTTTATTACATTATAGATTATATATTTAGCTCTTTCAGAGAACAATAACATGTAAATACAATATAAATGTTTTATTTTTACAGGTACAATTTTGACAGTGTTTTTCCTATCAAAGTGTCATTTTTGCTTTACTTGCACAAGTGTTCTGTGTATCTCACTGAGGGGGCTTTTATCAAATGATGATTTTTTTTTTTAATAGGCGTAGTTTTTCAGAAGGCCTTCTTTGACTTTTCAACCGCTGGGTTAGGTGAGAGCACAGGCAATAATGAAGCTTAAATGGACAGTTATATAGCACTTAATTATATCATCTTGTCATGGGTTGTTTAATTATTTGTTAAAAAGACAAACAAGATATATGTTCAATAACTCCCACGATGATTTTTTTTTTCTCCTCTTCAGTCATCCTTTGACCTCAGTGTGACATTATGAAAACATATTACTTGATTTTTTTTTTTTTTTTTTTTTTTTTTTTTGTGGTTTCTGTCTGAAAGCTGTTGCATGAACACAGATTTCACAGTCGGCTAACTGCAGTTTGAACTTCATGTATGACCTCTATGGGCTGTGTGACAGAATCCAGAGATTAGATGGGTGACAATAAAAATTACAAACTGTGGATCAAAGTTGAAAGAAGAAAAAAAAAAAAAAAGCTCTACACATTGGACAAGTAGATCCAGATCCAGATTTGGCATCTGGTGTCATGTCAAATTCATAATCCTAAATCTAAACTGTCCCGGACTAAGACATAGGAAAAACAGACTGTGTCCCATAGTCACGTGGTGACCAGAGGAAGGAGATGCTCTTCGGTGAGAGGCACAGACCTTTAGCAAATCACGTCAAACTTTTTTTTTTTTTTGTTTCTTTTTATAAGCTTCATTGGTACCAGTGAACTTTATTGAATGTGTATGTAAGAAACACTGCAATACTGCAATATATTTTGGTATTGGATCAAGCTGCTAACATACTTCTAAAGCTCCTTAAGGTGCTACAGACCTCTTTTCTAGTTTTTAAATGTATCATTTGTACAAACAAAGTATCCAGTTTAGCTGAACAGTTGGCATGTGTGTGCCTGGTTGTACTATATAGCTACATATATTTTATTGTACTGTGACTTTTGTAGTCTTTTAACAGACTTGCCTGTAATGCTCCCCAACCCCCACCACCCCCACCACCCCCTCCCCCACCTGTGTGTTTTGATATTTTGGAAACTGAGTCGTGGTGGGAGATGAAGTCATCAGTGCTGACGCTGAGAGACGCGACTCCATTGGAAACGAGCTGAGGAAGTTCAGAGACGAACTGCATTCCAGCCATGTTGGTTTTGTTATCCGTTGCATTTCAACAATGCCATCCTGTGACAATGATGGACTCATTGATAATTCTCAATATTTTACTTCAAATCTATTTTACAAACTACTGTTGTATTTTTATAAATATAGGCAAAGTATTTCACATAAACATATATATAAGTAAATATATATATATGTATATGTTTATAGGTTGTGTAAAATAAAAATTAATGCTGCAGCTTTTATCCGTTGTTTTTTAAACATTGACATCATCCAAAGAGGCAGATTATTTATTGTCTGGCAGAGTAACCTGATTTGATTTACATACCTTTGCTGCTATGAGAGAGAAGAGCTGCAGTCGTCAACTCCAGTGTTTTTACACAATGTAATGAAAGTTTAATAAACATAAAAGAAGGATCCAACTACCAGTCTGTCTGCTCATTCATTAAAACGTGTCGTTCACTGTCTGCATCTGTGATTCTGTGGCTCGCTGGAGCTTCTCCATTCACAGCAGGCCACATGGACTCGGTCCTCTCACCGTAAGGTATACGGCAGTATGGATGTAACTCGTCTGTAAATGCAACATTTAATGTGCTTATAACATTAAATCTGATTTTCTGGCCGCAAGTATTTTAAACAAAAGAAATGAGGCTGAATCCTGCTGCGCTTAAACTCATAAAGCTTGAACAAGCCATTGGGCCTGACACAAAAATCTTTAAAAACTTATCAGAAATACACAATAAATGAATAAAAAAAAAAACAGCTGGTCACTGTAGTTTGTAGAATGTGTTACTCGAACGGGATGAAATAGTGTATTTGTTGGGGACTATTTTCAGTAGTGACTATTTGGGGGCAGCAGAACGGTGTCAAAATTCCAGTTATTCGTGGTGATGAAGGAACATGTCACGCAGTGCGACAGTGTGACTCACTGGTGTGTTTTAACAGACTTTGGAAACAGTGGAGCAGAAACTATAGGTCTGATCGTTAAAGTCAGTTGCAAGGACTGCAGGTGCACAATGTCTCTCTTTATAGATCCACATACTGTATGTATATATATATATGATTGTGAGGGTTCCTATACAGGGCTGATGTATAGGCACAAGTAAGCACTCACAACTCACATTCACACCTATGGGCAATTTAGAGCCGCCAGTTAACTTGCTTGTCTTTGGACAGTGGGAGGAAGCAGGAGTACCCGGAGGAAACGTGCAAACACAGAAAGAGCCGGCTGAACTCACAGAACTGGGGAGAAGAAAATCTTCCCAATTTCATGCCACCCTGACAACATGAATTCTGAATCATCTTGTGTTTCATCAGAACGCAGCAGACAATTTTCACCAAGCGGGGTTTCAAATCTTCACTTTTTTTTGCGTAGACTTCTCTCCTACTTTGTTTTTGTGGCTGAAGAGGTTTTCAAAGAACAGATTTTTACTAAATAGTTCAGAAGTACCAGATCCATGGTGCAGGGGAAGTGTTCAGAATGATGCAGCTCAAATAGGTTCAGACAGGATGTGAGTTAGTGATTCTCTCACGCTGTTGCTCTCATAGGTTGATCTTCTGATAATGCGAAACAAACCTATACACATGACAAGAGCATTTCCACCCAGTGTTCACAGCTACAGAGTCTACCCCAGCACCACAGGTCACCAGGCTGACAGGCACGAGGCGCTGAAGTCAGATGAGCCCAAGCTGTAATTTATTCTGCAGGTCAGTGGTTTTCAAAGTGGGGTCTGGGGGTTCCTGGAGGACCCCAGCAAAAAAGGGATTTATTTCTACTATAACTGACATCCATAAGTAACACGATGACAGAATGTATGACGATTCTGATCATGGGTTTCACACACTTTCTGTAATAAAACACCTAAAAGCCTAAATCTTATCAGATGGGTGTCCATGGGCTATATTTGCATCAGTTCAGGGGTCCTTGATGTGAAAACATTTGAGAACCACCGCTGCAGGCTCGTGCTCTCTCTGTTGTCTCCGAGCCCTCACTTTCATGCTTCTCTCAATCTCGTCTCCATATTCTGGTGGAGGTTGGAAAATCCAGTATTTAAACACAACTGGCCTCAAGCTCAGTCCTGGACAAGAGATACTGTATAGGGTTAAAAAAAAAAAAAAAACTCAAGGGGGTCGACTGATCAAAAGAGCAATGCAGCACCTCCTGTCCTCTCCAGTGTCTCCAACATGTCTCCCACTGAAGTAGTGTGTTTCATTCGCTGCTGCATGCTGGAGGAGTCTGAGTGAGGAGACTGCAAAGGACAAACTCAGGCTCTGAGCTGTGTAACAAGGAGCTCCCTCCCCTGACTCTCATGCTAAACAATGTCAAATTTGTCTCCACTTCTAAAGCTGTGCACTGCGCAAAACTGTCCAGCGAGCAGCTGATTGGGTGGCCCGGGGCATGCACACATGCGGTAGTTACTTTTTAACACACACAAATATTATTGCGCTTCACAATGCAAGAAAAGTGGCTCATATTACCCGTCCTCCCCTGCTGTAGATAGCGTAAACTGAGTTGAACCATCGGGATGAACCTGTTGAACCCAAACAGGGTGCATTACATACTCCACACCGCTAAGGGGCAGTGTGGCCTTGTGTGTGTGTGTGTGTGTGTGTGTGTGTGTGTGTGTGTGTGTGTGTGTGTGTGTGTGTGTGTGTGTGTGCGCGCGCTGAAAAGCTCTGAGGCTGCACAGCTGCTGTTCAGTCAGCGTCAGACCTCAGCCGTGCACGCACTGTCTCTGCCGTGCACGATGCCTTCTCCGATTCCCGTGACCCGCCTGCTGCCCAAAGACATCTACCCTTCCCTGGACATTGGGACCTGCAGCAGCCCGTTAACCAAACACTCCCACGGCTCCACCTTGCAGGTCCCCGCCCAGCGGCTCCACGGCAGAGTCGCCACCCGGCTCTGGTCCTCCGTGATTCACTGGAAGGAGCTGCGGTCCGTGCAGCCCGTGGGCTCCGGCGGATTCGGCTCCGTCTACAGGGCGGAGTACCTCGGTCAGACCGTTGCGCTGAAGAAAGTCAAGAAGTGCACCAAGAACAAGCTGGCGTCCCGGCAGAGCTTCTGGGCCGAGCTCAACGCGGCACACCTGCGCCACAGAAACATCGTGCGCGTCATCGCGGCCACCACCTGCGTCCCGGAGGATTTTGGAGACGAGTTCAGCATCGGGACGGTCCTGATGGAGTTCGTCGGGAACAGAAACCTGCAGCAGCTCATCTACGGCTGCGCGGAGCCGCTGGGGGAGGACAGGTGGCTCAGGTACTCCGCGGACATCGTGCACGGCTTGCGCTTCCTTCACTCGCACGGCGTTGTGCATCTGGACATAAAGCCGGCCAACGTGCTGGTGTCCGGGGAGGACGTCTGCACGATAGTCGACTTCGGCTGTTCCCTGAAGCTGGACCACGGGTGCGAAGAGAGCGCCATCAGCCCCCACCTGAGCCACGTTGGCGGCACGTACACGCACAGAGCCCCGGAGCTGCTGAAGGGCGAGGGGGTGTCCCCTAAAGCGGATATCTTCTCTTTCGGGATCACCCTGTGGCAGCTGATCACCAGAGAGCAGCCGTACACCGGCGACAGGCAGCACGTCCTCTACGCGGTGGTGGCGCACAATCTGCGGCCGTCCGTCCAGGACCATGCGGTGTTCCGGTCGGAGCAGGGGCGGCGGTGCAGGACTCTGCTGACCCGGTGCTGGAGCGGGGACGCCCGCTGCAGACCCAGCGCCCAGGAGCTGCTGCCTCAGCTGGAGCAGCTGCGCCCCCAGAGATGAGCTCACATGGACCGGAAGCTTTTTTTTAGAAAGGGTTTTAGTTGGACCAGGCAGTGGACAAGGCTACTCTCCTTTTTCTTATGCTCACCTTCATGCCAAACCCCGTTCAACAGAATATCTGAAATTGCTAGATTTTCAACTCCGCACAAGGTGAAAGCACAACAAAAACAGCTGTGGCCTTATTTTTATTTCTCTGCTTAGGTTGATGCACTTTTGGTTGCAAACCGGTCTCAAGTCAAATGTGTTGTGTGTGTTCTACAGTGTGTTAGTGATTCCTGTGGGGTCCAGCTGTTTTCTTAGCAGTGTGAGGCTTAATTGTGCTGCTTAGGAAGCCATCTTTAAAGTGACCTGTAATTGAGTGGAGTTTGGTGCAAAGTCAGTCAGTCACCACACAGCTACACATAAAAAAAAAAAAAAAAAAATCCTCATTACTCTCAGCTGGAGTTTTTTTAAGTGTTACCTGCATGAAAACAAGTGGGACAGTCTGGGCTACTAACTGACACTGTTGGTGTCTTACTGCTGGTTACAGTGTAAAGTTGTCAGGCACAATCCATGACTGCTCCCTCTAAACCAGCAAACAGTCCAGCAGTGCTGACAGCACATCATTGTTATTTCAGAAACCAACTCAAAACTGCACTTGAAGTTTACGTGGTTTTAGCCACCTTTGTTCTTAAATGATAGACTCCACATGTGAGTTGAGTTTTATTTTCCATAAAGACTGTAATGTGAGATTTAACTGTGATGGGTTTTCATTAAAATTATTTTTATACTAAATGTGTTCTGCTTCTGAGCTCGTCCTCACATCGGTTGGACAGGTCACCACCAGTTTGTCACACAGACACATTAACACTGAGTCTCCAGTTAACTTCACCTGCACTCGGACCGTGTGAGGAGACCCACACAGGCTCAGTTAAGTCACTTCTTGAAACAGGCATCACACAAAGTCAAGGGTTAAGGGTCAACCTAAACATGAAACGCTAAAGTAAACTGTTCACTGGTCTCCTGACATCCTGTATTTAGAGGCATCTTGATTCTTGTATTACAAATATTCACAAGCTTTAGCAGTGATTATAGATGTGGATATTTTAATCATAAAACTTGCATGTGAACATTTTTGTTTTTCTTTTTGTGGGTTTGGAGACAAACCTTTTTTTGTCAACTTGTCATCAAATATTTGGGGGAGGGGGAAAAAAAAAAAAGTGTGCCTTCAGCCACACAGCCAGTCACGACTGACTGACTGATGAAGACCTCTGAAGCTCTGAAATGATCTGAGACCCGTGTCAACAGGGGCATTGGGAACTCGTCATGTTCCAGAGGCCTGTTATTGGCTGATTTAGTGCTGGAGGGTGGGAATTGTGGGTAGACGTGATTGTAGTACACTCGGTAAGCAACACCATACTAACAGTGGGCAGTTCCTCACTTTGCCCTAAAACAGCCTAAGGTCTACATGTGACTGATTCCACAAGATGTTGGAAACTTTCCTTTTAGTTTCTGCTTCATGTTGACATGACAGCATCACATCATTTCTGCAGATTCATGCTGCCAATCTCCTGTTGTACCACATCCTAAAGGTTCTACTGGATTCACATCTGGTGACTGGGGAGGCCCCTGAATTCACTGAACTCATCATCTTCATGAAACTAGTTTGAGACGACCTTTGCTTTGTGACACGGAGCATCATCCTGCTGGAGGCAGCCTCAGGTTTCTGTTCTTGGCTGAGAGGAGAGGAACCTGACATGGTCTTCTGCTGTTGTAGCTCATCCACCTCAGTGCTGGATGTGTTGTTCACTCTGAGATGCTTTTCTGCTCACCACAGTTGTTATCTGAGTTACCATAGCCTTTCTGTCACCTCCAACCAGTCCGGCCATTCTCCTCTGACCTCTCATCAACAGGGTGTTTCCAGCCACGGAGCTGCTGCTCACTGGATATTGTCAGAAATATTCAGACTAGACCGTCTGACTCCAACAATCATGTCACAGTCATAGACAGTGAGATCACATTTTTTCCTCACTCTGATGTTTGATGTGAACATTCAGCGACGGTCCGGACCTGTGTCTGTCAGAGATTATGCACTGCACTCCTGCCACATGATGATGGCTGATTGGATAATCGCTGGAATTATTTAGTCAGAGTTACTTTAAGCTTCTTTATACAAAACTTAGACCTATTTTGTACTAGTTTAGGACCGGTCTTAAATTGTAAACATCCAGCTCAGGTCCACATTTTGAGGCAGAGTGTGTGAGTGAAACTTACGTGAGTGTATTCAAACCTTTGATGAATTCACCATCATGGATGCTTCATTTGAACGACTCAGAGGGAGAGCTAAATGCTGCACATACCAAATCAGCCTTTTCTTCATCTTCCACGCAACACTGCAACACAAACTGCTTCACAAAATATATTCAGTACACACACACAAACACACACACACACACACACACACACACACACACACAGGTTCACAGCTTGCAGCTTTCATTCACAGACAGCAGAGGTCACTGCTGCAGTAGAGGATCTGACAGGCTGTTACCTGCGGCCTAACAGATTACACGCGTTTGATAACCATGGAGACCAGATTCTTGATTGTAACGATCCCGGCTGTAAGAGCTCTACAGATTTTGTTTTTGATTTTTTTTGGCAGCATCATTATCCACTCAGTAAATTTAGAGCAGAATTTCTGCTCGGATATTTCTCTTGTCCTCCTGAGCAACAGTGACTGAATGCATGTGGCAGCTACACTGAAACCAATCACTGCAGGAGATGTCAGCACGAATCATATGTGAACATAAACATCATTCATTCATACTCTGGACAGTTTCCTTCCTGCTGTTTGTTAGAAACCAGACAGGATGACTGGTCACGCTACAAACATCTCTTACTAGCACTATATAATTATAACGCTATTTACAGAATATTATATAGAGAATAACAGTCATTGAAAGCAAAATGATTCCTCTGGTGTGGAAAGATCAGTCACTCTTCATGTTCATGTCTCACTTTTATCTGAGTGAAGTCTTTTTGTTTATGTCGTTTTCTCCACTAGGTTGATTTTTTTATACATTTCTGGTCCAAACTCTGAACTGGTTGTGGTTTAGTTAAAGATAAACTATCCTGTAATAATTAGAGATGCAATGCACCTTTTCTCGCTACTAAAGATAATGTGCTCAAGTTAATACCTTGTTGGCAATTTAGTTTGTGTCCAGCTCATTATCCAGATGAATGAGCTGTGCTGTTCTGTCAGTCCACTGACAAACCCACCACATCTCCATCACCACCCTGACCTCCAGGACGTCCCTAGGGAGTCACTTTAGACTCTGTGGGATCCTGTCCTGTCTCCTGTCCTCATAGAAGTTTTTTTCCGTCACTGACCTTCATGAATATTGTTGGTCACTTGAATTTGATCTCTCCTTATTGTAATGACATCACTGCAAGATAAGCAGCAGTAAACAGACTGTCGAATATAACAGCCAGTTTTGCTTTTTACGTGTCAGTGAAGTCAGTAAATGCACCCGCAGAGACTTGAAACATGCATCAGATCGATGATCACTCACGTTGCACTTTATTTCCTGTTACAGTTATGCTACTGCTACATGGCAAGTTTCTGTGAGTTCATGGAAAGCGAGTAAGACAATTCAATTTCCCTATGAAATCAATAAAATGAACTGAGCAGTTCACTGAACATCTTCCTGCTGCAGGAAACAGCAGCATTTTTGTGACATACTATACTCAAGACGAACAGAAGAGACTCACATCGAGCCGGACGTTATACCCAGCAGTGCTGATGGAAACGTTTACACATACATCTAGTACACTGAAAAGGACCAGATCATCTTACCTGTTTGTGCAATGAGGCCGACAAACTGATTTTGCTCTGATTCAGTTTTGGACTTGACTGCATGAGCCAATAAGACTGCTGGGATAGTGTGTAGAAATATAAATTCTTAACCAAAGCCATCGATCTCAGCGATTAGAACAGATGGATACAATATTCACTGGCACTGTGACAGACAGAGAAACATCAGCAACACAGTGACACTGCAGAACCAACCAATGTCTCTTAAGGTTTGTCCACAGTTTGCAGTGTGACACTCACCAAAAATGAAAACAATTTGAAGAGACAACAGTAACTAGTAATATGCTCCAAACTGATAAATAAATCATTTCTTCTCTCACTCACACACATGCCAATTCACCCTTATTTTGTTGTGGGCTGGGAGAATAAAAACATGACTGGAAAGACATTTCCTTCAAGCAGAAACACTATATGTCCGGACTTTTAGTCTCCAGTATGAGTCAAAAACACTGGATCTTCCCAGAATGTGACTCTGTAGTGTCTTTTCATTAGACTTTTTAAGTCCAGTTTTAAAATACAGGCTTTCTGTTATAGGTAAATCTGTATTCTCCACCCTCGGTGACATCACTGCGACATCACTGGGGTTATTTTCTCAGACTTGTTATACAATTATCCTACTGTTTTCACAAGCAGAGCAGAACCTTTAAAGTAATAACCAACACTCAGTATCTCAGTGTAATGTCTGCTAGAACAAAAGAAACAGGGACAAAGCATCGGTGAATTATTGGCAAAGTACTTGGAGCATATTGACAAGAATATTCAGTTTTACATGTTATGTATATAATATATTATGTGCCCAAACATACAGTCTGGGAAAACAAATGTAACATAATACTAGGTCAGCAGTTGTAGTAAATAGTTATATCTAATAACGACACAAGTACAGAATTAAAATGGCAAAAAGGAACAAAGTAAGAATAATATGCCCTCTCACATGGTTAAATAGTGTTCATTTGCTTTGATAAAACAGCATGGCACATGTGAAAATCCCAGTAAGGGTGCAGACGGCTCCGTGCTGCAGCGATCACATGATGGTGACTCTCTCAGGTGAAACGTGGGCAGCCGAGCCCACTGGCTCCAGGCGCTGGCAACGGTACTGACTGCTGTCCAGGCCCCGGCGGATCCGATGGAGCTTGCGGGCAACGCAGGGGAGCAGCATCAGCACTTTTCCCAGTATTACACACACTGGCAGGGCCAAGGCCACCACGAAGCTGGGGGGCAGGTAGAACCGGTAGGCCTCCTCCTCAAAGGCTCGCTTCCAGCCAAACAGCAGGCCGTGGAAGGTGGCAATGAGCAGGGCGATGTAGCCCAGAGTGGACTGGAGCAAAGACAGGGAGACTTGTGATGGCACAGCCGGTCAGTTCAGACACACAGCACCACTAACACTGCAATACTCCCATGGGACAAACATCCAATGTATCCTTTGAAGCGTGGCAGTGTTTTTTTTTTTTTTAAACTATTCCTTTTGCTCACTTAATATTTACTGTTTATATCAGAGGTTTTTCCAACTCTGACGGCACAGGAGAGTTGCAGGAGGGTGCAAAGGGAGATTTGTGAGGCAAAGACACTGCATGAGGTGAGAGGGACAGGTGCATGCAGGTATTGTGAAAATAAGCAGAAGTAAGTTATTGCAGAGCAGCGGTTACAGGCAGAAACAGTGGCTGTAACACACAGCTCTTAGAGGCAGTTAAAGTACTTTAAAAACCCATGGAGCCTGATTGATTGCTGCGATTTGCACACAGAACATGAACACAGAATATGACACACATATTTTCTGATTCAGTGTGATGTACTGTCAAAGGATATCATTGTCTCCGTTGTTCATCGCAGACAAACATTAATGAATCTGCTTGAAGATCACAGAAAGAAGAGGCCCTTTCTGCAGAATCACATGGTTGTTTCAACCTAAACTTCACAACTGTTGTTTTCTTTACGGTCAAGGGCCACTGCATCAGGCTGGTGGTGAAAGGCTGAGTGTGCCAGCATAACCAAGACACATTAGTTACACCTTCAGTAGAAGTAATGTGTTACTTTTACAGCTTTTTCTTATCTTATTGTACATTTCCATGTCTATTCTGATTATAAAGCAGGTCGAGGTGCTATATTAATACTGTGTAAATACCAAAGCACTCAGTCCACAGAGAAGTGCAAAAGCCTGAAAACGAGCCATCAGGACATCAGTAACTTTGTGATGTCACAAGGAAGCTACATTGAGATGGTTTTAGCACTTAAAACCACTAATATATCTTCTTTTGGGTATCTTCACACTTCACACTTCAAATAAAACACAGGAAAAGTGTAAAATATGGGACCTTTAAATGAATCCTTTTGTTACTATTTTTTTCCCACTTCCCCTTCTCCTGTTTACTGATTTTGTGATTTGCTGCTGATATCTAATATAAATGTCATGTGAAGTAAAATCTCGAGCAGTCAAATGTTTACTTGGAGACCTGTGGCCTCTGGTGGACCAGTGGACCAGAGCAGAGGAAGCACAAACTCCTACTTAATTAAAACAAAATTCCCAGGATTACAGGAACCCCTTGAATACTGGAACAAGCAAAACCTATTTACTCCATCTCTGACACTGGGCACTACAGTGTTTTTTTTTCTTTTCTTTTTTGTACACCAGCCTCCTCTGTCCCTTGTGGGTAAGGCACAGTGTCAGACTCTGAAAACCCCTGGTTCGTATGTTCGTACCTGTATGAAGCTGAACTCCCTCCAGTTGAGTGTGCTGTGGACAGACGGGATGGAGGTGATGGCCAGGAGTGACAGGAGCCCGAGACTCATGATCCCAAAGGAGACATACATCTCCACCCTCCACACCTCCTCCTCGTTCCAAGCATTCTCCACATTAGCATGGACCTGCCAGCACAGAGGACGGAGGACAAGATGAAATTCAACACAGTCATTTTATGTCACTTGTTTTATGCTTGGCCAGATCCACCTGCAAGAGGATCCTGGGACAAAGGTGAGCTGCTTCAACCCTGGGCCGTTTTTTTAGAGGAATACTACTTTGATTAAACAGATTAATTTAGGAATATGGAGCATGAAAGGTCAAATTTAGGAGTATTGCTGTGCACATAGTGTCAGCACCCTCCATCCTACTGACCTGCTGGTAGGCGGTGTTGAGCAGCAGGTACCTCTCAGACCGCCTCATGGGCAGACAGAGGCTGTAGAGAACGTGGACAGCAGCCAGGAAGAAGCTGAGGAGGCCCATTTGTTTCCGGCTCTGCAGCCAGCCCTCCAGCCAGTGTGGGAAATGCCTGTACTTGGTCCCATAGTAGAGCTGGTGGGCGGCTGCCAGCTGGCCTGCCAGGTACACCAGGGCCAAGAGAGTGATAGCAACAGTGGGCAATGTCCGGTTCACCATCTCTATAGGGATCTTGTAGAAGTCACTCTGCTTGTATTTCACATACGGGTGGATGATATCACGTACAAAAGAGTAAGCAAAAAAGAAGATGGAGAGGGCCACGGCGGCAAGGACGGGGCCCTTCCAGCCAGGAAATAGCTGCAGTGGCATGTTCTCGATGTCCCGCGAAGAGGACAAGGTGCCCATATCCACGGGCTCGAAGTTCAGCTGGCGGGCCAACTCCATAATCTGCTGTCGAGCCTCCACCGAGTCACTGCAGACGAACACCTACACAGAGGCAGGATTACAGAGAGGAGGACTGGTTAGAGGCGCTGTTATGAAATAAAACCAGGAAGTATGGAACAGAGAGGAGAGGACACGTCTGCTGTTGGTAGTCCCCAGCAAACACACCACTTCCTGCTGCTGGAGTAACATTTGAGACCAGCCGTATCAATAAATACCTGGACCTTTTTTTACAGTAAAAATGACACTAAGTATCCATGAGCTGTTTTTCTGATGGATGTCCTCAGTAGGGACTGGTGAGGTTGGGTTGAGAGACATGGACAGGGTACAGAAGAACGTACTGAGAAACAAAAAAACATATTGTTGAAGTTTCCCTTGCGTCAGAATTGTTTCCTCTACAAACCCTCCAGCAGCTACGCATGTGCTCTCCCTGAATACATCAAAAAATATATATATATATATATATAGTTTATTCCAAAAAAAGTTCAAAAATGTTATTTCCTTTACTCAAGTGTAATTTCCTTGATACTGGTAGTTAAGTAATATTTTTATTGTTTTGTTTTCAAATACCTCTCAGTCCTCCCTAGAGGATTTCTGAAAGCACATAAATAAATGAATATGTAGAATGCATAAAATCCAGTAGAGTACAACATTTTTAAAAAGCACAGCGATACATACATGTGAAGCAAAGCCTGTATCAGGAAGGTCGGACCTAGTTACAGGCTCAAGCGAAGAGATACGTTTTTAGCTTTCTTTTAAAAATGCTTAGTGAGCTGGCTTCTCTGATATCTATCAGTGATGTGTCCACAGATTTGAGCCATAACTGACAAACCTAAAAATTTTCCTCAGGCTGGGAGTCTTCAATATACTAACAGCAGATGACTGCAATGTTGTTGGAGGTATGTAGTTAACTGAGGAGTTAGCAATGTAGCTCAGTCCTCATACATTAGGGCTTTTTATATAAGGAGGAGGGTGTTAAAATCAAATCTAAATGTAACAGGAAACCAGTGCGGAGCAGCTAAAACTGGACTAATGGCGTCTCTCCTCTTGGCGCAGCTTACGGCCGAGCTGCAGATTTGTGAATGATCTTAAGTCTATCGGTGGGTTTAGTTTTTTTTTTTTGGGGGGGGCCAGTAAAAACGACATTACAGTCAGAATCAGTTTTTCAGAATCTTTTTGATGTATAAACGGTCATACTTCAGCCGTTTTTAAGGTGGAACAATAATGTTTTCATCACCCTGTTGATGTGGGACTTGAAGCTTAGATCTGAGTCTAAGATAACACCAAGGGCTCTATTTTAACAGTCCATGAGCACAGCTCTACAATGAAGAAACAACACAAATGACAACATTAGAAGAGAGGTGTGAATAATGTCCGGAGAATGACAACTGTGTAATAGAGTTTACAGCTGCATCATTTGGTTCTGCACAGATGTACAGTTATGCGTCATCTGCACAACTATGGAGACATCCATCTCGCTGTGCTTTCTGATGTATTTAAAACAGATTTAAAAGCACCATGTTACTGGCAAATTTGTAGCTCATGTGAAAAAAAGGACTGAAGGCTACAGTTAATTAGTTACAGCCACAAAGTCCAATTGAAATTATGTTGTTAATTCAATCAAAAATCAAGCTTGCCCACTGGCTGCTATTCACCAGGGCCTGCTCCTCAAGGACACAAGGTTTAAGAGGCTTCTTAATGCCAGCACTGAAGTTGTGTCCTGTAGGTTTATAATCCAAACCTCTGATGAGGACATCTGATGGGCTGGGGGATTATTTCAGGATTTATTCTACAGCCAGAGGCTCTATTGATGTGAGTGTCCTGCATTCATTTGCTCTGGATGTGGAGGCTCACGGGGCTTTTTCATAATCCGTGCCTAAATTATAACAGAATTAATGTGTCGTGAGTTGGCTGCCATCTCAATCTGAACGCGATGATCCGCAGTACTCTTACTGGCATAAATTAGGCCTGAATGTTTGTTTCTGTGCTTTGAATAGAAGTTTGACTAAATAGTATTAACTCAATATTCACCTACTTGGTTATGCTGAAGCTTTCAACCACAAGCAGGTCATGAATTGATGGAGTTTGCTGAGTTGTCAGATTGATGTCTCAGGCATCATCACATTAGGTTTATTTTGAAACACTCCTGATCCGTGACCTTTGACCCCGTGGATTCTGTGAGTGGTTTTGGTCTTGTGTTCACACACAGCTGCTTTTGTCCTGTTTTGCCTCCATCGCTGTCCTAGAGGTTAGTGGACGGCTGGAGAAAGATTAAGGAGGAGACTCTAACAACAGAGGCCATCTTTGAACAGAGACAGAGCTGCTCTGTTTTGATGATTGTACAAAAGGTATTTTGCTAATTTCCTGGAATCAAAGACTGAAGCTTCTCATCCAAAAAAAAAAGTTTTCAGACCCTTTTCAGCCACTCCAGCGTTGCCTGTTTGCTTCAGGTTATTTTTGTCCTGAAAGGTGATCTGTCACCTCAGTCTCAGGTCGCATGCACTCTGGAGCAGGTTTTCTTCAAGCACCTTTGTGTATTTGGCTGCATTCATCCTTCCCTCAGTTCTTACCAGTTTCCATATCCCTGCTGTTGAGATACCATGATGCTGCGCGCAGCTTGCTTCACCATAGAGATGGTACTGACAAGGTGATGAGCACTGCCTGGTGTTCGTCAGACATAGTGCATAGCCCAAAGAATCACATTTTGTCTCATCGGATCAGAATCTTTTTTTCCTAATCAGAGTCCTTTAAATAAAGTTTGGCTACTTGGCAAACTCGAAGCGCTGTCATATGAATTTTACTCAAGAGGGGCTTCCTTGCTAAAAAATGCTTTTACTCTGTTATTGTAGTTATTAAATGCAGACTGAAGGGCAAAAAAGGCAGTTTTATCCATTTACATGTGACCAACTGAGCCATCTCACTGACATCTGAACAAACCACTGTGGTCATTATTGAAGACTGAAGACTGAGGAAATCTCCACAAAGAGCGTTTAGCTTGTTGTTGTTGTTGTTGTCACAGAACAGGACATGTGTGAGTGTACCTGTGTGCTGGCATCTTTGGGGCAGCTCTGCTGCATGGCCCAGGCTGAGATGACGTTGAAGCCTTTGACCACGATGGAGTCTGGCAGCAGTGACGCCAGATACTCTGCGTTAGACTCTGGATACTGGTTCACCCTCCTGTTGTTACTCACATCAACCAGGATCTTTGCTGCAGCACAGCAAGAGAAACACACATGATTCTGCAGTTAAATACATTAAATACACATTAAAGTGGGGCTGTCAACTACACAGCTAGAGCTGCACATTAGGCGCCTTTGGTCTGTTTGGGATTTTATAAGTCATTGTTGCTGGCAGCATGTAGTACGAGGCTTTAGCAATTTGAATTAGAGTCATCAAATCTGTATCTGCCACGCTTTCTTAGTGTTTTTAGTCCCAAACTCTGTCTTTGTGTTACTCCCACTGCAGCCCAGCAACACAACACTGTCTGGAGAAGCATGAAGATCCTCACTGATTTGTCTGACTCAGACTGTTGAAGCCTCATATTATCTTCAGCTGAGCTGTAGGGTGTATTTTTACAGAATGAGGACTGTTATTAATTTCTTAAATTAGAATCATACCGGGAAGAAATCACGTCACAGCCAGTGTGAACAGGAGAAAAAATTACAGAGGCCAAAAATGATTTGTTCGTGTTGTCAAAGTGATGCTGTGAGGTGATGTGCTTGCACTTAACTTGAGTGTAAAAGTGAAGAGAAGGTGTCTTTAAAGGGACCGTTAGTGTTGTCAGTGTGTTTGTGTGTTGTTACCTACCTTCCAGTAGATGTTTGAGGTCCCACAGGATAGAGTAGTGCTCACGGCGAATTGCCAGGAACACAATACCGGCCTTCCCCACAGCGTCTTCATGGTGTGTCACGTCCACCACATGGGGAAATGACTGGGCTGCCAGTTTGGGATGGCGGCTGCCCACCACCACATGGAAACCACAGCGCAACAGGCGGATGGTCAAGCACTTGGAGAAGTCGCCTGAGCCCAGGATGGCCACCACAGGCTGGGCAGGCAGACAGGCGGCGCCTGCGTCTCCAGCTCCAACTCCGTTCTTGGTGCCGTTGGGCAGGAAACAGGCCTGGGTGTGGTGGAGGTGGTGGGAAGAGGAGGCGGTGAGGAACACATGGCTCCTGCTGTTGCCCATCATAGAGATGGAGTCCATCCTTCCTCCCTGTCACTTCTTGCGCTGGGGTTTACTGCTTAGGAAGACTTCAGTGGGTCTAAGGAAGGTTAAAAAAAAAAGGCAAAATCAGACCTCTCAGCCGCATATGATGATGAGACCTCCACATTTCATACCTTTCATTTACATTAAAACTTTAACCTTGGCTGCACTTCTAAACTGATTAACATGAAGCTAATTACCACAAATCATGAAGCAGTCAGACAGAGGCAGACCTGCCCAACTCCCGCCAACTTCACACATTCAGATTCTGCTCAGCCTGACTTGGATTATTTTATGTGCCATCTATTAATGACTTATTAACATTTGCTGAGTTAGCTGGCAAGCCAACAACTATTTATTATCAATAGCTTATAACTGATCTATCAAGCATTGATAATTAGTTATTAACCATTCATAAAGTCAAGTCACAACGTATAAACTTATTAAAAAGTGGTGCCAAGGCTCAGTGCTGATTGGAAACCTTTGCCTGTTTTATTTCCCTTGTGTGTGTGTGTGTGTGTGTCTGTTGGAGTAGGAGAGGGTTAATAAAAGCAAGGGCCGGTGTGTCCTATAATGGCTACCCATCATCTCCTGCTCGGTAAACGCTGGGGAAAGCTGGCTCCTCCAACAACGCCCTTCTCCCCGCAGAGACCTTGTGCTGTGGTGAAGGACACGGTGAGCACCGGCAGCCTGTGTGCACCTGTAGCGCTGCAGCACGGCCGCCGCCGCCGCCGCCGCTGAGCCGCGCAACACACAGCGACATGATGACAACACACTCACACATTTACCGACCGAGGGATGAACCTGTGCACTGACACTGCACACACTGTACGAGTGTGACGGTGTGTTACCCACCTGACTTTCATATGGATGCTGCTGTTAGAGCAGGGGCGCTGACCAGTTGCTAGCTGTCCATCCTGGTCCTGGTGCTGCTCAGCCTCCGCTGTCTAAACACATGCAGCGTTCACGTCCTGTCGGAGATACCAGCTTGCTTTAGAAAAGCACAGCCAGTATGTAATGTATAAACTGAGATAAAATACAATAAAAATATAGGTAAAAATAAATATTAACGACAATATACATGCATATGTATGTATATGTGTGTGTGTGTATATATATATATGTGTATATATATATATATATATATATATATATATATATATATATATATATATATATATATATACACACACACAACAAATTATATGTAGAAAAAATATCAAAAAATACATATTGGCAGCTGTTTACACAATCTTAAGACAGCTGTACATTTCAGCATTTTTTTGTAAATACATGTTTCAGTTGCATTTTCAGTAGCTGAAAAGAAGGCAAGACAAAAAGAAATACATGAAATAGGTCATAACATAACATTCATAACATGAAAAAGGTACAACTAATGCAATGCTGAACTCAGAAATCAGAACTTGCACTTTTATTTACCAGCCATTCATGTTATCTTATATGGTGGTAGAACACATTTTACTTGGACACTCACCCATGTACATACAGTTCAGTGAATGTGATCCTGTATGAAAAAGAGAAACTGCTCTCATACAATTGTGCATTCTTTCAGTGAGTATTGACATGCTAGTATTTGCTCTGCCAGAGCGTACAGTCCTCCACACAGCAAGTCAGTGACACTGTGCAGTTGCTGTTGCAGCAGCCAAAGTCAACACCAGTATCTTCATCTGTTGGTAAACTGGAGACACTGGGCTAAAATAAGGCGCTTTGTTTATTTGAGAGATTTTTCTAGCGAGTCATTTGCACATGTAAAACGTCACATGTTGACATAATGATGTTGTGCATCAGTGATATTTTGGAGATCATATCTAAAATTTAACTTGCTAAGTAAACATTGGTTTACTATTCTGACACACACACACACACACACACACACACACACACACACACACACACACACACACTGTGAGGCACTGGATTTGTATATGTTTCCTTATATCAGGTTGTCTTGTCTATATTTAGATGCAGTTAATGTAGGGAGAACCATAACATGATGGATGTGTTTAAGAATACAACATAGATCCGGCTACAATAAAATAAGTCAATATTGAAACACATCACAAGCCAGGAGATGTACCTCTCATGAGGAGGTATGTTCTCAGTGTATGAGGACATTTCTAACAGTCCACAAAAATGAGAAAAACAACAACTGCTACAATAAAAAGCCTCTTCTCTTCTGCTCTTAAATACAATATATCATGTTATACTGGACAAAGGGGAGATGAAATGAATGTATAGCCGCAGCTTCACAAAGATTATCTAAAATAGGGGAAAAAGTAATAATGTAGTTTAGTGTTTGTATCTTTCTGAATTTCCAATATCATACACAGCAAAAACAGACATCATTTTTATGTTCTGCACAAAGGTACCATACACACAGCCTGTGTCTCTCTATAGTTCACATTTAATTTGTATAAAAACTGCTGGGATAACTGGATTAACCAATGCAACCTCTGGTGAAAAAGGAGGGACTACAGTGTAAGAGGGGTGATGATTTCCACACAGCATGTGAATAATACATAATGAAAGTCAGCAGCGAGACTGAACCATGAGAAGTCCACCAATATCCACAAACTGCACTGTACAAACATGGTGGTGACTTACCATCCTGTGGAGGGCGGCACTAAACCTGAGGTTTAAAGCTGATGAAGAGAAGAAGAAAGAGGGGCTCATGTAAGCACAGTCTTTGCCCTGAAATGTGCTTTCCAGGCACCCGTTAAAAGACCTGAAAATGGTCCTAGTAGTTAAATAGACAATTTCAACTATAATAATAATAATAATAATAATAATAATAATAATAATAATCTCCTCAATGTTTTTCTCTATATGTTTCATGGAAATTAGGCTCTCTCAAAGTTTTATTTCAAGAGATAAAATTAAAGCAGCCTTCAAGAGATTGGAGATACTGCTCCATGTTGACGTGAGTGCATCACATAATTTCTGCAGATTGTCCGCTGCACATTCGTGCTGCCAATCACATCCCAAAGGTGCTCTGCTGGATTCAGATCTGGTGACTGGGGAGGCCACTGAAGTTCACTGAACTTACTGCCATGGTCATCAAACCAGTTCTTGATGCCTTTTGTACACAAACCCTCATTGATTGGTATTAATGGCCCAAAGTGTATCAAGAAAACATCCTCCACACCAGCACACCACCACCAGCAGGCTGGAGCGCTGACACAAGGCAGGTTGGGTGAAGCTATCACACAAACCATCTGTTGGGGGCAGCCTGCTGGTGAAGGCGCAGGGGTCTAGACAACCTGCCTGAAAGCCTGAACTCAGGGCTGCTGGCCCACTGACAGCACAGTTGTCCTACACATTCACCATGACGTTCCTGGAAGGAGCCGTGTCTGCTATTTTGCTCATATGTTTCTTATTTATTATCCGGTTATATGTCGTCGTGAAGACTGGATCAAAGTTTAAACCCGGAAGCAAAGGTCCGGTTGCTGTTCTTGTCGTCGCGGGATCAGGTAACATTATCAGCGGTAACTTACATCCATGTACAGCGATATCTGCGGTTCCCTGCCACTGTAAAACTGAAGTGATACCTCAGTCGCATTATGACTCCAACCATATATTGCACTTTACGACTTGCTAGATGTCAAATTGCAGCGCATAATGGGTGAGCAAGCAGAATATGTTTTCAAGTTCTGCCATTAGCTTACTTCCTTAGCTTCCATGCTAACAACACGTATCCTGCTGGACTGTACCAAAATGCTAGTAAACACGGGGGTGGTGGTTATTACCATTTACTCCAAATTAATATTTTATGAACAGGTATACTACATGGCCAAAATGACGAGGGCACCTGCTCATTATAGCCGTGTGCTGTGGGCATTAATCTTCTGTGAAAACGGCCTCTTCTGAGAGAGAGAGACAGAGAGAGGAAGGGGGTGGGGGTGTGGGGGGGTTTGCTCCAATCCAGCCTCAAGAGAATTATATAATTGGTGATTCTGTGCAGGTTGGTCAAGTTCCTCCTCACCACACTGAGAAAAAAAAATTGGCTTTGAGCATGGGAACATGTGTAAAATACAGTTTTTGCAATAAGCGAACTCAGTAAGATTCCTCTTAACCCTAACCCTTAAATCTAAGGGATTTAGACCAAACTAGGAAAACAGACCCAGTCTAAAAGACTGTAGAAGTATGTGGACACTGTTTTTCTTAAATAAAACATAAAGGTGACGTTAATCTGAAGATTCATTACTGATCAAAAGTTTTAGAACACCTATGTTTTTCCAGTCGGTATTTAAATGTAAGTAACTCAATGTCTCAGTGTCTTGTGTGTTTTCTAGGTGGTCACACCGCAGAGATCCTGCGGCTGGTGGAGTGCCTATCTGCAGCCTACACACCTCGACACTACGTTATCGCTGACACTGACAGGATGAGTGAGGAGAAAATCTGCACCTTTGAAAGCTCTAAACAACACACAGACTCTGAGTCACAGGTACACAGCTGTCCATAAGTGTGGATTTGGGTATTATTATCATGACTTTATTTAAAGTCAAAAATCATTGAGGGCAGATACAAATAATAATAATAATAATAATAATAATAAAGATACAAGGTTATAGAAACAAACATAAATACAGTGAGTCAATAATGTTACAGTAAAATCAATTAAAGCAGCTACAAACAGAAGTAAAAACGTTAGAAATGAAATTGATTGTTAAAGTGCTTTGGAGTCAGTTCCAGGTCGGATGGTGCAAAGAAAGCAAAAGCAGATATTCAAAGCCAAGGCCAGTCATCATTCCTGGTTATGATGTGGTCCAGTGGACCAAACTAGCATGGAAGCAGTATGTGAAGATAGCTTTCCAGTAAGGGCCTTGTAAATAAACAAATATATATGCAAACCATCCCTCTCAGATAGAGAGAGGACCACACCAACCTTTTTGTACAGGATGCAATGGTGAGTATTTTAAGCATCACCAGTGATGATCCTCAGAGCAGAGTGGTAGACAGCATAGTTGCAGCATGTCTGTACAAGATGTCAGCATAACCTGAAACTGATGAAAAGGTTAGCTAAACAAGCGTTTTTTGTTTGTTTTTTTACAATGCAATGGAAGAAAGATTTATTAATTCACTCACCAAATTTGATGCATGATTTTTGAAGGATAGATGCATATCATGACTCCTTCAATAAAAAGTGAAAGATATGGCTGAGACCTGACCTGATGATCTGGCAACCCACTGTACTACAGCAGTGGAGTCTGGACAGTAATGAATGAGAGATGGTTTGAAGCATTACACTTTCAAACAATGAAGAAATAAAAAATTTAACTGGATAAAATAGTTAACTGGTATTTTGTTTAAGGCATAAGGCATTAGCTAATGTGTGATGTCATTTGATCAAATAACTTAATTAATAGTCAAAAACGGCCCCAACAAAGCAAATTACACATGTGATCCTGGACAGATCTACTGTTGCTGGAACTACCTCAGAGGTGGTTTTGAGTACTTTGGCTTAAATGTCTGCAGACAAATTATGTCAGAGTACTCGTATAATATTATAGTAATAAATACTGAGTACTTGTGCAACAATGTAGTAATAGTAAATACTGAGTATTCATGGGTCGGTATGTCAACATGTTCATGGCATTGCTGCTGGTGTGATCACATCGCAGGATGGCTTCTAGTTTTGATGAATTGTTGCTGTTTCGATGTGTCGCCTTTGCACTTTTACTCTTCTTGAACTGCTCATTTCTTTAGATGTTTATGAGCCAGGGCGGGTCGGTCACTTAAGCACATATGTATTCTTAGATTGACCAGCAGGTGGTACAGGTGCACTTCTCATCTGTGCTTCGCTGGTACTTAAAATATGATTTCAGCTAGAGTTACAAATACAACACACCAAGCTGACGCCTACTTTATTCTTATTTGAATATCACTGAGAAGTAACTGTAATGAGAAGGGGATATCTTTTCAGATCTTCCATCAGACATACATTTGGTGTTACATGAGTAAATATTATATATATATAATGACATATTGAGAGGAAAGTTGATAATATGGAAACATGAGACACAGCTATCAATTAAATGAAATGACAATAAAAAAAGAAAGAAACATACCAGAAAATCCTAAGCCTGAATGAAATCTAATTATCCATAAAATCAATGACCTATACATACGTATATTATCAATTTTGAACTTTGAGTATAAATTATCCTTCATTAGTTATATATTGCTAATTAATATAAAATACTATTAATGAAGTAGAGGCCTACCAAGTGTTTAACACCCCTGCCCATAAAGCTTTGAAAGTTGTATCCTTGTTGACAGATATTAGAGGGGTCCGACTATCCAAATACAAATAGGATATTTGGTAAAGCAAGAATAACATGTTTAGACATGCAACCAGTGATTATTTCCATTAACAATTAATGTGCTGATTATCCTTTAGATTAATAGATTAATCACTTGGTCTGTAAAACATTGGAAAACAATGAAAAATGTGCATCACAATATCCCAGGGCCCAAGGTAACAGTCCGCAATCTCTAAATATTAAATTTGCTGTCATGTTAGATGAACAAAAGTAAGTTCTCACATTTTATTACAGTCAACCAGCAAATCTTTGGCATTTGTGCATGGAAATGACTTAAAGGAGCTATATGCAAGTTTTGATTTTGCTACATAGCCAGCATTAGCATTAGCAACAGCTGTTTACTTACCAGTCTAGAAGAGATGTGGTACGTCCAGCATCAAACGTTTTTCCCTTACTCGCCACGAACTGTCTCCAACAGTGGAAAGCAACGCCAATGTTAACTCTGGTCTCTATCACGTCTTTTCTTCTACTGTAGTTAGCACGCTAACCAGCTAGCCCCGCACCGTCTCATCACTTTCCAATAGTGACTCAATGTAGCTTCCAATCTGCCCTGAAGATGTAGCACTGCTCAGAGGGAGTATTATAACCCCTGAATCTTGTAAATGCAAGAACGGCCGAAGCTCTTGTCAAGCAACAATCACCACCACCCCCACTATGTTGCATGGTGACGTGCAACAAAGGTACATGGCCAGAATCAAACCAGACCTGTACACCATTATATGTTACAAGAACTACTTTCTCATTAGGATGAAGTGGTGTCAGGCAGAAAGCTCATCAAATCTGTTTGTGTTTGCATGGCTACATTATGCAAAATGTAAACAGGGAAATGTATTTGTTTTTATGGGTGGACTGAACCTTTGTTGATGTGTGGCAGTGCAGATAATAAAAGTGTAGAATCATTAAAGAAGTCCACCACTTGCTTGTTCATGTGCTGGTGAGAGTTTAAAGCCAGTTTTATCCAGATAGTGCATAGTTTTCTGATGAGTACGTCTATGTTGTAAAACAAATGATGATGTCTCTGAGTGCCTAGGAATGATACGTCCCTTTGCTCCACAGTTCACCATCTGTCGGATCCCACGGAGCCGGGAAGTGCATCAGTCATGGAGTTCGTCTGTTGTCAGCACCCTGAACGCCCTGCGGTACTCCCTCCCTCTGGTGTTCAGACTCAGACCTGACATGGTAAGTGAACTCAGAGATCACTCAGTAGATGTTACCTCTGTGCCCTCACATATACACAGTCACAGAGTATTACAGGGTACTACAGAGGGTTATGGAGTCCTGCATAACAGATAAGTAGGGTCTAATGAAAATGCGCTATGCGTTACATTAATGGGAAATGCAGAATCCAGTGTTTTTGGAGCTGATCCATTTGAGACTAAAAGTTTGGATATCTCTGCTTCTGATGCATAGATGCACATCCTTTTTGTAATCTGTCTCTTGTGAGTTCCCCACCTTTACCGTACTAAACTGCTTTAGTCCCATTTAAAGACTCGTTCACTCTGGAAGAGCACAACTCCATCCTGCACTTGCAGCAATATGCAGATAGTGTACAAATAATTAAAAAAAATCTTCCTCAGGAAACATACAGGCTGAAGTTTAACTTGTGTTGCATAACAACATCATGCTCACTGAATTACAGAAACTCTGTCTCATTAATAGATTGGCTTCTAAAATATATTGTCATGCCAAGAACTTGTTTAACAGTGTCTAATTTTGAACCAGAACATTTGATCAGTGCAGAAGGCCTTTTATTATTCCACTCAGGACAACTAAGAAGTGGACGCATGTTTGCAGGAATCCTGTTGTTGAAGTACATAAAGCATTGGATCGATAGGAAAATGTACTTTTAGACTATATATGACTATATATCATAGAGGAGGAAGCTGTAGTATCACCCAAAAAGAAAAGAAGTCAGTGCAGCACGATGAAAATGTGACAAATGTGGGAATGAGTCTAAAAATGCTGCCTGTTTCCTGTGTACATGCACGAACAAAGATGCACATTACAGCGTTGCTGCTGGTCTTTAAGTTAACAAAGACAGTTTGAGGGGCTGCTGCGCACACACATTATTTAAATTTAAATCATATATATCATATTTAAAGCTGCTGTCCAGAATGTTTTCTGCACTAGCACACAGAAAGTATTCAGACCTCTTCACTTTTTGTGTGTTTTATTGTGTCATAAGTTTTATTTTAAATTGATAGAATTTAGATTTTGCCCACCAATCTACTCTCAATAATCCATAATGACAAAAGAAAATATGTTTTTAGAAATTTCAGCACCTGTGGCAAACTGAATTGATTGGACATAGTTTAGAAAGACACATGAGGTATATGAGGTATATGACCCAGCTGACAGAATACCAGTCTGTCTTGTTAAATATGTGTAGTGTTAGTGAAATTATACAATGGGTTTTTGTGACGATACGTACAAATTATTGACTTTTATTTATGTATGTTGTGTTGTGCTGTGCAAGAATTATTCCTGATTTAAAATCCATATGTCATCCTTCAACAAAAAAATCCTGGTAGATGGGCCATTCATTATATTCATTATATATATCACATTCATTATAGTATAGATGTAAATGGACTGAGATCAACGCAGCTAAAGCTGATCCACTTTATTCAACTTTACAGAGACTGAACTGATACATACAGTAGATAGGGTTCAGGCTGGACCATTGTTTGTTTGAATGGAGCCTCACACACAAAGACTGTAGCTGAAACGTGACACCTGCTGTCAGATATAATGGAGGCAGAAAATGTCACATTTACAGGCAGGTGTTTGTGTTGGGCAGCTGTGCAAACCAGCCATCGATCGATCAAGACAAACACCTCAGAGACGGTCTGTGGAGATGACACACTGAACCCAGCACACACATCAAAATGACTGAATGCATTATAAATAATAGGTTCTGTAATAATTAAATGTTCTTTTCTCATTTAAAGGAAAATAAGTAACTTATTTAACCACTTATTCCACCTTAAAAAAACCCGATATCAATTTAAGTGTATACTCTATTTTGAATATTTTCTCTGCTTTATCATGCTGTCAAACAGCCCAGGGGTCTGAATACTTTCTGAATGCACTGCACATCTCTCCCTATAGTTCACAGATTGGTCAGGCATCCAGTAGTTTGGTCCACATGGGACAAATTGGAAGCTAGGTCACCTTGGACATCATCAAACCCCACAGCATTGACTCCATGGTCCATGAGTGAGTAAGGGGACTGTCGGTGAGATAACACCAGTCAGGATTAGTGGTCTCAGGATGGACCAATGACCTGTGTCGTCAGCCTCCACAAAGTCTTCTTGAGCCACTTCCTGTTGTTCAACTGTCTGGTCTGGTGAGTCGGTGTGAGCTGTAAGCCCACATTCAGTAGCTATCAGTCAAGTGTGACGTGGATAAAGCCACTCAGCAGTGTAAACTGTAGGTACATTTTATGTTACAGTATTGATCAGGACCCAACTGTGTATTAGGGTAATGTAATAAAACAAATACATAAAGAATAAAATCAATCAATTAAGTAATAGCTGACAAATCAAGGTACATCATCACACTGATGCACAGTGATATAAAAATATAATTCTGTAAATAATCTGTAAGATCTTTTTTCTCCCTGTCTGTTTAAAAATAATCTATAATAATAATCATGCTCATTTTGAATTTGCAAATATTAAATTATACTTAAGGAGCTGGTCAACCCCAAGTAAAAGAGAAAAAACATATTTTCTCTTCCGTTGAGTGGTATCTATGCAGATATTTGGGTTTTATGTGCCCAGGTTGTAAGATATCTGTCTCAGATTTCTGCCTCCACCCCAATACAGTGGAGATGAATGAAATTTAAAATGAGATTTTTAAAACAACAGCACAATCATGATGCAGAAACGTTTGTCCCTGTTACTCAGGATAATCCACTGGACACTCTGGGGACAGTTTTCAAAGGAACTGCGGCTTCATCAGAAAGTAAAACTTCCAGTGAAGAGTGTTTACAGGAACCTAAAAAAATCCGGGGAACAGAAAATGACCGTAACAACTCTGTGGCGAACAACACTCACTTTTGGTCAGTGAGGTGTCTGTCCAGCAGGATCCGCTGGTTATTTATTGGTGGCTGGTTGGAAACAAAGCCAGGGACTTAGTGCCAGGGCAGTCATGCCAGGAATGTCTCTGTCAGGCTTATGACCGTGGCACAACTGAGGAGCTGCAGAATTTCCACACTTGGGACCACAAGAGGACACAAAACTGTGAAAAATACTGAATCGCTATATCTCATCACAGATAAATTTGCCAGCTGCTGTGTGTTGGTGGGAGCTGTGTGTGGGGTCAGGCCAATCAGAGCCCCTGTTGTTGCTCTGTTGGTTGGATATAACTGCAGCAACAACAATCAGTACAATTTAAGTCTTTTGAAATGTTTTCCCCAACATAAAATGTAATTTTCACATAGTCAAGTCAAGCCAGAAATCTAAAGGTGTGTTAAATGGGCTTCTCGTTTTTATGGGGTAAGAAATCAGGTTACTGTAAGGAGGCTGACATTTTCCAGATTATGAAAGCATGTGTAAATCCAGTGACTGGAAATATCTGTGCTGGGGAAATAAGACTTCTTTCTCCAGAATTCTGTTTGCTGCTGCCAGAGCTAGGAGGATTTTTGAACCTGAGCCTTATTTTCCCATATTTTTGGTTGTAAATGATTGATAGAAAAATCTTTGCAATCGCTCTACTGCTGAATAAGAACGGTATACCCGGAAGTGCTAAACAGCTGCTGCAATGTAATCAAACGGTGCATTTTTCTGCGTCAAAATACATCCACTAAGAGAAGGTTTCTGCCACTGCCCAGTCCAGATTGTAATTACAGGTGTCTGACTACGTTGTCAATAGGATTCCTACGGAGGTAGAACTTTTTGTTAAAGAGTAAGATCCTTGTTTAACCGGAAACCTGTTCACTCTGCTCAAAGCCACCAGACTCCATTGTCAAAAACAGTAATTTTACCTCTCAGAACACAGGATTTGCTGGTCTACCGCTGTCTCGAATGTCTCGTACCACTGTTTGACCTGCTCTGTACTCTATTCTGATTGTCAGGCAGGTCGCCGTGTGTGGTACAGTCTGTCAATCACACAGTAGCCACGCCCTAATGCATACCCTGCTGTATCGCCTATTTTCCTCTATATGGGGCTATAATTTAAAAAATGAACATCATGTTGTATTGAAGAAGACTTGAAACTAGAGATTGAGACCATAACCTCATTAGGAAAACATTTACTGAGGTAATACATCAAGTGACAAGTACGGCCATTTTTCCATATACTTCAATACAATCAGACTTCTTTAGCAACCGGTGGAGTCGCCCCCTGATGGGCATTAGATAGAATGCAGGTTTAAGGCTCTTCCACATTGGCTTCACTTTTCAGACCCGAAGTCTGCATCCAGTTTTATTTAGTCTATGGTTTGTTTTTTTTTGGTTTTTTTTAATTTTTTTTATAGCAATCAGCAAACAGTGTTGTGTTGCATAACCGCAACCAAGTAGAAGTGAGTGTGGTTTGGGAAACGCACACGCATTTACTGCCAGATTACTGTGGACACCAACTGTAGTATGAAGCTGCAGCTGTCCATGGACATGTAAAGTGACCGTTCTCATTAAGAGAGATGGAACTTTTCTGAGGAGCGAATGCAGGGTTGCAGGGCAGTTCTCTGTGGTTTCCAGAGCAGTGTGGAGAGGATGTCACAGAGCTGCTGTGTCTGTACTGTGGAGCTGTATGATGACTTCTCCAGACTCCAGAGCAGCTCTGTCTGGTTTCCTGTAAACCCAACTCCTTCAGCCCCCTTCAGCCCCCTTCAGCCCTGAGGCTACTTTTCATCTCAGTCCCCTCCCCCTCTGTCTTTGGGCCTTACTCAGCTCCCTTCACTGACACACATACAGTAATGCATTTCTACAGTCTGAGTGTTGAGGAACAGTTCACCTCAGTGATCTTTAGCTTGAAGCATATGACATTACTCTCCAAACCCTAAGAACTTTCTGCAGCTAACGTGCAGAATCATTTCCTGTACTATCCTCTAACTCCAGCCTGTTTGGCTAAAATGGGTCAGTCTACCTGTGAGCCCTCATCACAGGTTGTGGACATAATCTGCGATCAGTTCAACCAAAGAGAGATAAGAATGATTAGATTTTTTTTTCTTTCTGTATTGTTTCAATTGAAGGATTTTCTGCGGACTTTAGATGTGAATGTCCTAAAGTTTCACAAGAAAAAACACAGTTGAGTCAGAGAATATTCAGTTTTTTTGTACATGGGGTCGTGACGTCCCAGGATCTTATTTTACTTCTCTTAAAACATTTTATATATATAGTAAAGTGAAAACAATTCCAACACACTTTGATATAGCAATAGTGCAATTAGTCATGTAAATGTAAAAACGATGTTTGATGGGTACAGGCCTGCAAAAGTATTGAAGTGTGGACCAGTGATTTTTAAACTAGAGAGAAGGTAGATTTACATTTACTCATTTGGGAAACACCTTTATCCAAAGAAATGTAATGAGGGGCCACAGTAAAGCTTCAAAGCTGTAGGTGTAAATACAAAGTAATATCTATTCAGTAAGTATGTAAGGAGATCAGGTGAAGAAGTGCACAGTAAGTTCAGGTTAGGGTGTTAGAGGTGTAAGGGGAGGAGGTGCTCTCTGAAGAGACGAGTCCTCGAGACCATTGAGGAACCACAGAGGAGAACAGTCTGAACTGTGATTGCCTTTGTGTGCAGGGACGACAAGGCCAGACGACATTCCTGTATGATTAAGTTCAAGTTGATAGGTGCTGACCCACAAGTCACTTTGAAGGCAAGCATTAGTGACTTGAAGTTAAAGTATAAAGTTTATTGGTATCTACTAAAACATAAAGGTATTAAGAATGTGTGCATTGCTACCAAACCAAATGTTTTTCACATGGTAAGACAATAGTGAGAGAGAGTGCAACTGGAGACAACTCAGCAGAGGTGGATCCCCTCTGGATCTTAGACCTTCCCCTCTCATAGAAAATGAAAAATAAATCTGTATGCCTTTATGTCTTTGTACTGACGCACAAGGATTAAACGGATATTGATCTTAAGATGGTAAACACATATCCTGGATTATTCCTTTAACCGGTTTCTGTCATGAGACATGAAGAGACAGAGTTCTGTGACATATCTGCGAAACAGCCTGGGACACTGCTCTCTATCCAGCTTGTGTATGTAATAACAGAGTATGTGTCACTTCCTGGAAATGTGCTCATCCCCTCTTTCTCTTTGTGTGTGTGTGTGTGTGTGTTGTTTCAGGTGCTGTGTAATGGCCCAGGGACGTGCGTTCCCCTGTGTGTGGCAGGACTCCTGCTTGGAATTCTGGGAATGAAGAAAGTCCTGATAGTTTATGTTGAAAGTATTTGCCGGGTGCACACGCTGTCGCTCACGGGGAAGATCCTGTACCTGATCTCAGACTATTTCTTTGTGCAGTGGTCCTCTCTGAGGGACAAATACCCCAAATCCATTTTCCTCGGAAGAATAGTGTGAAAACATCTGTTACACACGTACACAAGTACGGAATTAAATTTGTTGTAATGTTTACTATGATGAACAGGAATAAATACTTTATTTTTTATTGTGTTCATACACTGTTCTCATTTAACAATATGTGGAAGGTCTAACGCATGATGGTATGTAGAAAAACATTTGCTTTCTTTATTAGAAAATAATAAATCTATTGGTTTATACCTGGTTCGCAGGACAGCAGTGAGCTATGCTGTGATGATGGGGTGACCTCCTCCTCATCACTTATGGGGTGAAGAGAGAGAAAGTCTTTTCTCCACGATTGCTACATGCTAACCAGACTAGCCCATGTGCTGGGTGACAGCTCTCTGGGTCCCCGGTGACGGTTATCATCGACATGCAGCGTTACTCTCGATTATTGTTCCCACACAGATGTGGAAGCAGCACAAGGCGAGTAATGTCTCCACCCATGTCACCCTCTGCCTTCTCACGCTCCCTTCCGTATGGTACGGTAAAATGGCGATGATTCAGAACTCCTCAGTCACGAGAGAATTCATCACCACAGTTCGGCATCCTCATGTATCGGAGAGAAAGTGGCCTCCTCTGTTTCCAATTTCTGGCTTTTGTTATCACTTGATGATTACCACCAACACACACTGTTGTGAATGGTGTGTGCTGAAAGCCCCGAGGGTTATCTGTCAGTCAGCTCACTATTTTTTCCACCTAGTATAATGACGGATAGTGACCCATTTCCCAGTATTTGTTTCACAGCAGGGATATGCTGCTGGTTCCTGGAATAGAGCTACACCAAACCTCCATTCTCCCTGCTCATTCATGTGGCCCCTTCATTGACAGCGTGGAGAGTGTCGCTCTAGTGGCGACTTCCTCTTTGTTAGCGCCCTCATTAACAGCATTCTGTGGTAGGGTCCATGTGTTTTCCTCCATTGCAGCAGGGTAATCAAAGAAAACCCTTCAAACTGTAATGCAATCAAATCCATAGGTCCTATCATTTATTGTACCTCTGTAAAACCAGCTGTATTAACAAGGTGTTGGGTCAACTCCACAGTCATTTTTGAGACTGTAGGTAATACTGTTGATATTTTCACTCTATGATTCATCATAATTTTGTATAATAGCTAATGGTAAATAATGTAAATGGAAATTGGATCAATGGGATTACTGACTGGCCTCTAGGCCAGTGATCAGAGTTTAAACTGGGACTGGACAGGTCAGAATAACAGGGTTTATATGCTGCAGATTTACAGAGGACTGAACTGAGATTTAAAAAGATTTAAAATTAATCCCGTTGAGTTTTAAATTAGCATTAAAGCTCAGAGCAATCAATTTAATCCAAGTTTAATGTTAATCCTTTGTTATGGAATGAACTATAGAGAAAGCAGCATCACTGTTGAAGTTGTTCAAAAGCACAACTACAACACAGTCTGCATTAGAAAGACCTGTCTACATGAGCCTGTTTCAAACATACTATTGTCTTTGGACGCTGACAGTATCACATCATTTCCACAGTCCACCTTTAGAAAGTAAAGTAAAATTCAAGAAGCCAGATTGACAGGTTGATGGAAACACCTATCATATGTGCTGTGGAGTTCATTATAATAATTCAGGGTACTCTGCAGGAAGTGCTTTGAATGATCCTACTCTACTCTCATGTATTATACCTGCTGGCTCTTTGACAGACTGTTTTTAATCTTTTGGAGAGACAACACATAACAGACTGACTGTGTTGGTGGAAGCAGCGAGTGCAAATTAAAAGCATATTTGTCTGCTTGCATAAAATCACCCTCCAGCACATTGATTGTTTAGAACCAGCCACTTGTCTCTTGTATGAAGTGTCGTTGAAAGCTGTGGAAAAAAAGCAAGTAAATGGACCTTAAATTAAGGATTATTTTGTTAAACCACTCCTCTTAACTTCACAATGAACTTTCATACTCCCTTTTTTTTTTCTTTTTTTTTCTTTTTTTTTTTTAGATGTTTTCACCTGATGTCACTCATCATGCAAATCTAAGATGATACGGTTAATGCTGGTAATCAAATTTAACCATAATAGTAGTTGTGTTTCAAAAGTGCTGAACCTCTGACCAAAGGCTTCAAAATATAAGTGTACAGGAAATGCAGATGTGGTATTGTGCTTGAGTGAAAACCAACATTGTTTTGCTACAAAAAAATGTTATTTATTAATCTTTGCACATTAATCTTGCACATTAATCTTGTCCATAAATGAGATATACTTTTGAAATTGGTCTTTTTTTTAATTAGAAACAAATCTGTGTAGCCTGGAGTATTTTTGCCTAAATGAATACAAAAATGGGTTTTGTTTTAAATGTTGGTGTTTTGTGTCAGTGGCATTGTCAGTGCTCTGTTTTTCTTTCTTTGTGCTGTGTTTCCTGTTCCTGGATGGAGCACTGGACAGGAAGAGCTCTGAAACAATCTGTTGAACTAGACCAAAGAGGAGGAGAAGGAGGAGGAGGAAAGAGAAGGAGCAAAAGTCTCTGCTTCAGCCCGACATCTGGGGCTATTTATAGACGTACTGGGTCTCTGAGTGTCCACAGAAAAGAGACACATATCTGCAGCTGCTTTACATGATCAGGGAGGAGGCTTCCTCATCTAACTGTGTGTTCACACTGAGCCACTCACGCCGGGTTATCTCCCACAGACACTGCTCCTCAGTTTAGCGGGGAGTGAATCACTATACGGTGCACTGGAAACATTGCTGATTGAGTAGCACTGGGAAACTGATGACTCTGTGACCTGTGAGACAGCTCCGAGGCAGAGCAAGGTGGTGATGTCACATAAAAAAAAGTTTCTCTGCCGAGGCTCACACTGTTTATCATAGTAGGCTAAACACAGCTGCAGCTAATAGGAGTAATAATGTAATGATGGATAATGGATAAGCCAACCTATATAAATTAAATTCTTTCCATTAAGTGTGTTCCAACACTGGATTTTAGTATATACTGCCCCCTGTGCATTACAGAGTGGCGCAACAACAACAATAACAAAACATCCAGTTGGTTGATGTTTATGAGAGGTCAGGAGTGGCTGGAGCTGACACAAACTACCCAGTGTTAGTATGGTGTTCCTAATAAAATGCTCAGTCAGTGTAGGTGATCATATTGTCACCATAGAGTGTGCCTGGACTGTAAAGAGAACAGAATTATCAAAGATACAGACTAAGCAACCAGTTTTGATCTATCTATTGGAAAACAGCTTGGCGTATAAATCTTTAATAAACTCATTCCCTCAGCCAAAAGACTAAGCTTGCCATTTTCCATTTCTGTTGGACCCTCGCTTTGCAGCTCAGGATCCCAGTTAGCAAACAACAGGCCATGGTAAGAGTTTTACGTTCATATTTACTGATACTGTATTTGACTTGACTGCTGGACAAAGCATATAGATTAAAATACCCAGGAGTCCCCAACCACCCCAAGCAGAGATCTGAGGAGCTTGGATTCATGTTGGATTTCTGGAGGGGAGGAATGTAAGCTCTGTGGAAGATTTGTAATCTTACTGGTTTACAGTGCTAAAGAATCTGTTCGTCTTTACCCCTCTGAATGAAACCCACCTGGACAGAGTCTGAATGTGAAAATTGGAAGTGCAACAACAACTTGTACAGACCTGAGACAAAATCTTGTCAAAATCTTGTTCTGGAAACTCAGAAAAAAAAATACGCCCAATAGATCATAGTGTCTTAAAGGTTATCAAATGGTCATATAATTCAGCCAGACTCACTGACTTCTATGATGAACTTGTCCGATAACATTTGACTGAAGAAACTTAGGTATTTCTCTGACAGTGAATGACCAGGCACAGTGAAAGCTGAATCACTGAATAACACTGTGTCAGTAACACTGTCACATCAGACACTTGCATTAGTTTTTCTAAAACTGCAATACGACCCACCCTTAAGAAAAGAGCATCAGGAGAGGGCGTAATCCAAGACGAAGCGGCGGCTCTGATTGGCTGCTGCGGCTACGTCAATCATTTTGACTTTTTTTTTTTTTTTTTTTTTTTTTTTTGTTTTGTTTTGCAAACAGAGCCTTTCCAGCAGAGTGCTTGCTGCTCTTCACAGTGAACCTTCGCGGACTCTTCTCCATCAGGCTCGGGTGTTCGAGGGGAGCCTGAAGCAGCCGCCGCTCCACCGGACGCTCCCACGGCCGGCTCTGCGCTACACTGTAGCTGAGGACAGAAGTTCGGGTTTACACGCACGACCAAGAAAATGACTCATTTTAATAAGGGGCCAGCGTACGGATTATCTGCTGAAGTGAGAAGCAAAGTAAGTGCTGCAGTCCTGGCTTTTTTTTTTTGTCTGAGAGGGAAAAACAACTTTCTTAAAAAAAAAAAAAAAAAAAGTTAACAAACGCCTTTAATCTGTGCTGTCTCCACAAACGCAGCCTGTTCGCTCCCGCTCTGTCTCCCATTGAGAAAGCGGCCGGACACTGCGCCATTCAGCGCGGCGGCGGCGGGGCAGTGTCTCCGAGCTTGTAGCAAACGCGCGGCACCAACTTTCCGAAGTTTCCCGAACCCGTCGAGCCTCGGCTCAGCTCGGCGTCGTGCAGAGTCATGAATGGGGAAAAAAAAGCGTGTGCGCACCGGGCGAAGTTGCCCACGGCTCCACGGACTTCCAGCTCGAACTTTTACGCCGACAGAAAGGCGCAAGGAAGGAACGCGAGTCACGTTTCGAGGCTGGGGTTTTGGTGCGGCTTTTAGTCCGGGCCTGTCTGCAGGATGAGATGGAGCCGAGAGCGCAAACAAAAAAAAAAAAAAAAAAGCCTGTCACCGAGTTTTGCAAACTTTCTGTAAAAGTAATCAACTCCTGCTGACTAATAAACCTGGTATTAGGTGGATAATCCAAACTTCAGGCTTACACCACCTCAGTGATGGGAAGCCCAGCTTTTCCTCCGTCCCTCTTTGTTTATGGACCGGGTCACAAGAGCACCTTTGAAATGCGACTGTGGAGTGAAAGCTTTTTAAGGGGACTTATGTCGATGAAGTGGCGCACTGCGCGGTGCCGCGTACACAGCACAGAGCCGTGAATATGACACAAATCTGACTCGAAGTCATTGTTTGTGCAGGGAGGATCCCGGCCCCAGCTGGGTCTGTGTGGCTGCCTCCATATGCACGGTCTGTAGGCTGCTGCAGCTACTGATCCGACCGCTGCTGTTTGCGTTTGGATGCGCCGTGTCGCGTTGTAATCACATTGCCACGTAGCGGTGTTGTGATTACAGACGCTTTCTGTTATTAAGAGGCAAACGTGCAGCGGTGCAACAGGAGGTTAGTTAAAGCGAAGAAACGGAGATGAGAGGTGCGTGTCGGGGTTATCACAGACAGATGCTGGAGTTAAATGTCTGAAAGATGACATCATCAGGAGTGGAGAGGGCACCGTGCCTCTACCATCATTAACACCATTAACATCAGTCCCACCTTATGCTCAGAGTGCATCATTGCACATTTGCATTAGTGCATGCTCAGCACGTGCAATACATTATAGTGAAGTTCATTTGAAGGGAATTGGAAAAAGAGCCTGTAATACAGTTTGTGCATCTTGTCAGTCATTAATCATAAATCACATGTACATCACTGCTCATCATATCAAAGCATGCGGTGCCTTCTCTTAGGGATTACCACTGATTTCTAGTGTGAGGCTTGGAGTCTTAAAGCTTGTTTGAGTTTGGAACAGCATATCTACTTTCACTGCTAATGTCAAGTTAGGTAATGTACCTGAATGTGCAGACTGAAAACTCTGTACTTGGTAACAATTTATGCCAACAATAAAGGTACATACCGGACCATGCTTACTGTGATGGTAAGAAAAGTTGAGTTTCAAGTTGTGAAAAGTTGACTTCAAAGAGCAACTCCACATCACATGTTTTTTGCACTATATACCTAATGGCACAGATTCTGGCATATAATGTCAATACAGGTACAAGTACCATCGGAAAACCAAGATAGATTGTATCAGAACAAGATTTGCTCCTCCGAATTGGCAGTAAACACAACACATTGGCCCGTTGACACCTGTATCATGTAACAATAGCGAGATGCACTACAGCTCAGGTACCCACACAGTGTCTCTCTCAAAAGGCCATAAATGTGTTTCTAGTGAGTCACAGCTCCACCAGACTCCCTGTCTGTGTAGCAGACACACTGAGTGTGACAGAAGCTTCTGGTTAGCTCTGACTACCAAGTCTGCGTCACTATCCATATCATGCTCAACAGTTGTCTGTCACTCTTCCCCGTTCTGCTGACCCACTGTGTCACATACTATGTGGGTGTGAGACCACGCCTCCGACAGTTGTTTATCATCCACTCCATTGCATTTTTTTAAAATATGCAGAGATGGAGGGTTCTAGCAGAATTTGAGGGTGTAGTTACCCTTTAAACACTATTGTATGCAAAAACACACTGCTGTGGGCCTTTTTAAATACATTCATGAGAAGCATGTCAATATAGGTAAGTGCAAACATCCTGCAGCTAACTGGAGGCTTCTGTGCCCTTCACAGCTCATCTCAGGCAAAATGTTAAAGTCAAACCTCCACAAGTAAAGCCTGGAACAACAGCACACAAGTGATGCAAAGTAGTAGAAGTAGTTTGTGGTTAGCCCATTAAAATCTCAAGCATGTGTAGGGTCACTGTGGAAAATATTCCTCCAACAGGAAGTGACTCATCTGAACTTTGAGGAGTAGTTCTGCCTTTTTGAGAAATTAGCTGTTTGGTCTCTGAACAAAGAGATTAGAGGGTGGTACCAAAGTCATCTTTGTTTAGTGTAGATATTTAACTCACTGTCCTGAAGGCCAAGAGGTCACTGTGCAAAGTATAAAGAGTTGCTGTGGGATGCGAAGTTGATGCCATTTTTATAGATACTAAAAAACTAATATTTTCTACAATATACCTCATCTACCTACTTTTTTTTGTATACTTTAATTATGCTGCACAGAAGTGCTGGTTTATTAGTGAAGTTCAGTCAGCCTGTACAGACTGTATGCTAGAGAGTCACTGAGCCGATCCTTAGGATCAGCATCAATCCCAGACGTTATTAATGGATCAGTTTCAACTAAAATAAACCTGATCAGATGCCGATCCTTTCTTTGCTGTACTTTGCTGTGTTTTGTCCGCCTCAGCCTGCTAGTGTTGCAAAGCTGCTGTCCAATATGGAGGCTTGGCTCTGCAGTGATGCATTTCACAGCATACATGAGTGAAAACTACAGTGCTAATGTACAAAATTATTTGTTACACATGCGAATCTGGAGTTCTGACCAGATTAAGAAAATACACAGATCTAGTAAGTTAACAGATCTGTTACTGAAGCTCAGTGTAGAAAACGTTTGAGTAGCAGCTTCTCGTTTACAGCCGGCGCTGACCATCGGTTTCACCAGTTAACATAACAAACATCGCCAGCGCTGTCACTAATTGACGTTTAATCTGTGCACAGAATGAAACATCTGCTGTCAGGTTTGTGGATCTGTACTTGACCAAAGGTCATCAGTGAGGGAAGAAGCTCCCCTCTGTAACACCACTGTCCAAACAGAGTGGACTGAGAGGATTAGCTGATCACATCACATCACGTCACCTTCACGTCACATCCTCACAGTTTATTTCACATCAAATCAATAATCTAAGACGGTTATCTTCATAGTACTGAAACAGGACCTTCAGTATTTGGATTAAGTATCATGTGAAAATTAAGATTTAGAATCTGCACCTGTTATTTCAATTTGTCAGATACATGTTTAATCAACATGCATAGCTTCTGCTGCTAAGTATAGACTTATATGTCTTTACTGTGTACACCCAGTTGTCAGTTTATTTGGCACAGCTTGTTAAACTACTGCAGAGTGATACAGTCCTGTAATAAATCTGCCCTTCATGAAGGTTACACTGTTCAGTTTTTGTTGAAACTGTTTTAAGAGAGCTGACATGGAATGGAAAAACTTGTTAGTATAACGCAATACAATCCAACAGTGGGGATTTCGGAGTTGAATATGTCCATTTTGGTTTTTAGTAGTATACTTAGCAAGGCTTGATTCAAAGCTCAGACCTTATTAACAGTTGTTGAAAAAGGACAGTCTCAAGGTCCATTTAGTGCTCAGAAGAGAAACGGTAAATAAAATTGGACATCTCCAGTTTCATGATGATTAAGTAAACACTCCTGATGAAGTTCATGTTATGTGATTGAAAGCCCCAGTGTAGCTACTAAATGGATTTGGTGTTTAGTTTTGTTTTCTTAACTTCAGTTTCCAAGGGCAAGACTGGACTTTGAACCTTAAACAGTGTGTTGATGGGATTTGCTGTACAACAGTGACAGTGGACTCGTCTCTTCCTCATACTGGATGCAGAGTAACAGAGCTGGTTGACCTTTGTCATTTGCTAGTGTCTGTGCCATGCCCATAGTGTAGTGTGTGTAAGGCATACTGAAAACACTCCAGCACGCTTTGTGTGCTTGATTTGCAAATATGGATTAAGACATTCTGAAATCCTGGAAAGGTCCCTCAAAAACACGTGTCCCTCAAAAGTGCTAGTGTCGTCCCTTTCCACTCTTGACCTTTGTTAATCCTTGCATGCATTCATTCAACTCAGTTCTGGATTTTGAAGTTCAAATTCCTGTTTTCCATTTGGAGGCAACAATATTCTAAATCTGTCTTTTCTTCCACAACTACAGTCACGTATACTCAGTTCATTGCAGTAAAACCTCCTCTGTCAGAGAGTGCACAGCACAAAAGGAGGAGGACAGGCAGGGGCCCCATCTGTGCTCCATTGCATAATGTGTGATCAGTAGTCCATGCTCTTCTCTGAGCTGCATATATCACATTCCTGAAATTCTTCAACACAAACCCCTTGATGAGGACCCCATCCATTCACTTTTCACTCTGCTCAGTTAGTATTACAGCACTTTCCAAGCCTGGATAATAGACAGAAGTTTCAGGTATAAGTCAGTTGTAGCTCCCTTTCTCTATGGACTAGCTCAAAACTTTGGTATTTGGCTGTGAGCATAAAGGGGTGTGCCTACTGAGGGAAAGCCCTACCTCGCACCCATGGGGCAGTACTACCATTTCTATTCAATGGAAAGTCACCAAGGTTTGTCCAAAAAGTAGCAAGATTTCTTGCTTGGTGCTTTTTGAAGAAGAGTTACAAACGGGGTCTGAAACATAGACCACTGTAAGCATGGTATTGGGTGCACTGGCGGAGCTGACTCACCAAGTTAAACAAAATGCAGACACTCGCTGTTAAATAGTCTTATTTAATGTGTTTGAGATATAAGCCATCATCAGAGTCTGAGGTCTGAAAAGTTGGTCACTCTAGTGACAAAGACGCAAAGTCGGCACCGCTGCTTGCTCACGCCAAATCATTTTGAAAGAGCAAATGACTAATCAAAAAACGGCAACACTCGGCCTGCCGACCAATGGTGCAACCATATCACTGTCGCGCGTCATTCAGCTGACCAGCGGTTTGACCTCGTCGTTCTAGTGTTAGTGTTATAGTGTTCTGGTTTTCTTTCCTGGATCTAGATGTCGTGTAAATTAATCTACTTCCTTCTACTTTTGTTTCTGTCACAGAAAAACAAAACAGTTCTTCCGGTGCCAGTTTAGCATTAGCATGTGGAGGCATACGGACCGCAGATATGATGGTTGTCGTAAACTTCCTGGAGCTGTGAAAGTGCCAACATCTTATCAGATCAGTGATCCGCATCAGCAGTGGCTTCTGTACACAAAGATTTGTTTATGTAGGCGCACATGCCTCCGCGTCTGCTTTTGCAGTATTCTCTGGCAGGTATGTTGCCTGTCCAGCTCAGTCACGCTGAAATGCCGATGTTACGTCAAATTTCAGCAAAAACTCCAGTCCTTTGATTATAGGTGATCCGTTTTGTTTGCCAGAGACTGAACATGAGCCGGGAAGATTTGCTTGGTAGCGATGCTCTGTGCTGGTTAGCCTTTAGCCAACTGATTTTAGTGACACGGCGATCCTGAGATATATGTTACTTCAGGTAAAAATAATTCAAACAAGTTTCATGGTGTACAGCGTTTAAAGCGATGAGGATGTGAATTGGTGCAGGGAAAGCAAAAGTTGATGTTTCCTTGTCAAACGTGTTTGATTTTTACTCCTGGGCTCAGCAAAACCAACATCACATGTGAGCTGTAGAAGGACATAATGAACAGGAAACAGAAAATCACTCAGGTTTCAGAGTCTCTGTCACAGAGTTCATTCACCTCCACCTCTGAAAAATGTAGTCCTTTTTCCCACATCTCTCTATCGGCCATCGTACCTACATGTGTCTTTTTCTTCAGTGTCTTTCCACACAAATTGCAGCATAAACTAACAATGTAAACTGATTTGGGGATTTGGGGATTGTAACCTAATCGCAGTCGAAAATGCGCCAGTGTGGTCGACAATGTGGTCTTTGTGTTTCTTTGTGTTATAATCATAAAGTCTGTTATTAGTCTGTCAATGGCATTATTAGATTTGAAATGCTCATATCATTTGTTCATGTCGTGCCCACACCCAGGATTTCCTGGGGCAGGTTGTTACATATTCAGTATTTGAGCTGCAGAATAATTAGGAACAGGCCTCGGGGAACATTTTTAAAGGATACATTATGTAATCATTGTATCTCTAACTTCTTATTCATAAACCTAAATTCTCCAGCTCCAGTTAATAAAGAGAAATGAGCCGTTGTCTGCTCTGTATTAAAAGAAAAGTGAAACCTGAAACCACAGCACATTCCACTCAAACACTTCAGGTCACCTCAGGCCCATCTTTTCTGTTTTCTCTCAAGAGGTCATACTTGACTTGTGGTTGAAGTGTTTGCTAAAAGTCTGACTGGTTGGGCAACAAGAGAGCTCTCTCCCGTGAATCTCTCAGCCCACATCTTTTCAACTCTGGCGACTGACTCATCAGGCTCTGGCAGTTCGTCTCCTCTCAGATGGAGAAACATCCACTGTTTTTGTTGTTGAAACTTAATCTAAAAATTATATCAAGGTTTATGTAATCATGAAAGCTCAACTCCAATCATGGTCCAGAGTAGGGGAGGGCGATATGACCAAAATCTTCCATAATGGCACCCCTTTTATTAGTAAGGAGCAAACTGGAGGGATTATAAGTAATAACTTTTTAATAATGATTAAATTAACTTTTCTTATGACACAGAGCTTTGGAAAAATGTGCATCAGAGAATGCTTAATTTTAGGAAACTGGAAAACAAAAGTGTGGCTTGAATTTCCCTTTTTCTTCTTTTTGTTAACTCCATTTCACATTTTAACGGTCTCAGCTGTTTTTACAAAACACAATCTCAACCCATTCTAACAGCTGAACAGCTTTAACACCTCCTTTTCTCTCTTTCCCTCTTATAACCCACCCCCCCACTTATCTCCAATCGTCTCTCCCCTGTGCATATCTCACTCATTGACTTCAGTCGCGTCATGTGACCCATGGCGTAAAGCAAGAAAAGCTGCGCTGGGTAAAATAGAAACACTGTAAAAATATAATAATTCTCAATAATTTATAGGTTATAGGTCTAGATAGGACAGGTCTACCTGATAGTGACCTTGCACTGAGTGATATGTATTGCTACCATCTCTATATGTATATGTATCTCTACCATTGGACACATTTCTACTGTTGCAGGTTATATAGCATCATATCGCCCAGCCCTCAGTCAAGATTCAATAAGTAGATCATACGAGCGACATTATCTTGTAAAGCAGATACGATAGACAAATGCCGCTCTTATGAATGGATTACATAATTGAGAGCCTCATTTCCTTCATTATTGTAGACTGTTGTTCTTAGAAAAGGAGGTTTATCTCAATTTTGTTTTTTTGTTTTTTTGCTATAGTTTTTACAAATAAACAAAAACTATTATTTTGCAAGTGATATTTTTTTTTTTTCCTCTCAATGCTGTAACTCTTCAGCAAGACGCTAGATTAGCCTTTGATCTTTTTTAAAGGTGTGATGAGATTTAGTGTGACCACCACAAAGCACACAACACTAACTGAGACCTTCATCTTCTTGAAAACCCCCTTTCTGAAACAGCTGTTTGTTTTCACCCCCTTTGTGTTCACTTTCCCTGTGGGAAGGCAACTGGTTGTTGTATCAAAGGAAACAGATTGGTTGTGTTTGTGTGTGAGGAGCTGGTCAGGAGGTAAAGTCAAACAGCTCTGCTCCTGACACATGATCTAATCATTTATTATCGTATTGAGATCTCATGATTGGTAATATGGATTTTTATCTATCTCAAGGCAGACTGGTTTCCCAGTGTGGTCAAACATCATGTCTTATTAATGAGTTTTCTATGAAGCCTTGTTGTTTGTATATCAAGTACTTGTCCTCAGGTCCATTCTTATTTAAATTTCCACTTCCAGTGATGGGTACAGTTTTCACAGTAAAACATGGTAGTTCACATCAGATAACATGTTAGTCAGCCTGGGTTTAATGTTTTATTGTGGCTCTCTTCATGAGATTGTTTTTATGTGGAAAAGCAACCATTCCTTTCACAACTTGGGGAAAAGTTGAATGTTGAATCATGTTGGTGGTGACATCCTCACCTTTCGTGGGTACCACCGTTAGGTCAGAATTTCTGTTTGCCCAACACTGACAGAAATTTTCACAGCCACTTTCAAGCCACACTTTTCTCCAAGTCAAATAAAACTGAACCATTTGAGCTAATTGCAGATTAGATCCTGTCATCATTGGTGTTTGTAATAGCAACGATGGTCCTTCGGCTCTGCAGCCTCGGTGAGCTTGGCATAGCAGCACATGTACCAGTTCTCATTTGCATATAGCACCTAATAAACCTCATATAGCGCCTCAGAAATAAATAACAGTGCTGTCCAAACAGATTCTCCATATGAACTAAGCAGAAGTGTGATTGGTTGTGACACAATTAGTAAACAGAAGACAGCATTGTGGATGAGGAATAGTGGCGAGCAGACAAACATCTGAAAGAAAGGTCAAAGCGGCAGAAAGATAGGAATCACAATGTCTGGTCAGGACTTTCAGAATAAAACCAATGTGGAAACAGGATGCAGAGATTTGTGAGTTGGGCCTTTGAGATGAAGTGACAGGCTTTGTTTCCATGCGACCATAAACACAACAAGTCATAATCACGAGTTCAACTGAATCTGTGGGGAAACTCAGGATTCAGATTGTGGATCATGATCATAAGGTTGTGATATGGTCGTTTGGCCTGATCGCCCACCCTACGTTCTGACTGCCTGTCGGTCGGGGCTCTTTGCTTGGCCTGCGTTAATCCATCTTGCAGCTTTCTTGAGAGCATCATCCAAATTACTTAACACCTGACAGCGAGCAGTACACCCTGCAGTGTGTGTGTGGTTAGTTGGTGCCTTGTGTTACTGTTGAAGCTGGCTGCTGCGCTCTGATAGTGTCTGGGTGATGGCGTAGAAAGTGCGTTGCTCAACCTGTCTTAAGACCTTAGCTTGTGTGCATATTTGTCCGGATGCTGCACTGCCCTCATAGTGTAGTTCCACCTTTTTTCGTCACGGCAAGTAACAAGTGGGAAAGTGATACTTGAAGCTTTATTGTGAACCACTCATCAGAAATCAAAAATCAGTCGACATTGCACCTTCTTGGATCCTCAGCGACACACCCACAGAGCCTGAAGTCGATCGGGTACAGTTACAGTCGGTGCATTAGTTTCAGCCCTAAATCTTTTTCTTCCATCCTGAAATGTTGCTTCTGCTTTTCTACTTGTGCTCCCAGCTGATGACATGGCTTCTCTCACCACAGTATGTGGTATGTTGAGTGTTTCTGAAGCTCGGCGGTGGTTACATATTAATGAAAAGCAGCCTCTCTGTTTGCTCAGCCTTGGTTCAGTGCTCGGTCATGTGTATGATGTGACAAATGCCAATCAGCTTCATTCTGATAAACCACTGTGGTTGGGCGAGTTTGTCATCATAATCAGCGTTTCAGTTAAATTTACCATCAACTTTGGTGAGCCATGTGTAACCATCTGTACTACATAACCCCTGATTGTGGATATTATAAGTGTTGGGCAGTAGCACTGACTTCACTAAACCTATTTTCCAAATGCGAGCAGTTTTTGTGCTGTCATCAGGAAATGCCTTTGGGTACAGAGATGAAATGGGGAGGGGGTTTGTCTGGTTTTCACTTCCAGCAAGCTCAAATTGTAACCTTCCAGATTTTTCCCTCAGTAGCTCAGTTTAATGGTTCCATCAAGAGAATTAGATCCCTTTTTCCAATGCCTGGCTTTTTTTTTTTTTCTTTTTCGTAGAGTTCTTGGCAATGCTCCTCCAAAATAACTGCTGGGAGAGAAGAAGAGAGAAAAATGCCTTCCTTCTAATCGTTCGGGGCTCTTTGGCCTCTCAGTGGGGTTCCTCTGTGTCGTCAAACTCCACAGACACAAATCGCCTCACATTAATTCCTGAATGACACAACTTTCAACCCTGATACCATGACCAAAGGAGATGTAACCTTTAACTCCATCCTTCCACTGAGTCACAGTTTGGAACAAAACATCCTCTTTGGCTTTTAACGAGAACTTGGAGGAGGAGAGGGCATGTGAAGATTCACTTCTTTGTCTGTTTATTACATGAGCCGGGGTTTGGCATCACACTGAGGGAACAGGCACAAAGTGTCTGATGTGACTGCTCCAGTGGAGGAGGACAAGTGAGTGAAATGAATTAAGTTTTGATCTGGAGGCCTGTGTAGTTGAACAAAGTTGACTCTCTTCTCTTCGTCTTTTTTAAAAGTTAACACAATATATATTTTTAATATTTTTATTGATCAGGCAGAAAACTATGATATAATGACAGGTTTGTATTCTGTCATTGGACAGTGTGTCCAGGTAACAGGTGACCTGTTCTTTAACAGCAGCTGGTTATAATTTTGTGATGTGGTGATACTGTACCAGGTTAGAACAAGATTGTTTATCTGTGTGCAAAACTCACAGGGTGAAGACTGCCTTGTTTTTATGTTTAGCCTATAACTCATTATGTTGTGTCTTTATTAGGAAATCCTGGGGGTTTTTCAGTGTTTGTTATTGGAAATATAATTATTAATAACTTTCTATTTTTCTCTTCATCCTCTGTAACCACAAACATTTTGGATTTGTCCTCATCACAAAAAGACCTTGACTACCGTGAACCACCCAAGTGAACAGTGTTTTTGGCAGGACATACAACAACTGCTGGATGCACTGGGATATACAGTAACATCTGGGAGACAATCATTCTGTATTTTTCAGTTTTTAGCTGCTACTACAACTCCTGTGAAATGAATGCTTCATTCAGTGAAGCAGTTTTCAAAGTTTGATACTGTGGAATTCCCCCTCAGACAAAACCATGACAACTTGCCAGGAGACCTGGCACCATTAAAAGTATGTAGGGTTCGCTACTAGCAGTTCCTGTTTGCAGGATACCCATGGACATAAAAACAACTACTATAAGTGTTTGAATATTACAGGGCTTGTTTTGAGATTTATTCTGGACACTGGAGATAATGATACCTTCAGAAAATACAAGTCACACTGAAGCTATAAATGCGTGGTCGTGTCTTTGTGTTCAGATATGACTCAGAGAAGAAGTGTGAGCAGTTGGAAGCTGTTGGGTTTTAAAGTACCCTAATTGCCCCCATGAGCTGTGCGTCACAGCCACTGTAGCTGCAGCGTCTGACTGCAGCTAACTGACTAACTGTCATTGGTTGTACAACACCTGCATGCACACACAGTAGCTTTGCCTCTCGTCTCTTCTTCTGCACCTCTTTAACTCTCCCTTAGAGGATAATTCTGATACTGTGGGATGGATAATTGTCATTATTCCGTTTCATTGATAAATGAATAATCCATTTGTAAAAAACAAAATCAGCAGATCGACTGATTTGTAATGAAAGAAATCAGCAGTTGCTGGACTACTTAATTTAGGACACAGTGAGATGTTCATGTTTCTTATTAGAAATACGAACGTTAAAAACATAAAAACATCATTAAAAAGGTGCTGGAAAAGGAGGCATTTTCTAATAACTGGCAAAAAAAGATTGAACAACTCAATGAATACAGCTGCTTGTATGTGAGTCACCTCACGAGATACTGTCAGACAAACTCAGAGTATGAAGTGTGGGTCTGTGGTGTGTCCTCGGGAAAGCAGAGTGAACTGTTTGCACATGGTTTCTCTCCTGTGGTTCTTCAGTGACTACAAACTGAAGGGGACTCTTTGTCCTGCTGAGGATTAGCAGATTGTCTGTGGGATGTTTACGCAGCGTCAGCCAACACTAAAAGGCTGTTTACACAGCGTAGAGAGCTAACGGGAGGAGGATTACTGTACACTGAGATTTACTGGATTGTTTTCCAGTGACAAAAAGTGTCAGAGGAGTTCTCCAGCTTCATGTTACTGTACTGCTTCGTGTGATCTGCTTTTTATTCCACTTTGCTGAAGCTGTTAAGTTTGTTAGAATTAACCATTAGTCCATCCAGTGCTATCTTAAACTATGGTGCAGTGCTCTGCTATTTCCACAGAAACAGTGTGGTCAGTGAGGCGTGTCCATGTTTGTTCTGGTGACCCTCTGACTGTTCCCATAGCACCACTGTTAAAATCTGCCTGGTTGTTGGCCTATGCCACATTTCTGGTGTCTGTCTACTACACTGTGACCATGGCATTATTGTGCAACTGAGGATGTGATTAAGGTCCAGAGCTCGAAACAAACTAGTAGTTTGTACAATGTGGGTTTGAATCACGTCTTAGGTCGAAGTGTTTGCACTTACTCTGAGTGACCACGTTGGAGGGCGGGGTGAAAAAGCCTGCAGTTATAGCTGGGGTGGCTCTGTAACTGCTGGATGTATTAAAGAGCAGTTCTCCATATCAACTTAAAAGGTGCTGATATGTCAGTGTTGTGTTCATGACGTGTTTCTGCTGCCTTCAAGAGGCCAAAAACTTGCGACTAACCAGATTATTAACCAGATTTTTTCAAATGAATGTGTGGGATTATGTTATTATAATAAGAAATATAATGAGGCAGGTTCAGCTGGTGAACATTTAACTTCAAGCTAACTGCAAGCTGCTGTTTGACAGGTAGCTTTCTGTCCTCTCCCAGACGTCTGAATGATACATGTATCATCTTTTGTTACCAGCAGAGGTATTTAAGTCCTAAACCACAGTCTCCCTCTGCCACTTTGATATTTTATGTCATAAAAGTGTATTATTTCCCATATTAGTGCTGTTGCATTATAGTGATCTCTTCAGTTCAGATAGGAGGAGCAATCAAGCCTGCCAGTGATCTGTTCTTTTTTATGATGTATAATTGGAAAAGAAGTGTGTCCATATGTACTGAGGACAGTTGGATGCACAGTCTGTTGTGTCCTTTCATGCTCACAGTATATTGATTATTATTAATAATAATAATAGGAAGAAGAAAAGAATTAACCCATACCTTCAACTAATCAATTATTCATACCCATTTGTACCTGAAATATCAAAATAGTTGAATAAGCCATTTTCTTTTATGAGTGTTGTGTTTTGTTGGGGTGAGTTTATGTCTGTCTGTAATGTTAACTGGAATTAAATTGTTATAAATGTAGTGTGTTGTGAAACTAACCCTGTCACTGTTGTGGTTTAGTAACCATAATTGGAAGATGGTAATTAAGGGGAGATAAGATCAAGACATAACCTCTTAGAATTAATCATGTTTGCTTGTTAATTGATTGACTCATCACTTGTTGTCGTGCACTGGACGAGAAAACAAAGTTTTGGTTTGAAAAGAGATTTGATGAATCCACTGTGCAGCAAATTAATGACTTAGTGAAGCTTTTGCAGCTAGTGAGCTTATTTGTTGTCTGAAGTCATGTATGAGCCCATTAGTCTCAGAACCATGATGGTCTGTGACATCAGCTCACGTGATGGTCTTCATGATGTCCTCGATGTGAACCATTCAGGCCGGAGGACTGTCTGTCGTTTTCGTGTTTTGAACATTGGCTCCTGCTTTGTGAGACGGAGGTCTTTGAGGGTCCACAGAGTTTCTACCGACAGAAACCTAAACCAGGACCTGAGTCAGGCTGGGTCTGGATTTATATTTAGTCTAAGCAGGTCTCAAACTGGTCTGTGTCAGTATGTGCAGTGCCAGGGTGGATCCAAGTGGCTCCTGTCATCTCTTTATAATCCATTTCTATCAGGTGGTTTCTCTCTCATGGTCTTATGGAGTTCTAACTATTGTCTGTCTTTATATTAGATGAGTATCAACTAAAATTAAAATCTAATTTTTATTTATTTATTTATTTTCTCCAGAATGGACTGCAGACTGAACATGATGTTTTTTTTATGTTTCAGATTGCTCAGAAATATGACCCACAGAAGGAGGAGGAGCTCCGCTTCTGGATTGAGGAGGTAACAGGAATGTCTATCGGAGAGAACTTCCAGAAAGGGCTGAAGGATGGAGTCATCCTTTGCGAGTAAGTTCTCTTTGTGTGTGTGTGTGCGTTGTGCCATGAATGATGCTTCAACATAACGTCTGTGACAGCAGGACTTGCACTGACATGTGTCCTGATACGCGTTGTGTTGTCCTTCCTCTCTCAGACTGATTAATAAGCTGCAGCCTGGTTCAGTAAAGAAAATCAACCTGTCACAGTTGAACTGGCACAAGGTAAGGCAGGGCTTTCACATCGACCGCGGATAACAAAAAGCCATCAAAGAAAGCACCTCAGAAGTCAGCAACATCAAGAACACATTCAGCTTCTTCAAATGGACTCCTGCTTTCGTTGGTGTCCCCCGACTCAGCCCCCCATCACTCCATTTTTCCTCTTTTTTTCTGTTTGTCTCTGCAGCTAGAAAACCTTGGGAATTTCATCAAAGCTATCCTGGCCTATGGTCTAAAGCCCAATGACATCTTTGAGGCCAATGACCTATTTGAAAATGGGAACATGACTCAAGTCCAGACCACACTGCTCGCGCTGGCCAGCATGGTGAGTGAACACACATTACAGAGGGTCATTTGTCTGCTGAGGAAACACATTTTCCATTCTTACAGGACACATATGCACTGTCACATCAGCCTGTTAACCAGCATGTCTTTTCCTTCAGGCAAAGACCAAAGGTATGGACACAAAGATTGATATCGGGGTGAAATACGCAGACAAACAAGCTCGACACTTTGACGATGAGAAGATCAAGGCCGGTCAGTGTGTCATTGGACTACAGGTAACTGCACGGGTGATAAAGTAGTTCCTCAGGCCAACACATGAGCTGGTGTCTTACGTCTGACGTCACTGAAAGCTGATGTTATGATTATAGCTTTAAATATAACCACTTCAATACCAGAGAAATAAATAGAGTCAGCATTTCCCCTAGAGAGTTTTATTTCTCCTGTGGCGAAACAGTCATGAGACTCCCAAGTGTAGGACCCACTCTGTTCAATGACAGAAACAGGGTTACATTACTGCCTTTTTAGATAAACAGTTCCCACAAACTTGTTACATTTGGTGCTTTTCCACCAAAACTTACAGGAACTTTAATTTCCCAGCACATTGTGATTTGGGTTTCCCCAGCAGGGCCAAAGATTAACCGATTATTCCACTGCCATATGTGTTATGTCCTCTGCAGAAATGGACCACAAAGCCTGGTTTTTATTGGCCTATCAGTCGTAAAATCTATTTGGTTGCTCCATCTTGATTATTGTCAGCCACAAACTACAAGCAAAACATATTTACAGTTACAGGTTTATAACAATGTTGCTGTAAAGGCTAGCATACATGACCAATCAATGTGCATTGTTCCTTAACCTTCAGAAAGTCCCACTTTCTGAGCAGGGATAATTATTTTATTTTTTATTTTTCTAGGATCAAGTTGCTGTGGTGGAAACACACCTACTGAAACTAAAATGTCAACAGTTCAATTCATAGGTTTACTTTAAACAAGTTAGAGTGATTTGTGATTGGACTTGGCGGCAGTCTCATTGTTGGCCTTTTGTCCTCAGATGGGAACAAACAAGTGTGCGAGTCAGGCTGGAATGACTGCGTACGGAACCAGAAGACATCTGTACGATCCAAAGACTCAGACTGACAAACCCTACGACCAGACCACCATCAGCCTGCAGATGGGAACCAACAAAGGAGCCAGCCAGGTGAAAACCCAACCCTCTTTAATGCTGTTCTTATTTGATCTTTTTACTTAAAAAAATTACCCGGAGGAGACCAAAAACCAATCTAATACAGAACTTCATATAACTAACAAATGCTTTCTATAACTCCAAAGCCTGATGTAGCTTGTGGACACATTTTTCCATGTTTACACTTTTACAGAAAAATTAATTTCCTCATATACATCTAATAGCTACTCATGCAGATAGTTTTTGTTTAGTTTGTTTTTGGTTTTGAGACCTGTCTCAGGGATTTTTGCCTCCACCCCAATGCAATAGAGGTGAATGGAATTTAGTTTCAAATACTCACAGAATTGAAAAAGTCCACTAATCCACTTTTCTTATAGGAGCTATTTCCTCAGTAGAAAGTAGTTCCAGTGTTTTGTGGATGACAGTATTTTGAGTAACTTAGTGTTCAGCCCTGGGTTAAAACAACACAGCTGTGTTGGTACGAGCCTGTTGTTTGAAACACTGGTGAGACATGACATACCATCCAGGAATTCCAGCTTAGGTAACAGAGCCTTGAACATGAAGGCTTGTCAGAAAACACTGCACAGAGTTTTATATCACTCTCACACGAGTTTTACAAGTTCATGTTACAATCTTTTTTAAACTTGCATTACAATAATCTCGAGGCAAACAGTAGAAATACCTCGGTTACATGTTAATCTACTGAGAATGCATTCTGGCACGTATGTGACTGGCCACTGCAGCAACTTGCAAGATGATGTTGTGTCGCTGGTGCAAAAACTGAGCCTGGTTCAGCATGTGTTTGCTGCTTCACTGGACTGGCCTCATTTAAAGGAATGAGACAATTGGGTTTTTTTTTTTTTTTAACACATAACTGGATTTGGGACATGGTTCAGAGAAAGAAATGTTGCTCTTGAACTTTTCAAAGCTGAGTTGTACGAACTTCAAGTCCTTTCACCTCTGTTGTAAGTCAAATATCCCAAAACCTGGACAAATAAAACCCCAACTGGAGAGTTTACCATGTGTCAATGACGATTCATAATGTAACAATGTAAACTGACCAAATTTCTTTTCTTTTCCCCCAAAATAAGTTTCAAAATTTAACCTCGATCGATGTGAATGAAGGATAATCTGTTATTGACGAATCATCTACATTAGAACAGAGCATTCGGATTACAGATTATAGAGCACACCACCTCCATCATGTTGTAAAGCTACTGCTGCTTTCCGGTTTTCCCGCAGGCTGGCATGTCCGCCCCTGGCACCCGCAGAGATATCTATGACCAGAAGGTGGCACTACAGCCGGCGGACAACTCCACCATCTCCCTCCAGATGGGCACCAACAAGGTGGCGTCTCAGAGGGGCATGAGCGTGTACGGTCTGGGTCGCCAGGTGTACGACCCCAAGTACTGCGCCCCCCCAACGGAGCCGGTCATCCACACCAATGGCAGCCAGGGCACTGGCACCAATGGCTCTGAGATCAGCGACAGTGACTATCAGGCCGAGTTCCAGGAGGACGAGTACCACGGAGGTTACCATGACAACTACAGCTCCCATTACAACGACCAGGGCATTGACTATTAGTGCTGACCCCAACCTCCAGAGAAGTATTAACAAGTGTATGTTATCTACACAACAGAGCAAGTCTTTTGCTATCCTCACTAGTCTTTTTATTCTCTTGAAGCATAAAATGAAACGTTGCCTTGAGCTCTTTCCTTCTTCACCTAGACTCTTTTCATCCGAGCAGCAAAGGTTGTAAGAAGTTGTAGTAGCATAGAATAATGAGATGCAGAGATGCAGAGATACATGTTTGAAGATGTTTTTTTTAAAGGCTAAAGAGCATTCTTTTTAATACCCACTTTTTAAAAGATGTCTTAATGATGGAGCACTGAAGTAGTGATCACTTTGTTGGCGGGTGGTGTAGCATCAGGTGAAGCAGCTGCATTCCAGTTTGTTTTTTTTTTTTTGTATTCATGGACTGAAACTTCACTGATCCATACGAAATGAATTCATGTGTAGTGTTCTGCTCTCTCTGTGTTGTGTCTGTTTTCATACACCCAGCCGCGGTTTGTGATGCTGGTATTCCTTACTTTTTTTTTTTTTTACCACATGTAATCACTTTTTTTTTTTTTTTTTTTGTGTAAATCCTGATGGCTGTCAGATAGTGCAGATGACCAAACCTACGTGACTCTTATTTTACAGCTAGACCTCGGCGTGCCATCACATGACTTATAGCTTCATATCATTCCCTTTGTATTCCCAAACTGTATTTATTGTGATGACTCTCATTGCAAAACAGTCCACTGTTATATGGTTCATAAAGAAAAATGGTATGTTATAAATAAAAACTTAAACCCTTTAATTCTGGAAGACTGGCTGCACAATGTTGTTCCAAACATTTAACACGTCCATACATATTGAAAGATGGTGCTGCATCCACTGCTATACCTTCAACAGGTCAACATACAAGAACATCATATTCCTGATGATATGGAGTGGAAAGATTGTATGAGCAACATGCAGTAACTTGGAGGCAGATAAGAAACTGTCAGTCGCACTCATACTGATGTTTCCAGAACAAATGTATCGCCAGAATAATTTCAAACAAGCTGGATTATAGATATATCATGTCTAACTCAATTTTAAAGGGTAATTATCATGAGTGAGGCTTAAATGATACATCTGGTCATGTTCTATTACATTATATAAATACCTATAATGTGCTCATATCCATAATAAGATCTTATTCATAGATAAAAGCACGTTATTAATTGCAGAAAAATCAAATGTTATAGCAGTCAGCACATGTGAAACAAAAAACAAATGAGGTAAGTCAGGTAGAAAACAACAATTAAAGGGCAGAATTAAAAATATTAATAAAGGGAATAAAAGAAAAGATGAGAAAATAAAAGAAGGGGCAATGATCTTTGGTGCTGCCCGGTAATACACTGTGCATTAGTGACGCAGGTTGAGTAGATATTGCGATGCTGTGCAATACAATTGTATTGTCATTGTAGGGTCTGCAAAGTGCGAGAGCTCTTCAAGTGCAACTGCAGTGTAGAAGTGTAGAAAACAACATCTTCACTGGTGCACTGAGTGTGACACGCTCCTTCATTACAATTAACACACTGACTCACTTCCCACATCAGGCTGACGTTTGTAAACAAGGAGCTGATAAATCTTATCAGAAAACATCTGCAGCACATTCATTTTACCCAGAGGACGAACTCTTTCTTGCATTTTCCTGTTGTGCCACCCGAAGAGAAAAACATCTGCTTTGCACAAACAATATCTCGTATCTACCAGGCAGAGTGGCATGGAATTTGCTGAGCACATGTATTGCTCCGATGGCACTTCACTGTTACTATTACTTCATGTCCTTACCTCTACTTCCACCCCTAAAAGACTTATAGCCCTAATGGGAAATGGACTGTATTTATATATAAAACTACTATTCATAATTAGGCACGCTAATGTGTTGAGGGCAAACTGAATCTTGCGTTTGAAGCTTTTCTTTGAAGAGCAGTTTTGGAAACAGCTGTTTGAAGTGCCTCTCTCCCAGGATTTTCTGGAAATGAACAAAAGCTCAGTGTGTGAGGAATGAGCTCCAGCAACTCGGCAAAACAAACATTACAGCAGGATGCAGGCTGTTCACACGCTTCAAGAATAACCGAGATGAAAACTGTAAAATCCATTTATGCTGTACGAAAGGAAGCTGTTCATGGTGTATTCAAAAGAAGATTAAAAAGGTCAATTAGACACATGGTGCATTCCAGACGCATCGGAAAGTCAGACGTTAAATTTCCACCAGGAAAAACTCTGTGGAAAGGCCAAGAATGATACTTGGGTCAGGTTTCAGTCCAGAATTTTCCAAGATGCTGTTACTGTATCAACATGTTGTCAACATGGCAGCTCACAGTGGAAACGCTGTTCGAAACTACAACATGATGAAACCCGTCATGTAGAAAAAGTTTCTTGTTTGGTTCTCCAGCGTGATTTCTACTTTAGTAACTCAAAGTTACAGAAAGCAGGCTTACAGATGTTATCTAAGTGAAGAACTGAAGCTGTATTCAATAGCATTTTACTTTTTTCATTAAATCATACTGGTGCACCAGTGGAGCATCTTTTGTCCATGTCATACTTTACAGATGGTTTTATTAGTTAGAACACCTCCGGTTTAAAAGGCCGCGTGTTTGTTAATACCCGTAGTTTGGATTGAAAAGTAAAGCCATGTTCAACGGCTCATGATGTTGCTAGTGTTAGACCACCTTTTCTAAAAAGGGTCAGCAGTTTCCCATCTCTAATTAAACAACAGGCTGTTTTGGATAAAAATCTCTCCTCTGTTTGTGAAACAGTCAGTGAGAGTGAAGTCAATGAGCAGGCCAGATTACAGTAAACTCTGGTCCTCTGATGAACTCTTTTTAAGTTGGACACAGGCACCGAAGAGACGTTAATGGTGTCAAGGGTTTTATTGTTAAAGGACTACTCCTGTGATTTTGCATTGCACTTTCATAAAGGGGCTCACACAGATCTCTGATTTAATTATTCAAGGAGTCATATAAACCTACTATTGTGCCCACTGACAGCTATTTCTGCTGGATGGAGAAAGAATCAACTAATTCTTTGTAAGTAGGACTGCGAATGGGCACCACAACCTTCCTCCACAGCCGGCTAGATACCTTGATACATCCACAAAAAAATAGCCAGAGAAAATTAACATGAAAACTGCAACACGTATGCATGAGATGGATGAAGCTGTAAGGGTTTACTGTGGAATCAACACAGTTTTTCGATCATGATGAAAAATGTTGTGCTAACTGCTCCTAGCAACCTTTACCACAGCTTTCACCTGTAGCACTAAAAAATAACATCAGTAGCGTGGATATGTCGCTTCCAATTGATTGTTCGGTCCGAACAAAATGAGACACCGGCTTTCTGTTATAAATTTGTAATTTAGTTCAACTTTAACACAGCACAAACTAAAGACTTTATTCATTTATCTTAGCACACCAGTTTTCCTTCAGTGCTCTCAATGGTTTGTATGGTTTTCATGCTGTCAAGCCTGTTTGCTCTCTAATGAAATAATGACCATCTGAAGAGCCATGAAGAGCTTTTTTAGTGATGGTGTAATGAGCATCCTTCAGGTTAAATTTAGTCATCGCTCTTTGTGATGAGTGGATCAAACAAGCGTGTGTCTGCCCTGTAGCTTCAGTCAGGCAGTCTGGGATTTCACAAAGTTTACGACAAAGAGCGAACAGCCAATGAGCTTCATGAGAATGTAGTGGCATTCATTCAAAGCCCCTCCTAACCCCAGACCTTCCCCTGCCCCCAACCCATCCGCCGCTCAGGAATAATCACTGCTTTGTGCAGGACTGCAGAATTGAGGGTGAAAATGCAAGAGTCATTATAGAGAGAGAGTCCAAAAAGCATGGTAACCGCAGCAACCGCAGAGGGCCCTTAGAGGAAAAAAAGGCATAAAACACAACCAGTCCTGCAGGCCGGGCTCGTTGCAATCAGAAACCAACCCGGTGGCACCCTCCCACTGCACACATGTTGTTAGGGGCCACAAACATTTGAGAGTTTTTGTGCCAAATACTTGATAAATGATGCACAGTATCATTTTCAATGGCCCAGTGCACAGCTACAGCACTGTTCTGCTGCAACGCCTGCACTGTCAGACCTGTTCAGTTAAAACCGCTGGCTTCAAATCCAAACAGAAGAGGTGTATGGTTGAGGTCTGAAGATTTATGCTGATAGTGTTCAACCACTGCAGAATGAGGCAGCTGATCATTTTTCTTCCTTATGAGAGATTCTGTAATCAGTGCCCACGTTTCCACTTCAACTGATTGTTTCGGGTTGGTACCTGATAATTGGAGAATCCAGTCACTCATTGCAGTCAGTGTCTGTGGAAGCACTCTCAGCCTTCAAGGCCTGGATTTTATAAACATGGGAGTTCCAGCTCTCCTCCTCCTCATGGCTGTAATTCAATGCACCTCTGCGCAGGGAGTGAGAAGGAGGAGGGAGGAGGTGTGCAGGCTTCTGGCAGACACATGGATGACTGGGACGGTGAGAGGGTGGAGGTGGATGTTGGATTTCCTGCAGCCGACAGGCCGCTGATCATCCTGAGCTATGGCCCCTGCTGACTGAGATGTCAGCTGAGGGGGACTGGAGTTGTGGGAGAGCTTCAGGACCTCGGCTCAATTTCTATGTCAAACTCAGTTTGCCCCCCCAGGACAGCACAGCAATGACAGAGTTATTTATAGTTATTACTTGACATCTGCATGAGAGGTAATATTGCACATCTTTTTCACCAAACTGTCATCCCACCTTAAAGGAACAGTCTGACATTTAAAGGACCTGTGTGTAGGATTTAGTGGCATCTAGTGGTGAGGTTGCAAGTTGCAACCAATTGAATACCCCTCACCTTATCCCTTATCCCTTTCCCAGCATGTAGAAGAATCTACAGTGGCCTTCAGGTAGCATACAAATGTGAAAGGCCAGTGTTTGGTTTGTCCGTTCCGGACTACTCTAAAAACATGGCGGTGCAACAAGGCAGTCTCCTTGGAAGAGGATCTGCGCCCCATGTAGATGTGAAGAGCTAATTCTAAGGTTAAGAAAACTCAACAATTCTTAGTTTCAGGTCATTACACACTAATGACGACCACATCAGAAATCAAAACTGTTGATGCTGTAGTTGTTCCATATGGCCAGACTTGAAGCAGAGTGAAACGCTGTGATATTGATTAAATATGGAGATAATAGCGATAGGTAATAAATCCTCCGAGGCCTTGGTCCAACTTTATTTTAAGAACCAAAATGTTTCATTTTCAGATATCTACAGTACATTAGCCTTAAAAAGGCAACAGCAGTGCCGGCCTTGTCATCTTTTAGTCATGCTAGCAGTGTGGCCCTACGGGTGGCTGTATCTGTTGGTCACCTTTCAGCATTTTCAAATTTAGTTACCAGTGCAGCCAGTAGTTTGCAGGTTTGCTAATGGAAGTGCAACAAGTTGTCCCTACCCTTGGATACAACCCATAGGAAGATGAAAGCATTGTCGTCAGGATGACAACAATAATCATGCACTTAATGTTGTGGAACAGTCTCAGTTTAGTTAAGTTTAGTTTAGGCACAGAAACTACTTGGTTAGGTTTAGGAGAATACTGTGGTTTGGGTTAAAATAAATTCTTCCTTCAGGTTAGAGGACCTTCATTGTCACGGTTACAATAATGAACACATGGCTGAGGTTGTGGAACAGCTATTGATAAAAGCAACAATGCTGACAATCAGTTTCTGACAGGAAACAAGCAGCAGTGTCCTGTGGGATAATCTTTTGTTTTGTCAACCCATCCATCCACCCCTCACTCCTCACTCTATGGTTGTAGCTTCTATCTGTTGCTTTTGATTTAACTGTTTATCATTGTACTCTGATTATTTTTGGATTTTGGACAACTTGGTCAGATAGAGCAAGACAATTGAAGATTTTAGGGTTTGGGACCTTTTAAATGTATTTTTCACTATTTACAGGCTAAATTAATGATTGATTATTATATCCTCAAATGCACCAAAGCCTCACAAACAGAGCACGTTTGAAAATGGTGAAGAAGATGGAACCATTACTGTTCCCCAGCAACAAGTTCAAAAGCCTGATTTCTGGCCAGAAGACAAATTTGTTGAACACTGTAATCAGTCAATATTAGACATGTTGCAGTCATTCGCCACCCTTCTAACCACTTAACGCTTTTCTGTTAGTGAGCTTTATTTCTGGAACTATTAACTGAGTATAGATGAGGATGAACATGCCTGAATTCTCCACAGTTCATTGACATTAACACAATTTGCTGCAGCGAATTCCACAGCGGTTCTCCAGTCCTTTGAAGAGTCATTGTAGATGTACTTGTCATGTAATCTCATGATAGAATAATCAATCACATGTGGATTACCTTACCTAAGCGAATCAAATCATTATTTAGATACACACATTTTGGCCTTGTTAGAAAGATGAGCAGGGCAGCACAGGCTGAATACACTAGGCTTCTTGTCTGCTTCAGACAAATGCAACTTCTGAGGCAATTTGCTACAGGATGTACATGTAACTCATTTCTTTCACTTCATCAGGGGGTATAAAACAGAATATTCAATTATGGTAGTACTGGAGGACAGTAATGTCTAAACATCCAAAATTCATTGCTTGAATGAGCATACCAGTGTTTTTACAACTTCTAGCTTCTTCACTACTGGTCAAATCATTTTTTCTGACCATTATTAGATAATGTAATCATAATTGGATTGCATAATTGTACTTTATTATATACACTTTAGTTTTTTGAATATGTATTTCTTCTTCAGTACAAAGCTGCTTTCATGTTTCCTTCTCGTTGCCCAAAGTAGGATTTTCCTTCTCCAGTACCGGCACAATGAAACAGTGGTAAACCTAAAAGCAAGGTTCAATGCATCTCTTCACAAAGCTGCAGGTGACATCTCCAATGCTTCAGCCGTATTTCTTCTACAACATATCATCTGCATAGTCTTCTTAAAACTTGCTCTAGGTTATATGGATATAAAATGGCATGATGATTGGCTTTTGGATTATTGCAGAAAATAATCTCTGTGACAAACCAAAGTTTATGATACCTACATGTTTTCTTCTGCAGGATAATCACAAATCAACACCACTTTGATGACTCTTGAAGCCTTAGTGCAATCATCAGAAGTAAGAAGCTGATGTTAGGCTATAAACAAACTCCACCATCGTCATGGCTTCAGCGTCACCCCCACCACTTACCTCATACATAAAAGCCTTTCCTCTTACAGTGATAGATTGCAAAGTGTGTGTATAAACACAATGAGACTGTGAATGTGGACTGATGAGTACACTGGTTTTCATGTTCGGCGTGATAATGTTTAATGTCCTCGGCAACTGCTGTGGTCTCATTTAGCCACTTGTTAGCAACCACCTTTTTAAGACACATAAAAGTGTAAAGATGTATTTTATGTTGGAGAATAAAACATGAAAATAGCTTAAGCTTGTGTTAACCACAGACTTTATTTCAGGCATCAATGCCCAAAACCCTTTGACTATGGGACAAGGGAACCAGAGGTGTAAACATGCTAACTTGTTACAGGTTTTATGACTCATTCCTGAAGCACTCTATTGTCTAAGCTTCCCAAAGCCTTTGGTCTTTGTGCTGAGCTCTGGCTAAAAATGTTCCTTGCCTTTTTAATTGCATCACTGCATGGACACAGAGATGAAATTAATGTCAACGTTCTCATCTGACTGAGATGAAAAACTGCTATACTTCTCAACCATTAGTGTGGTCTGTCAGTAATAACTTTTGCATGTCTGAATACTGAGCCTGTCTGCTCCAAACACATCAGGATCAACTTCAGACGGATTCTTCTTTTGCTTAACAAACATGCATGCTTGCTGTCATACTCACATTAAGACGATAGCATGAACTGACAAGCCTACAGAGATGAGCTCTGTGGCATCAGAGTTTCATGGGAATTTTGTGAGCTGATGGAAAATAGTTTGGGAAACAAAGCCATTCTTCGATGAATATCTCTATTGAACCATATTTAACCTATGAATATGTCATACATACTACTGTACATGTCTATGGGCTGAAATTACATATAACACATAAATAATCCCTAATGTGATCTTTGTAAACCTGTAAAATAAATCTGCATGAGAAATTTGAGCCCATACATGTCCAAATAAAGTTAGTCTCCATGGAACCACATCACATCCATACATGTGTGATGATTCTATTGGTGCCAGTTCTACCTAAAGAAAACTTGACCACAAGACACTGAGACACCGGCTGTTTGTCATGACTCCCTTAATTGGAGGCTTAACTTATCATATCCTCTACTAAATGCTACGACTTTTCTATGGCAACTTCATTCACCTCAACTGCCACTGCCAGCATCCTACAATGTGCACAGCGTAGATGATGAGCAACAGGATGATGACAGAAATCACAGACCCGCTGTGAAGAACATCATAGTTGTAGTTGTGATGTTATGTTTGTTTTGTGTTCTGTAGATGATAAATGGAGGTAATTCTGCACAGCTCATTGTGAATTAAGGATGTAATTAGTACAAAGCGAAGCGAGGCCATCTCATGGTCAGAGAGATGAGCGGCAGGTTTGGTGCTGAGTCTGTGAGGATACTGACCTCCGGTGGATTTTCTGCTGAATTACCGTTTGACTCGAGATGACAAAATGGAAGATGTCTTTCCCATGACTAATGAAAAATGTTTGCTGACACACACAAACACACACACACGCAAATCTGGAGTAACTACAGACTTGCAGGCTCAATGCCAGTACTTTCACAAGTTGCTGAGAATTTATTTCAATAGGAGCAGTTTTGGTTTCCATCAAATGCAGTTTGGCTCTGGATCCAAACAGCTGCCTAACACCTGACAGAGTAAATAAAATCTAGACTTGATAAAGGAGACAAATGACAATTCAAAACTATGTTAAAATGTGTGGAAAATTTCATAAATGACTTGGCCCTCCTCCAATACATCATCTATTTGTGAGTCTGTCAGACACGAGGTTCAGAGCTCATATCACAATACGTGGCTTTGGAAGATGACATAACAATAAAAAAAATTTAAAAAAACACAATTAGTCATGAATATGATCACATTATGGTTAGCCTTTCTGTAAGTGTTTTGTCCATTTTTAGAGCCACAATGTGAGCTGGCCTTACTGTACACACAGAGCTTTACATGTGATGTGTTGAACTATAAGTTAGCCTATTGATTTCTATTTGAATTTTATTCTAAACTATCATATGTGGCCCATAGCTCTGCTACTTTTAAGCTAATAATTTTTAGCTCGAAAATGGTACCTGTCCTATTTTCTCCCTCTGTCTTGGACTGCGGTGAAGCAGATATCCTCTTACGGCCCAACCTAAAACTAGAGAGCACCCTGTTGTTAAAATGAAAGAGGAAGTCAGAAACAGCTGGCTGGCAGTTTACAACCTCTCAGCCACAAATACACATTTAGTGAAAACGGAAAAAGCCGGCCCATCAAATTCCTTCCTGACTCGATTCTAATTTGTAAACCATATCTTGTATCTACCAGAAAATTAAAGTCATTTAATCAGTATTCAGGCACTTTGTGTTCTCAGTTTCTTTGCTGAGCTACAGTGTATGGAGAGAAACTCTAAGAGGAAATTTCATTAACAACAGTAACCTTGGAAGATAAATACAGTCAAACTGTTGAAACATAGCTTCAGCTGAACTTTAGGATGCATTTTTACACAAAGAATTACATTTAAATATGAAATATGCACAGAATACAAAAATGTGAGTAGTTGAGGAGCTAAGAAACAAATCAGGATTGACCTGATAATGACTGGTTAACGAATAGTTCCTGAATAACTCTGAATTACAGGCTACATGGTAGAGTATGATGAGTTACTGAGGAACAAATTGGGATATATCCTATTACATACTTGTCAGCCATGAATGAAGTAATGAGTATTTCATCAGCACCTGTGAAACAGAGTAATGAAGAATTTGTTCCTGATTAACTGGAATCAGCCTCTGAGTAGCACAACCCAGCAATGATTCGTTGATTACTAATTACAATCATCAGTTGCTCTTTTTCTTCATCCACGAGTGAAGTGACACGTCAGTGTGAACGGTTACTGAGTTGGTTCTCATTCATATTCATATGATGATTATCATATGATATGATCATATGATAAATGACTGTGAGTGAGTTTTTACGCAACAAAATTTTTTATCTTGAATCAATCAACGCTCACAGTTGTACAGTCCTACCACACCACACTCCCAAAGGTCCATGCGGGATTGCCAGAGGAGTTTGCACAAACAAGCAGAGGTCATTTCTTGTATGAGAATATACAATACATTTACATTTAGTCATTTGGCAGATGCTTTTATCCAAAGGTCAAGTCAAGAAGTGCACAGTTAGACGTGTAAAGGTAGTAAAGGTGTTAGGAGATGAGGTGGTCATGGAACAGATGAGTATTCAAGAGATTCTTGAAGATAGAGAGAGACGTCCCTGCTCTGATAGCATTCAGTAGCTTCTTCCACCATCAAGGAACCACAGATGAGAACAGTCTGGACTGCAATTGGCTTGTGTGCAGGGATGACAATACCAAGACGACATTCCTTGGAGGAACACAAAGGCCGAGAAGGAGCATAAGGCTGTATGATTGAGTTCAAGTATAGATGGATGCAGACCCAGAAGTTACTCTGAAGGCAAGCATTAGTGAGTTGAATTTGATTCAGCGGCCATGGGTAGCCAATGTAGGTTGATGAATAGCGGAGTGACATGGGCCCTTAGGGGCTGATCTTAGGCCAGACAGGGTGCCACATTTTGGACCATATGCAAGGGTTTCACTGTGCACAAACGGAGGCCTGACAGAAGGGTGCTGCAGTGGTCAAGGCAAGAGATAACCACGGCCTGGATCAAGAGCTGGGTGGTGTACTGAGTCAGGTAAGGCCTGATTTTGTAGAGTGCAAAGCAGTACGACCGGGAGACAGATGCAACACAACAATCATCAAACATGACACCCAGGTTTCTTGCGACCTTGTTTGGGGTAAGGGATGAACAGACAATTTTGATATTGATATCATGACAGAGAGATTGACTAGCTGGGATGACCAGGAGTTCAATCTTAGCAATGTACAACAAAAGGAATAAAATAACTGCTATTCTCCAAAACTCAAGAGAATAAATCCAACACTGCATCACATTTTGGTCACTTTAGTTCAGGTGACTGCTGTAGACGACAGACAGGATTACACTATGTTAGCAGATCTTCATATAGGTTAGCGTTCATGTGTTTTGTAACAATGCTAACTGCTTGCCACAAGAACTTAACTAAAAATGTGCATCTTACACCTCCAATTAACAGGCTGATTTAGAAAGACTAAGGCCTTTGCAGAACTGATTACTGGTGATCGCCACACAATGCATGCTGGTTAGGTTTTTGTCCAACTTGATCCTGACCAGATACAGCTAAAGACTGGCCTGATAACAGCGTTTCTGTGACCCCCTGCGCAGATCGTGAAGACTGTTGGAAACTGTCTGCCTTGACCGCATGTTTTTGCCACTGCCCTCTGCTGCTGCCTGATCACATCTGCTCAATACTATGTTTCCACAGTACCAGAGGGCACAGTTTCAGGACATTCAGGACCACAGTCCTGATACCACATTTGTAGGACCCAAGTATTTTTGCTAGAGCATCACCTAGCAAATTAGTTAGGGTTAGTGTTGTTCTATGCACAAGTTAAAACATATTGGGTTTCTGGTACTGTGGCAGTATCACAAAAAAATAGAGTCTGAGAAAAGTGGTCTTAGGACTGTGGTTCTGAAAGTCCTCAAACTGCAGTTTCTCTCAAACAAGTGTAATAAGCCTGTTCATAAATTAATTTTAACATGTAAGTATTAATACCATTATATTTATACTGGGCATATGCAGTATAGCATAGTCTAACTGTGTAGTATATGGCATTTGGGTGTGATGTGGTCTGAATATGGTGATTAAAAAACAAGTCCTACTGTCTCTGTTTGTTATTAAGGAACTAATTGTAAATTACTGAGTGAAAAAAAAAAGATCAGATAATCATGAAGTAATGAGAAACTACTCAGAGATACTCAGGGGTGAACAAAGGGGTAAATAATGATTCAGTAATTAATATAGTTAATTGTTAGTAGTTTGTGCTTCTCAACAGCTGTTTAGAGTTAATAACTTTTGAAGAAAATGGTCTTTACTTATTGGAATCATTGCTATTATACTAATACAGCATTGCCCAGTTACTGTTCTCCAGTAACTCACCATTCTCGACTATTTGTCATTCATTCTGACTTATTTAGGAACTATTCATTACCAGTTTTTTAATTATCAGGTCATCCCTGATTCACTTTTCATGCATTCCTTAGTAAACACTCACAATGTTACCAAGGTTCAGTGTTTCATGACCAAGAGGAATAAGTGTGGCAACAACTTCCCCTTTCACTTTTATGGGCATAAAAATCTGAACTTATCTTTTAAATATGTCAAGGCTTATAGATAATAACAAACATTTTAATCTGATGCCTGAATCCAACACTGATTTTGACGGCCTGAGTGTTGCCAGTATGTTGATCCATGCATCACTGTTCCTTGGCTGGGCATCACAGAAGCTCTGGGGTTAGCACTGTCAGAAGGGTTCACTCGGGCCTTTCTGTGGAACGTTTGCATATTTCCTCTGGATTCATTTTGTCATATGTGTCTTATTATCAGTCTATGTATCTTAGTCTTGCGATAACCTTTGTGGAGCAAAATACAATTATTAAGAAAGAGGCAATCTGTCGACTTGTCAGAGTTGAAACAATCGCGGTACTGCTCAGAACATCTGTTTTTGTGAAAACCAAGGAGACGATCTGAACTCTCCAAGCGGACGAGTGAAGTACACGTCTGCTCTCTTCATTGTTCTTCGAAAAAAAAAAAAAAAAAAAAAATCACAACCATTCCCGTCACGCTTCGGCATGTTTCCTGCATGCTAACGTCTGGTTTGGACAGGGCAGACAGAAAAACACAGCCAGAGCCTGCAGACTGTGTGTGCCAAAGTCTGAGAAAATATGTGGCTCAGCGACTTTTCCACATTTTCCTCTCGTTTACCAAAACAAACAATTTACTGTTCCTTACTTGAAAACAGGAAGCACTGAATCTCTCTGTTCAAATAAAACACTGCAAGCACATTGAATTATAGTGGGCGATAATGATTTAATAAATCATGCATCAGTCAGGATTTCTTTATTTGTCAGTTTATTTTCCACCATCATAGTCTGGCATAATAATAAACTATAATAGAATATAATCGGATATGATATGATTTCTTTAAAAATGAGGAGACAAATCCTTTTGATTTCCTCCACCTACTCCTGTCATTTACCCTTGTTTTGAATTTCAGTTGCAGTTGTATTTTCTCTGGAAGCTTCCAACACAAGACCATGTGATTAGCTTTCCAGTAAAGAAGAAGAGAAAGTTTTACAGAAAAGTCCAGCCTAAGCTAATCATGGACATCTGTGGCACTGTGCACATCTCAGCCAATCACTTGTCCAAGATTTCATCATTCAGCCTAAACAGGAACAGGTCTCTAGAGCACAATATCTTTCAGTGTCATTAGTGTCATCTGTGCTTGTGTGTGTGTGTGTGTGTGTGTGTGTGTGTGTGTGTGGGTATGACTTAAGTTACTATTGGGGACAAATTTCATATTAAAGACCAGTTAATTGGGGAAAACTTAGCCAATTGGGGACAAAGCCGTGTCCCCAATTGAGAAAAAGCTGATTTTTAGGTCACTGATTAAGGTTAGGGTAAATCTCCAGGAAATGAACGTAAGCTTATGTCATTTCCCCAGAAGTGACAAAAACATGCATATCTGCATGTGTGTGTGTGTGTGTGTGTGTGTGTGTGTGTGTGTGTGTGTGTGTGTATGTGTGTGTGTGTGTGTGTGTGTGTGCGTGTGAAATGTGTAGTTCACAAAAACATCCAGCAGGCTGCAGCATTTAAAGAAACACATTTTAAAGAGTGGAAAAAACTAATGCTGCAACAGGCCTTCAGTATATTTCTGTCTACTCATCATCATCAGGCTCTGAGAGAATTTTTCAAAGGCATTATAAATCAAAATGTATCAGTTTGATGCAGGACTTTGCTACAGCAACTTAAACCAGATTTAAGAAGAGTTAAGAGAAATATGTAAGTATACAGTTCACGGACATACAATACCACTGGTTCTCCTTAAAGTTTATTCTGTGATTGGCTCTGAAGATTGATCGGTTTTCCATGAGATCAACACTTGATGTCTAATGAGCCACATCCTGTTTGAGTGCTGTACATGTCCTCTCAGGGCCTTTTCCCAACCTCAATGTTTGCCATGTGACCACAACTCATGGAGGTCTACTTTAAGGATGACCAGTCTTTTTTTTTTCCTTTGAAGTATCATATTCTGAAGAAAAACAAGCTCTATCAAAACAAAACCATTCGCTCTTTTGTCTTAGTGTAAATCACTGAACAATGTCATTATGTCCTTAGAGCTAAAACATGCCCCTTTGGCCTGCGTTATATTACCAAATTAAAACTACATATACACACTTATTTCCCTCCCTGAACTAGCTATTTCAGAAACTTCAATTATCAAGAAAATGATAATATAATCAGTGTTGGAAAGCTCTCCACTGCATATTTGAAACACTTATATTAATATTCCGCTACTTTATACTTCTACTCTGCTACATTTTTTCTACTGTCTTCTAGATACTTTACACATTGTTTTGCATACAAAATCTACAATTAACTAATAAAAATGAATTATAATAACTTTAATAACATTTTTTATACAGCACTTTTCTAAAAAAGCTTCACAGGAAAACAGACAAAAACACACATCAAACCCAGTGAATAATTTGGAGGAAAAAAAAGAAAGTGAGAGGGAACAGAGACAGGTCACAGAAAGACCACTTAAGGTAGAAATGCAGCTTAATAAAAACGAGTTACTGGTTGACATTTATAGGTTTCAGTGGCGGGGGACTATTAGTTCTGTTGCAGAATCTAGCGCTGAATATGTGTGTGCTCAGAAGAACGATTATATGCTGTAGCAAGACAAAAAAAAATAATGAGTAAACCTTATAGTCAGTTATAAAATAAAGTGGAAACCAATGCAAAGACTCTGATCAAATGTTATCTGATCTCCCTCTCTGAAGTCACAGAATTATGAAAAAAGATGTAATTATAGAATGAAAACATTAGTTGAGTTGAGTATTTTAACAATCACCAGTAAATTGAAAATGATACATAACTATATTATATTTTTATCATCAAAATGTAATTTCCTACATTCTGGCACTTGGCTAAAATGATGTTGTCATGCTATCAAATTTTTCCTTTATTGAATTAGAGGAAGTTATTAGACTTCAAACGACGGCATGTTATAGACTGTGTAGAGGAAGCTGCTCAGACTTAGCTCCACCTGCATCAGCTACAACATTAAAATTGTGCTCACCCAACTCTGAAAGGGACCACTCTGCATAGTGAGTACTTTTGACGTTCAAGAAAATGCTGACATTCACACATGCTGAATCATTCACGCTGTACTTCTGTTCTTTTATCTAAACACTACGGCGGCCCCTGAAGCTCAACACATGCAAACAAGCTCAAAAAGGAAATTTGAGTTGAAATCGACTAAAACACAAATTCAGAAAACATTTTGTGACGCCCCTCCCCACTGCCTTGGAGGTTGTCCTGGCCAGCCTCGGTGGGCCATCGGTTGACATCAGTTTGCTTCTGCACATACAACACCTCCACAGCACCTCATTGTGTTGTCAAACGGATGATGTTTTCTGAATTTGTACAGTTTTGTCTGTTTGCAAGTGCTGCAGTGCATTGAGCTCTCAGGGCCACCGTAGAACTGCTGTTTTAAATGCAGAACTTTTACAACATGGAACTTCTGCGTTTACTCTTGTATCGTAAATGGATTTAATACATCTTTTAACAGCTGAGTGCAACATAATGACTTTTGTGGCAAGTATGAAAAGTGAATCATAAGAACAAAAGGGAAGAATACAGGCAGGGTGGGTTTAGTAAAATACATCACATAGTCTTCTGTGGTATGGATGGCTGGATAACATTATTACGCATCATACTGCATATCAGCTGCACGACAACAACAACAAACACTAGTTATAGCAAGAGGCAGACAGAGGAGTGAAGCTGGGGGGGGGAGTGGTTTGGTATCATACACATACAGTAAATATCAGACAGATGACAGAGAGGGAGACATTAATCAAATTGAAAAAGTCAATTACATTTAAATAATCTTTGCTGCCGACAGATTCTCGAGGGGGATGTTTCATGTCAGTGAACCTCTGAGTTTCACACCGTAAATCAGAGCGATCGGAACATTTCTCTGGCTTCCGGTAACTTGTAAAAATAACACAGAGCATTCTGTAGATTAAACCATTAATTGGTTAATTTAAAAAACAAAACAAACAGATAATTGCTCATAAAGATAATATTTACATTCTATGGAGTGAACTAAACCAAACTGTGCCCACAGTCTGAAACATTAAATGAGGAGCTGTCCATAAAGTTCAAAGATGTTGAGATTTTTAAGTCTCAGACATTTTTTCCCCCCTCGTCTCATTTTCTATTTCTAGACACGACACAACACGCAGCTGTAAAAGCTTTTCGAGTTTTATGGAGTTGTTGCTCTTTTGATGGAGTTTTAGTTCCTGCTTCCAGTCTTTGAGTTAAGCCAGACTAAACATACCTAACATACCTAAGACGTCTGTCTGTAGTATATTTCCCGCGATATCTAGCTTCTTCAAACGGCTTTATGCGTAAATTCATACCACATTGTTTGAGAAGCAGGATGAATATTAAGAGGAGTATTCAGACACAGAGTTCAGCGTTTTCCACAAGTGTTTGCCATCTGACAGCAGAGGCGAATTGTGTTTTCCCAGGTCCCATATGTGTGTGTGTGTGTGTGTGTGTGTGTATCTCTCCTGAAGCGCCCCCCCATGTCCCTGACATCACTCTCTGCATATTCACATGACCATGAAAGGAGGTGGCAGCACAATGATGGGGGGTGGAGGCGCGTCCCCACACCGAGGAGAGAGGCCCACAGCTTGAATCAGAGGCATCGACCACTTCAGCTCTTGCTGTCGACTCAGCACGGGCCAAAGTCCTGCAGTTCACAAGGCCTCGACACATTCAAGAGGCCGTTTACTGCTGGACGTGCTCACAGTGTTTATGAGAGGCATGAAGTGGGTCATGGCTGATGTGAGAGTCGTAATAACAGAATAACAATAATAAAAAAAAAAAAGTTGTAAAACTCACGGCTCAGGCAGTGGTAAGTTTCCATCACACTCTTGTTTCAAATCTTCTGTTTCATCTACAGTCTTCTGAGGCTGTCTAAGCCAGACTTTGCCCCACTTTAAAACAAAGCAAAGGTCTGTGTGGGTGGGTGTGTGTTGTTTCATGTACTTTTGAAACAGTGAAAAATCCAGGAAGACCAGATGGGGGAACGGGCCTGGTTGTTTGTGACAGGCCAAAGCAGCACCTTGCTGGATGATGTCACATTGTGCTGCAGCAAAAGTTGACATGGGTTTGGTGCCATTTTGGGCAAATGAACAGGGCTGCGTTTTTTTTTTTGTTTTGTTTTTTTTTTGCATGAATGCAGCCTGAAGCACAAATTAAAGCAGCTTTGCCGTCTCCAGCTGGGTGATTCAGATCTTTAGTTTTTGTGTTGCTTGGTGCCGGTCGACAAGCCTCTGAAGAATGCAGAAGCTGTTGACGGCACGCCAGCCCGACTGCAGTGAATGTGGAACTGCTTCATGTTCCCCTCCACCTGATGAAAACAGTATCTGCTCTGCAACATCAGTGAGTCTGAGAATAAACTCACAGGGCCACACAAGCAGGAACTACCACGTTGAAGTGTATGCTCTATGTCATAATAACCAAATATCAAACTTACTCTGAATATGGTGACTGTTTTATTGAGACTATGGGCTGTAACTGAAATACTGATGTGAATCCGTAAGATCACTTCAGTTCGCTTTATTCATTTGCTCTACAAATTGTAGTGAGTTTGTGAAGTAATTGCACCTTTTCACAGGTTGGGGAGGGCAAATACTGCATGTTGAGCAAATACCAACTGGTTTTACCGCTTTTGTGATCCAAGGGGCAGGTTTTCACTGTGTGCCTGTGGGCTCTGAGCAGGAGGTGATACTTAATCCAAGTTTCAGATACTTTGAGGGGAATAGTACAATAGTGCTTTTGATCGTGACTGGTGTGTATAAGAAACGAAAATGTAGAAGAATTTCTGCAAACAGATGTGACATCCAATCACAACATGGAGGGTGACAACAAATATAACAACTAATGCCGGTTAATCCTTACGAAAGAACAGTGGACCACACTTGTCGGACAAACCAAGCTGTCCAGGCCCTGCTTGTATTTGTGAGGACATTCAGATGGAGCTGGAGGCAACCGGTGGAAACGAGTGATTTCTTTGCGTTTGGTAGAAATTAGGATTTAACACTCAGCCCTACAGTGCAGCAAAGGTTTAGAAGATGAAATAAAGGCTCACAGTGAATGCAGGAGAGCAAACTGTGTATCCCAAATGTCTCAGTTTGTGAAATCAGTAGACATGCAAAGAATAACCTTGCCCGAAAGCCTCAAAATGATCTTAAATGTTCAGGTTACAGGTTGCTCATTCTTGCAGTGGAAAAAGAGCTACACCTTTGCAAGAGTCGAGATTAAAGCTAAGAAAGAATGAGAAAGATGAAAGAATACATTTTCCTCTTCATAAACACCAAACCTGCCATGGGAAAAGCACACCGAGGAAACGGCCTCTAGGTGAGCTTGAGGAGATGGATGTAATGCTTATTCCTTGGAGAACTACTTTAGCTTGGCATCCACTACTGTTTTGTTTACTTCCTGTAGGGAAAGGGTGGGCTAGGAAGAGCTAGGCCAAAAAAAAACAAACAAACCTAGCAGGACTTGGTCAATATCAAGATAAACCCAAGTCAAGAAACAGAGAGTGACAGTTCTGACTTCTTGACTTGAGACAAGCGGCTGAGACTGGACTCGAGTGCAGCTCTGGTTCAGGGCCTTGGCAGGATATTCTCAGTGAAGCACTTAGATGTCTGAGATACAAGCATGAGAACAGCGATGAACTCAACATCGGCACCATTTTTGCGTCTGGTTCTCAAACACAGAACTATTCAAATGATCACTGGACAACCCTGATAAGATCTGGACACTGTTCTGGTCCATGCATCACAGCTCTCAGATTGTCCACCATGTAACCTCTGTAGCCTCACAGCTCATTTAGTAATCAAACATCTGAAACAACAGACCCTGCTATGACAAGTATGCTAAATTACAGGAAATGCTATGTGGAAGTCTCTCAGGGGTAGGGGGTGGGGGTGGGAGGGTGCTGTGAAACTCATAGTATCCTGCTGACAGGCTGCTGAGACTGTTTGCAAATATTTAAAAAAGTTCAGTGATTCTAGCCAGAGGCCGTCTGTGGATATGAGGAGTTGAATGCTAATAAACACGAAGAATGAAGGAGTACTGTTGTGCAACACAACAGCGTTGCTCCCACACCCATGTGTGGATGGCTGGAGCAAATGTTCCCACAGACAAGGGTGGAAAACAATGAAAACATACACCTTAATTAAAAGTGCCATTAGGTGAAGTCAGGAAAGAATAGAATCATGAGGATAACAACATATTTGAAAATAAATTAAAACATGAAAAAATGAAAATGGCTTTTTAAAACACTAACACACCTGAAAACGCATATCACATGTCCATTCAATTACACTGGACGTGCACGTGCCAGTGTAAACAGGTAGCAGATTGTTTTCTCTGCAGTTTGTTGCTTAGTTGTAGAAAATTCGACCAATGAGGAACAACAATGGCGAAAAAGCAAGGCCGGAGATTTCTTAGCGTTAGAAAATGCAGAATTCAACTGCACAAGAGCAAGATCCATGCTGCATTCATCACTGGTAGTCGAGGCTGATGTCGTCAACCCATCAGAGAGCGACTGTGTTTCCAAAAGTCTCCATTTTTGCCCGTCCAGACTGAAACACAACCCCAGAGTTTTCAAACTAAAATGTTTGAGCTAAAGTTTTAGGTGCTCAGAACCCTCGCAGGTGCAAACTTAGAAAACATGATGCGTTTTAGAATTAAAATATATCAGTGTGGAAGAAGGCTTTGTTATCAACAGCTTCTCTGGTCTCTGAGCTGTTTACATACTGTTTCCACACTACATGCAAAACACAAGTTTCAGCTCAGGGTTTGAGATTCCTCTAAACAGACACAATTATGTTTAGATCACTTCCAAAGAAATTATGTTGAATTACAATCACACTCATGCAAAATGCTGTTCCTCTGTAATTTAGAGTTATGGCGTGGCATGTTTTGCAACCTTCTGCCCTTTTTCCACTTAAGACAACGTCACCTACTCCTTCATACAGATTAAACCAATCATGCAGGTTCGTTTCCAGCAATTCCAGCAATAAAGCTCAGCTTCAGCCTATATTTAGCTGGCAGAAGTGCAATTATGCATCAGCTTTTCCCACTGCAATTTCTTCAGAAACTGCAGTTTCCAGCCACCGATGAAAAATACAGCTGCTTCTGTTTTCTGTAGAAGTATCTGGACTGACAGTGTAGTGAGAAGAATCTGTTTTTACTTGTTGTGAACTGTGGACATTTATTTATTTAGAGTTACAGAAGCTAATGTGTGTCTTAAGACAAATGTTCTGAATTCAAGGTCCACTTTCAGTCATATTACACAGTCTTAATGCAGCATATCAGCTGTTGGCATCAGAAAGAGCTAGACGTATGTGTATTTGTTTTGCAATTGTGAAAATGCGGCAGTAAATAACCTGAACTATCACTTTAACTGTGCGTATACTCACTCACTGATTGTATCATCAAGCAGACAAAAGGGCTGGAAGCAGCACAGTTACAGTTTAAATACACACCACTGTGTTAGAAAATCAAATCAAATCGAAACATATGGGTTTAGTCACTGACTTGTAATTTTTAGGGCACAACAACATGATGAAATAAAACTCTTCTCAGACACAGAATCTGTGACTTTACTGGATTCATCTTCCCATTGAAATGATTTCCTCTTGACATTCAATCACAGTGCTGCAATATGTAAATATCCCGTAACGACTCAATCCAAACATGACAGAACTGTTCAGAAAAATGCAATGTTCACATGATATTTGGATTGCGTAATTAATTTGTATCAAGTATAGCAACACAATTTAGAAAATGCTGACTCATTCTCACATGCTGTATGTCAACATATGACTAAATATAAGAACATATTCATGTAGATGGAAGTTCAAAATAATGTATAGAGAATGGTAGTCTGCTAATCAGTGCAGTTTCCCAGTGATTTTTTTTATTTTGGGGTAATTTTAAAATGGTGCAAAAAAATTGTATTTTGCTTCAGTATTCCTCCCATTAATGTGACTGCATTATTACAGTAGTTATGGTAGTGTAAGTGTCTGTACTGTGTTACTTCCATCTTTACCCAGTAGAGCGGGCATGATTCATCATCCATGTTCTTAACAAATTATTGCGGACTTCTTCTCTTACTGCCTTTTTATGTCTGGAAGTTGTTATAAATAGAGTGGAGAGTGTTTTCACTGTTTCAAGGGGAGTCTGAGGCCTCACAGGGAGCAGGGAATCAGTGAACCTCTCAGCTGGAATGAGATCTCTGCTGTCCTCTGCGGTCCTAGAAGAGCTAGAGATAACAAACACATAACTATTTAAACTTGGGCAGCATTTTTGTTATCCCAGATGATTGGGCCGAGGCAGAGTAGGAGTACTCAGTTGAAATGATTGATTTCATTCTAGCGAAGAATCATTAAAAGTCTTTGTAAATTTTAACCAAAACATTTTTTTTTTTTCCTTTCGCTGCCTCAGTTTACATTTTTTGTTTTAATATGCACAAGAAAATCTTTTTTATGTTTTCAGTGAGGAAGAAAATAGGAATGGCTGGCTATTAGTTATTACACTCAACAGCACTTTTATCTGAAACTGGAGCCTCTCAGTTACATTTTTCCTCAGTGTTGGCCTCCAGTTCATATATATACCCTGTGTGTCTGACAACATCTTACATGAAGACGCACAAAATGTCTGCTGCAGGTATCAAACAGAGATCTGGGTATTTTCTGGGAAAAATGCGTGTGGGAATCCAGGGGCTTGTGTTACTGACTGTCATCATATATGCTGAAACAAAGACAACCTGTCCAAACCTTGCTAACACTACCACACAAATGTTGTTGGTTAATATAAAAATCTGACCTTCAGATGCCTTTACTTTGCTATTTTTGTTACAATACTTTAGTATAAGTGGACGAACCTTTCAGCTGCAGAGGTTGTAATTACCTCTCATACCAAAATGGCTCAGTTGTGTTACAGAATATTGTTAGAATAACAGTTAAAAGGGTTAAATCGAAGGAACAGTCAGGAACATTGTGTCATAAAATTGAGAAAATTAAAAGACTGTCTATAAAAAAATGTAATAAATACAAACTGTAGTTGAATTATACTGAACATGAAATATTTACATGCATGTTGCATGCTTTCAATGTGTAAATGCATAATGGACATACAGTATATGTGCACATACAGTATGTCTGCATGTATACATGAAATGTGAGTATATGCCGTCCTAAACCACTTCAGTCATTGCTATATCACTTTATGACATTTATTTATCATTTTGTGGAAATGTAATAAATTGGCCAAGTTTCTGTGTTCAGAAACTTTTATTTTAACTTAACGAATGAAAAATAAATTCTTGATAAGTCAATCAAAAAGGAAAAAAAGGAGAGCAAAATGTAAAGAACGTATCTTATTCTCCAAATCAGACAGCAGAGCAGAGTTTAGTTGGAGCACTGAGTAGAGAAGATTAAACTGATGTTACAACTAAATATTCAACAACAAAGCTCACGTTTCTAATTACGAGAAAAACACATCAGTCGCTTCCTGCCGCTGCCACTGCCACCAATTACTGTTCTACTAATATTTTTTACCTCATAATCTAATGAAATGGAAAGAATATCATAAACAAGAATTACAATAACTACCATTGTATGACCAACTCACCACAACCTTGTGTTAAGAATAAAACGTTAACTACTGAGAACACCTGGAAAGAACTGCACTTTTCCTGGAAAGATGGAATTTCAAACTCACTGGAAACACGTCAGGCTTACTACAAGCGTAGTACGTGCACCACATGGCATTTTCAAATAGAAAATGGGTGTCATGTAAACAGTCATCCAAAGGCTGACTTCTGCATCTGTGTACAGGCTCATGATTGGGCCACACTTTTGGAATGAATCTTGGAAACCATGAAGACTAATCCTCTGAGTCCAGAAATATATATATACGGGCCTCTAATGGTCTTACTTGTCTGTTCTGTTCATCATAAGCAATACAATAGGTCAATTGTGCGTATTCTAGTTGTCCACAGTAATTTAAATGTGGTATATAATAAAAAAAGAATATTAAGTTACTTGGAATATAAAACATTTTACTTAAGTGTTTTCTTCAGTGCTTGTTCAGACGTGGGTCAGATTTGCCCTGCCAACCCTAAAGGTGTTTGCCTTTTTTAACACATCTGGAGGGTTAAGGATTTCAGTGGAAATGCTGCTCCTCCATGCGTTTAAAGCTGAATTTACTGGAAGTCACAAGGCTTGCAGTCTGCTACTGTACGTCACTGTGTAGACATGTATACGAACCACAAGTTCCCTGAAACTGACTGTTTAGTGCCAGTTTCAATTACACATTGGAGCTCCATTTCCCATCTGGAGCTCCAGCGTGTAGTATAATTGTTTTTACAGATATGCAGGATTTTACCAAGACACTCAGAAGTGGTGCATAAAGAGGCAGTTTAAGCATAGGGGAAGTTTATTTGTTCAGCTGATATATGTAGGTTTTGTAGGCCCAGCAGCAACTATTCCTGATCCACTTTTGACCCAGAGGACAACAAAAACAGAACAAAATAAATTCCAGGAATCTTATTGATAGGCTTCAGGGGAGAAACATATCAATTTGTTCATAATTATAAAAGTGAAAATGAAAGACTCCTTCCTGTGTGTAATCTATTAAACAGGTCAGAGTTTAAAAACACGACACTCCAAAAAAACGGTTATTTTTGGAGTGTCGTTGCCACCGATCCCTCTGTTACGTGTTAATTTCCACACTCCAACCACTTCCTTAGTCACATCCGCTGTGTTATGAGTTAACAGTAGGTCCAAGCAGAAGTGGTTTCACAGCAACTCGTAAAGTTTCTGACATGAATGTTCAATAAAGATAACAGATTCAAACAGACGACAGAGCAAATATGACACACCCTCTGCACACAGTTACAGGTGCTATCTCTGTCTGTATCAGAGCCCGCACAGTCAGCCAGACATCGCAGTGCAGATGTGTTCGCATTTACTCACATATTTGTGCTTTGTTATGGCTTTATACAGTATGGAGGCAGACACACCTGAGTCTGGTAAATGATTTATTTTCTGTCCCTTTAAACAAACAAAAAAAAAAAACCCAAAACAAAAAAACCCAAAAAACTAAATATGTGCTCACCCTTCACCTGCACTCCAAGATGCAATGAGTCATTTAACAAGGTCAAAGTTCAAATCCTCTCTATCTATATTAGAATATAGGTGTAGGATCTGTGTTGTTTGCACAGATTTGAACACAAGATTTGGGACAGTAATGTCACTGGTGATCAGTGATTAATGGTGTGTGGGTTGCAGCCAGTTCTCATCAGTATGTTGTGCTTGTTTTGGCAGATGTTAATGACATTGCCGCTGGGATACTCCCCACCTTGATGACTGTGCTGGCCTCAGATCAGGAGGCAGTCTGAACACTAGTCAAAATTAGATTATTGCTTTAGGCTCCATGCCCAAACAAGGGCCCAAGCAAACAAATATCAAAGAATGCAGTGTCACCATCTACATTAAGTGTAGATTCATCTGTACTCAGTCAGGAGGGATCGGCAGTAGTGTTCATGTCTGGCAGCCCTCGCACTGATACTGATTCATTACTCAGCTGTAAATGAACATGGCAGGGTTCAGGATTGAGGTATGGTCAGTGTTTGTCTTTGCATAGAGTCCCTAAATCATTAAGTCCACCTCTCAGATAATAAGTAGGCTTTTGACACCAAGATGCTCAATAGGAGCAACAACAGCTTATCTATGTCAAAAAAAGTTTGCACTCCCTGCAAGTCGACTTTCAAAGTGTATTAAAACGAAACCAGTGGCAGTATGTGTCACCGCACATGTGGTACGGATGATTTGTTGTTGTTAAGTCTTTGGGATTTAATTACCACCAGTTACCAACAGGCCTCAGCATTCACAGGGGTGCTTTCAGCTGTCCAAAATGAAAAAGGGTGCAAGCCTTTGAGTAGATGAACCCCTATCCACAGTCGCTCCACTCTTCACTCCCACAGCATTGCTCCGGCCTCCTTCAAGTGTCACCAACCATGCACTTAATTTGACATAGGTTTACGTGAATTTAGGTTAACAAATAGATGCGTACAGAAACTAAAACAAAATCCTGCAGAGTTCAGGGTTATCATTCATCACCCGTCACCGTTCTCAACAAAAAGTCACATCTGCAGCAGGACAACTTTCTTTTATTCATATCGATTCCCCCTCCTCCTTTCTATATACGTACTGTGCATCTCTCTCCCTCCAGCCTGTCTGATCATCTGACTGCTCATGTTTCTTGACCCATCAGTCTTGTGAGGTCACCATGTTCCCAGACTATTCATTTGGTGAGTTATCCCGGTGATGTTTGTATGAACCCTTTTTACTGTGATTTATATACTTCTCCTCTTTTTCTTTTCCTTTTTTCTGACCATTTGCTGTTTCCCTAGCTGAGGGATAAAGGATGGGATTAGTGGTTCCTCCAATGTTAATATACCCTAACTTATGGTCAGTTCTTTTGCTTTATCCTCTTACTGTTCGCTGCTGAAACAAGATTATTGTTAATCAGCTGAGTTCATCTCAGCTCAGACTGCCATTCCCTTTATCCCGTCATAAAGGTACAGTGTGTTCTCACCTCCTTCTCAATTCCCGCACATGTCTCACCACCATCCCATTATCCCTCACCAGGAAGCAGACTCTGCTGATGCCACTGCCATATGCTAACAAACAAACCTATCTCCTGATCTGATACCATTTTGCGCTTTCATCCCAAGTTTTGGAAAAAAGGTGCAGACAGTCATGTTCCAACAGGCAAATATTCCACTTCTACTCTCCCAACAACCTGCATACCAACACACCAAACATCCCTTCTGCACATTCCTGGGCAAGCTGAGGCATTGTGCCCCAACCCCGTGTGTGACAGTGGAAATTCACTGTTTATACAGTTAAGTTTTGTGGACTTGTACCTATGTCTATTTAATCAAAGTGTGTTCGCAACACTTGAGTTTTACTGACCAAAAGAACAAACACTGTGCCAGAATTTACCGTTAGCACATAACATACTGTACGTACATAATGTAGTCACCCTGGAAGGACTTCCAGTAATTTGTTGGGAGTCTTGAGTACAATTGCTGGCTCATTGACCTCACAGGAGGGCAGAACAGGATGGTTTAACAGCTATGTTTTTAGTCCGGCATGTTATTACAGGAAGGGCTGTTTGGATAAAGCTCATTACTGGTACTGGATTAATGCCCCTCTGCCTAAGAGTCTGCAACACATGATGAATAGTAGGTAAGGGCAAATATAGTGGAAATAGTAATAGTACTATAGTAGCTGTGCAGTGTCAAAAGTGGAAATGATGCAAACCCTAACAGGAAAGAGACCTCTGACTGACACAGTATTGCAATAACATCCTGGACTTGACTTCTTCACTGTTGTTTTAGTCACCATTAATAAGTGGCGAACCGTGAGCATTAGAGCTGGGCGCCTGACTCTTCCTTCACTTCCCCATGATTACTAACATGTATCTTGGCCAAACGCTGTTGTTTCTACTACTCTAAACAATGCAAACAATGCAAGAGAGGGGGCTAAACTCTCATAAAACCCGCCTGGTCACTGGCAGCCATTGATTGCGATTGATTGTGTATTCTTTGATTATTTATATTCCTTTAATCCATAAGGGTCCACAGCTCAAAGGAAACAAAACATTTTTTCATAAAGGTTTTCCATGTTGTAAATACCGTCAAGTAAAATCCATTCCATTGCAACTTCTTCTTCTTCACTTCTTCCATCATTAAAACTTTCCACTTTTGTTTTCATTAGTTTGCTGCCTACAAAGTGGAAGTGTCCCCTCAATGTTCAGATGAGTTTTCACCCGGGGAGGTTCGAGTGAGGACAGCGAGCGCACCTATTTGAAAAGCTGATGACCACTTCCCCTGTACAATAGGGCACGTCATTTTTGGTCCTACCCACTTTAAATCAAAATGTGATTGGTTAATTCACCTGCCACTTTCTAACTAAACACACACACAGCTAACGGGGTCTTGTGATATGGAGCTCTAACTATGGGTGAGCCAGCAAACAGACAACAAAAAAGGGCTTAAAATTAGAACTAGAAGAGAATAAAAGAATTAAAAGGGAAAAATTTAATAAAAAAGATTAAATATAATATTTAAAATGTTGATGTTTGGCTTTCTCTGAGGTTGACAATGCCCCACTGCTGTTAATATTACACCTAAACTCACACACATTTGATGAACACAATTCTCTCTTTTTATTCAAACAAAAGAGCAAGTTCTTTGATGCATTCTTGGACAGACAACTATGTAAACTTAAGTGTTTAACTTAAATCCTTAATCCCCACTCACTTTTCCCAGTTGACTGTACTCTTTAACTACTGAAGGTTTAGTTAAACTATTTATATACAGTTTATTAGTGCTTTGCTCCTGAAGAGTATGAATACAAGTCCTTATACCAAAATAACAAAATAAGCATGAGCACACATGTGCAAATCTATGATCCCAAATATGTTTCAATGTTAGCTTTAGGGTTATGGTATTACTGAGGGCACAGTGTTCCAGTGCATATGCCAATGCACTACAGTCACAACATTTTGGCGTGATTCATGTGACACAGTGACTAAAACTATAGATACGCCAATCCCATTACATCCAGAGCTTTGTCTCCTAGGAAACGTACCAAACTGGAAAATAAGTCAGACATCCAGAAAATTCCTCTTGCTTTTTCCTGCAATGACATTGCATTGACATTTAACATTAATTCTTCCCTCTCAACATTGAAAGGATATCAGTAATTTGGTAATGACTAACTATATCCCCTTAGTGAAAGTCACACATTTCCTGAAAAACAGATAAGATGTATTTTTACAGATCTGGCAGCCTATTATCATGAAAACATTAAGTCTGGCAGCTGCAGAATCATTGTAAACCTTGAACTGACTCCAGTAAATCATTAGTAATTTACAGACACATTATGTTGAGGTGTCACAGTGATTGTTATTTTGTGATATTTCATTGTTCCCCATTATCTTTTCTTCTTCTTCTTCTTCTTCCTCTTCTTCTTATTAATAATAAATGTTTTGTTGATGTTTTAGTGGGAACAAGTTGTATTTGAAAACTTTAAAATAAAGTATTCCAAACAAGCATGAGCAAGATAATATGACTTTTCCAAAACTGACACTTTGCAGGTGCTCACACTGAAAACTGCATACTGCATTGTTTTAAAAAATCTAAATGGCTGCATTTTGTGGCTGCGGTAAAACAGAAGACCCCATCCAGTTTGACTGATGCCTGATTTGTAGCTAGAAGACACCACTGCACAGTAGCTGCTATGTGGGATCAGGCCAAGATTGTGGTTATGGTTAAAAGCAACCAGTGTCAGTTGCTGCTGGGAGATGGGACACAAGTCTCAGTTTCTTTGAACTTTGAGAGCAACCATGTACTCTGGCATCAATCTCTACAGAAAGAGGACACTCAATGTAACATATAACAGTAAGAAACAACCTGCTGCTGTTTTCTTTCTGGTAAGAAAATTAATCTGTGTAATTGTGAGGCAAAAATCTGCATCATTGTGTTTCATGCAGTTCTCTGCTACAATTTCACCCAGGTGAACTGTTGTAAATTTGTCGAAGTTAGATGATGTGATGAGGTCAGGTTCTGGTCGTTCAGACAGGATCACTTTCTTCCTGGCCGTGTTTAGGCGCCTCAGCAGAAATTACAGAGAGGAAGCCAAACCTGTTAACACAGAAAAGCCCTGCCAGACAAAAATCCCAGTGAATTTAAGAAGACCTCACTCTGACAATCCCTAGCTCAACTCTATTTTATTTCGTATATGCTAAAATGCTCTAGTTATGGGCAAAAATGATCAAACTTTCCTTTTCTACAGGTATTTTTGCAAGTTCGATACAAATCAAGTTTACACTAGTGCTTCCTGCCTAGTCATATGCTTGCATTCCACAGTCCAACATGACAAAGTTCTTGCCTTTTCCCATTTACTCTGTTTTTATATGCTACCGAACGAACTGCCCACCACATAAATGAAAACATTACAACCTTAAACAGTGTTACAAAGCTGTTTAGTACTGTGTGACAAAGTTTGCTCAAACAGCGTGGTAGGTGAGCTTTCTGTGGCTGCAGGCACTTGCTGTTCAACAGTTCAGTATCTGTACTGAACCTGTATTTGACTCAGCTGTTGCTCTCCAGCTCTCTCAATGCCCTCAGCACTTCTTGTCCATGCCAATCTGCAGCTGCTGAAGAATTAGAGACTGCTTGAGCTTCAGGGGTCAACAGATTTGTTCATATACCAATACCAGACAATAGACTCAGTGCTTGTTGGTGGATATTACTCCTGATTCATGCTGCCTGCAGACTTTGGAGAGACTTGCGGATATAGTTCCGTGTTACATAAGCTTTAGTGCCTGTTAATAGTGTTAATAGTTGTTTTGCAGTTTATCATCTCCAGGATATTTCTAATTTCTACTACTGTCATGATACAACATACATACAAGGTGGCAGAGTTTTCTTTATTCACTATAGAAATACATGCATACTATAGTATCAACACAATCATCACAGTTACCTGCACTCTTGTGGCCTGTTGATACACTTAGAGGTCCACACCCTATATAAACTCAGGAAAAAACAACAATGAAACCTCACAGCACTATTGTGCTCGGTGAGAGGCATTATACGAAGTACAATAGAAAAATGTGTCTTATGAACAAATAATATATTTCATAATCTTTTATAAACACTTTATGCTCTTTTTTTGACAATATATGACAGTAATGTACTTAAGTGCCTGGGGCTGTAAAGGTGTACCAAGTAAAATAGTGTTCATGTACTGTATATGCATATGTGTAATTATATACAACACATAGATTCAATAATTAATTCAGGTACATAATCAGACAGTAGTCAGACAGTTTATCTTTTTTCCAAACCTAGGACAAATCAAAATGGGAGAGGACAACACAAAGACAGAGACACTGAATGAGCTGACACTGCCCTCGGAGCACTGATAAAAAAAAATGTTATAGCAACGTGTAGCAACGCTGGCTGAAAACAAAGCTGAACAACTTCAAAACTCCCACTCCCACAAATTAATTCCACCATGAGAGATGACTGTACATGAGGCCTCCCACACAGTTCCTCTTGTAGGAGACCTTTCTGCTGGTGAACCTACAGTGGCCGCGCTTCATTCAGTCACTATCTGGTCACAGAGAATCTAACACCTCAGCACTTCCAGCTTCACAGGGGCAAGGCTGGGTTTTGTTTTTTAGCATTGCTGTCAGTAGCCACTCCCTGTGGGTTAGAGGCTGTTGAATCCAGCTCAGTGCTGCATCACCAGACCTCCCTGTGATCTGTGTAAGTGAAAAGATGATAAGTGGAAATAATGTGGCTTGTGGGCCATGCCTTGTGTTTTAGGGTTGTTTGCTGTAGTTTGATCAAATTCACATGAAATACATAATCTAAGCATTTCTTTGCTTCGTCAGGTAGTGGTGGACACCCCAACATTCTCATAACATGCTGCCCCCTTTTTCTTTGGGGTATCAATTTGAGAGCTGGCCAGTTCTTACACAGTGTCCCTTTTAACTCTCGGTCATCACACACTCCAGACCAGGTCAACCTGTATAACCAACAAGCCAAATTCCCCACGTTTCATTAAACCCACTGACCCTGTGCATGACTATGATAAGTGTGCCTGTACTTTTCAGACAGCTGCTCTATTGCTGCCTAAGCTCTCTTCCATCACAGGAATGTAAACCAAGAATGTAGCTCTTATCAGTTATCTACGCTGATAAGGAGGGTAACACTCTTTGTTGCTGCTGATTGACTTCCAGCAGGCCGCAGCTCACACACTATTCATAAAGTCAGTCTAACATTCGACTCTGTGGTCAGTTAGAGTCAGCTATAATGTAAACTTGCCATTGTAGGATCAGTCGTTACATGACCTTCAAAATGAGCCACAATTTAACCATGCATATGCACGCTTGTGCACTTGTCAGAGGTGAGCTCCAGTACTTCAGCAAATAACACCACACCTCTGTCCGGGGAATAGGTCCTGTCCCCTAAATAGAAGCCGATACAACAAAACCAGCACCTTGCTCAGGAACTATCAGGGTGGAATTTGCAGCTCTGAATCTTTGTCACTGCTTGAACACAAGCCTCACACTTTTTGAAATGTTCTTCCAATGCACCACCCATTGCATTTTGTTCGGGCACTTTTTGGTTACATCAGTTTTAGTTTTCATGTTTTCCCCATTGGAGTACACTGAGGGAAGAGGTTCTCACGGTCCACTGTTTCCCAAGAAGCACCAAACCTTAATCACAGGCGATGATTTATATGGGTCTTACATGTTGGTACTTGCTACATGTATCAAACTCCTCCAACTTGTTGCTTAACTTCAAAACTCAAAACCTGTGTTGCGACTTACAAATTCATCTGCATGCATTGCTAACATGTCCAAACTCTCCGGTAGAGGATCCTGGCTCAGGGTCTTTGTAAATATACCATAACTAACAAGCTAGCAAAACAGGAAGTGGTGGATGACGCCCAGTCTCACAAGCCTTTGTCTTTAAGACATTTCCCCGCGAGAATCTAGGAAGACATTTCCTTTTCCTTAGACCTTTAAACAAACAGGAGAAGTGAAGATGGTTCACTGTACAGAAAAATCTGGCCCCCAAAAGAGAACAATAAATCCCAACAACTGTGTGAGACATACACATACATCAGTGATGGGTCTTGACATTTTATCAGTGTTAATAATACTGAGCGAGTGAATGAGTAATGACACCTTGTTCCCTTTTTTCGACCATTTGTTTTATAACATTTTGGTGACAATATCAAAAAATCAAGGAGTCATGTGTATTTATTCGTACGTCAAAATAAAACGTGACATGCGTATATTTGTATTCATGCACATCCCGGTACTGACAGAACTCCACCTCGGACCAACAGAGAACAGGAAGGAGAGGAACAAACAACATAAATGTGAGCAGTTCTTTGAGGCGAAGCAAAAATAAAAGTAAGGGAGAGAGGAGACTCGACAATGGGCCGTGCTCATTGTTGTGAGGGGGTTTTTACTCCCCGTGGCTATTTGGTGAAATATTCCAAGGTGTAATTCAGATTCAGAAAAAAAACAAACAAAAAAACTACTTTATAATAAAAAGAATTACATCGAATTTCCTGAGACAGAGTTGCTGTTACTCAGGATAATCAACACACCTCAGAGGCAACAATTTTCATAAAGGCTTTTTTTTTGGTGGACAGTAGTTGTAGTCACACTGAAGTTTGTGATTGTAACACGGACTCTGATGCTAGCAAGAGCTGCTGTTGTAGTGGGGCGGAGGCAGAGATCTTGAACCATGTGCTGAGAGATGAACCTGTGCTGTTCACGGAAGTAAAAGTAAACACAATTCGAGTGGATCGGCTGTCTAACCATAACTAACCCAGAAGCCTTTGTGTTGTCTGAACTAGCGTCCACTTCATGCCTGTCACTGAGGCCGTGAAAAACAGTGAAGTGTTGCACTCAGACATGCTGTGTGGCCGCTCTTATCCTTGCTTCCAGGAATAAGCCTGGGAATGTAATTAAGAGTCGATCAACCCCCGACCGTAGCATGATACAATAGACAGAGAGGCCCGATGATCTCATGCCATTGTATATGTCTACGTAATGCTGTGGACCACAGAGCCAAGTGCACGCAGCATATGGTAGCTGTAGATTACTTTATGTGCTGTGAGGAAACACCTCGAGATATGATGAGGTGGATAAATGTTTGAATTGCGAGAGGTAAATGAAATTTGTAGTCACCAGTGTCCTGGGAACTAGGAGCCTTTTCTTCCCAGTGCTTTAGTTTAATCTAGTCATTCATCAGCACAGAGACACTAAACTCTGTTGCTGCTGTTGCTTCTAATGTTGACAGTAGAATCAATTAGGGAAAATGCAAAAAGCAACCCAAACCAAAACATTTGTTATTTGAGTTTGATCTGCTCTTGAATTTTCCATATGTATATATATATATTTAGAATAACACTTAATACTTTAAATCACTTTTCAGGTTACTATCATTCCATTCTCACTATGAAAGAGCAAGTCAGTATAAACGGTAGGTGAGTCACTTTTATGGCACAAAAAGAGAGCCAAAAGAGTTACGTTAGGTTTTACTGTAGGACTTGTGTCTGTGTCTGTGTGTGTGTGTGTGTGTGTGTGTACTGGAGGCTTTAGCCACTGGAAAGAATTGGTGAACTCATGAATTTGCATTCAGTCCTTCCCGTCAGAGGGTGCCTTGGTATTCAAAGCCACAGTGGACCCTGATTTAGCGGGCCCCTCACTGCTGGAGGGGGGGCAGGAGGAGGGATAATAGGGGCAGGGGGACAAGTTCTGGCACAGTGCCACATACATATTCCCAGCCAACTTCAGAGGGAGAAAAACAAAACCCACATTAAAGACTGTCCCACGTTTAAACCACCAGTGTTTTTGCTCGACATTTACAACAAATCACGGTCAGTTTACTTTATATAAATGATTCCCAACCATTTAACAGAGCATGTTGTCGTGTTTTATGTGTTTTTCTTATCTTCAAAGTTCTCACTAGTGTTAGTTCATTGAGCTGCCAGAAACGGCACAGTCTGGAAAGGCTGCACTGCCTTTCCCTATAACAATAACTTCTGCAATACCAAAAACGAACTAAAGCTTTCCATTTTCAGTCATGTTGGCACATTTAACTGGGGTTAACACAATTAAGCCTTTCTATAAAAACTTCATTCCACAGTATAAACCTCCTTTTCAGTGGTATTTCTGTGTGTCTGGAGATTTGGTGTCCAACAACTGAGCCTATAAATAGACCTCTAGTTCACTCACTGGAGCTGTTTGATGAGTGGAAGTCCACTGACTCACTGAGCTGCAGCATCTGCCACAGATTATACTGTTACCGTAGTCACATTCGACCAGGCTTCTGGGCGGCAGAGAGTATTTCTGTTCCATCATGCAGTAGTAAGTGGTCGTGTGGTCAGCATACCACTGGAAAGCATGTCATCCATTCTTTGAGCTATGACTACATCACCGACTACTACACCCCCCGTCTTGTGTCTGTTTCATTGAATCGGCTTTAGTGTCCCACGTGAAAATCAACCCGCCCATTATAACTGTCATAAAACATAATCACCATCGGATGTTGTATCAGCTCTTTCAATCACCGTTATTCCTAATAAAGTTTTGCTATTCTGTTTATGAAGCTAAGCACAAGTTCAATCAGGAAGACCATCTTTATCTCATTCACTCACAGTTCTGTCTTGCTCTCTACCTCTTTCACTCCACTTCTTATAATTAGCTGACTTCAGGTGTTTTCAGTAACCAATCAGATTTTTGTCACAGTCTCAACCGGCCAGTCACGTTGTTGCTGTCAAACGTGGGAATCTGTCTTTCAGGCTCCTCCAGACTCCACTCCTCATCATATCCAGAGCTCCACCATTCTCTTCTTCTCATCACCTCCTCCACTAGCACTGTCTTGACCCTGGGGGGGGGGGGGGGGGTTTCCAAACTTTGCACAGCCGCACCTCCCTTTCAAATATGTTGACATAAGGATGATATCTAATCCCCAGAGACTCTAACATTTCTCACTTTTCCTCTCTTATTTTCCAAATGGCAATAACAATTTCTTCGCTGACTCAGAATGAAGCCTCTCCTGGTTGAAATACTTTTGTAGGTGTCATTGAGCTGAACATATACAACTCATTTTTTGAGTCAAATGAATATAAATTTATGGGCCATTGTAATCATAGGAAACATCTTGTGCTATTTATCACAGACCACTTGTGTAAGCGTAGACATTTATTTTTGAAACCTCTCAGGTTTTTAAACAGTGATGCAAAATAGTACACGGACACAGGCCCAAACTATTTCCACATTTAAATTCACCTCAATTACAAAATTAAATTCTGAACATTACACAACAACAGTAACAATATTAGTATGATCAAAAAAACTAATGAAAAACAATCCACAATCTGTCAATCAATCACCCATTACATGGTGGTTACGTTATGTATGCACATGATTGACAACATGTGATAGTTTGCATGTGATTTGCAAAAAATAAAAAAATAAAAAAAAAATAAATAAATGATAATAAAATGTAGGTATATGATGGTGGTTTTTACATCTCTTGGTGTACAGAGTGTGCATGTCCTTCTCTCCCTCTTGTCTGAGAGTTGACTGGAGTCAATTCTTCGCTGCCTGGAGCAGATTTTGCACTAAGCTGTGAAGGTGAGTGTTGAAACATAAAGAGGTCAGGTGCTGGCACACAGTAACTGAGAAATGTTTACTTTAACCACTGAGGCTCAGATGAGCTGTAGTTTAACCTGTGTCTCACCTTCACAGCATGAGAAAACCTTTATCTTGGGCTTGTTGTGTAGAGATAATAAAAATCCTTTAGTTTGCAGAATGAATTAAATATGAGTAACTTCTGACATGGGCATCAGTTACTGCAGAAGGCAGTGACTCAAAAACCTGAGTTTTGTGACCTAATGAGACATACCCTCTGTACGTGGTTTATATTGGGCAGCAGTTACTGCAGCAACGGTTCCATTCATGTTTCCCATAGACCATGCGAGATGATATGGATGTCTAAAGCTCTCCCAGCTCAGTCAGCACTGCAAACAATGAGACACTGATTGATTTAAAAAAAAAGAAATCTGCACAAGACTGTGCAGATACCAGCTTTAGAAAAGAAGTGAAGAAGCAGTGAGCCTTAAATCCTGCTGCAGCTCTGACTGCAGGGTGAGGTGAGAGGTGCAGCTTTGTAAAATGTGGATGTTTGAACTTTTTTACTTTTTGGATTTTAGATCCGTTTCGGGTTGATTCAGCATGGTTTTTGCTCATGGCCGCAGAAATATAGTGTTCTGCATATGTAGAACTGATTTCATACCTCTGTCTGGAAGTGTGTGGATAGTGTGTTTTGAGTCATGCTACATGACAAATTCAGGGAAAAAACACAATGTGTACGAAACCAACGTGAAAATTTTCCAACTTGTAAAATCATTTAATTAATGATTTAATAATCATTAGAACCACAATCAAAAATGACTTTACAGGATCAACATAATAATTAATTTATCCTTAAATTGATTAAGCGTCCCTCTGCCTTCTTGAATTAAAAAACAAACAAACAAAAAAAAAAAACCCACGACTAACTCAGGTAACGTGTCATGATCTTTTCACAGTAAATGATGACTCAAAAAAATGAATCATGATCATCATCAGTCACTTAAAATAACTAAGTTAGATGCTGACAGATAATGTGGGTCTATTATAACAACAGTAGTAATAATAATAATAATAATAATAATGAAAAGAAGAAGTGGTAGGAGAAGAAGAAGAAGCTGATTACTGAATGAATGAATGAATGAAAGAATACCCCGATGTATCAGCTGAACTCAGGGTGACCTCTGCACTGTAGCTGCATGAACTGTAACACTCGTACTGCTGTGACTCTGCCAGTCTGATGACGCCACAGCCGGACGCTCCTTATTTGGCTAAGCCCCGCGCATTTATATTGCTGAAAGCATGAAGTCAGACTGAAACCAAACGACAGGGTCTGCAGCGAGCACATCACCTCCACCCAGAGCCGAACCCGGAGACACAATCTGCCGCGTCTGTCAAACGCTGCTTACTTGGATACATTTGGAAATGGAGACAATGAAACCAGCGGCTCTTTTTGTTCTCTTCTTTCTGTGCGCACACTCTGCCTCAGGTGAGTCGCGACGCTTCTCTCACGTTACTTTTAGCGCCAATATTTATGCTAATTGTTAATATGTTAATTATTCATTACTAGATAACAAAACGTAAACTATTAACGCATATGCGAGAATAATGGAGGGCGACTTCTAACACATAGGCCTACATAGAATCCTTTGAACGGAGTCGTTTTTATTGTGGACTTATATTTGCACTATATTTAAATGTATATTTTATAGAGTTTTATTTATTATTTAGCAGCTGAGCATCGCTGAGCAGTGCCACAGGTTATTACGAGCTCTGCGCGACACGTTTTCTAAAACACAAATGGACACACACGCGTTTAAGATGAGGTTGCCCACCTTTAAAAAAAAAAGACATTTATTGAAGAATGAATTATGCTATAAAAGTTTTATAATACATGTATATAGTTATAGTTATTTGTTAGTGAATGGCTTCCTCGGCCCTCCATGTGTGTTCTTACCATTTTACTGTCCAGACTTCTAAAACCATAAACAGTATATGACAACTCTCTGTTTCTAATGTTTCTACTTTCTATTTTGTATTCTACTGTGTTTCATATGAGAACCTTTGAAAATGATGCACCAAGATGAGCTCTGATTGCCCCCCCCCCAGCAGGAAGCAGTGTCTTTCAGCAGTTAAAGAAATGACAGTCCTGCCTTTAAATCCTCTAACCATCAAAACAGCTTCTCTCTTGTGTGCTCTTTGGGTGGCACACTTATTTGCAGTCATGAAAAAAACCCACAAGTGTTTGTGTTTGGGAGTGAACAGTCCGTCCACAAATATATATGACCAAGGATCTTATTAACACCGATAAGATCACCTGATCTCATGAGGCTGATGAAGTGCTGTGTCGGAAAACTGGTTCTGCACTACATCAAAGCAGTTTTCTCTCTCATAAGTTAGTGTAATCCCATGTAATATAATTATATTATTAAGTTTTTATTACATAAAATGTGTAGTTTACAGTAGCTTTAGTTACGTTTTCTGACCTACAGCTTTTGCAAATCCTTTATATATGAATTAATATATGTGCAAATCTATAACACATCTGATCAATTGTATTCTGCCATAATGACTGAAGCCATTTTAACTTTCTATAATTTTCATCATTTGATCTTCAAAACATTTTAAAAGGAGTTATTTTACATGACTTCTTCCCGTTTCGCAGGCTCCTATCCCCAAGCACAGAACGTCACCTGGACATCCATCAACTTTAAAACCTTTTTGACCTGGGAGCCTAAACCCTCGGCTGATTACTCCTTCACCGTGGAGTACTCTGCGTAAGTACCTGCATCTGTTAGCCCTTTCAAGAAATGGCATTTACTCCCCAGGTTGTTCATGCGGTGAAGGTATTCCCTTTAAAGACACAGTCAGGTTGTTAGCGTGCCGACTGGAGAACGTGCCCCTCTGACTTGCGTACCGTGTGACCTTGGAGGAATGATTAATGGCAGCAGGGCATGATAAGAGTCCCGCATTGATTCAGTAAAAGCTTTTACTGGAATGCTGATTTTTGGCCAGAAATCTTTAAACAGAAAGATAACTACAAAAGGCACATGAACCATAGTGAACCTTAGAGCCAAGAACATAACCATTTGAACGTCCAACAAATATAATTTACAAATGCCAACACCAATATTGCTCCTGCTGTGATTGATTATTGTTTTTCGAGAGTCTAGTCTATGTTTTTTATAATTCCCTTGTTAAGACGTCACATGTAACTTGTTGCAGGGTTGGTAAGAGCAGACAGAAGAACCCTCACTGTATCCGGTCCTCAGCGACGGTGTGTGATCTGTCCAACTCTCTGACCGACCTGAACGCTTGCTACACAGCTGACGTCCTGTCTGAACCCCCGCTGGGCGTCAACTCGGACCTCATTGAGTTCCCCTACACTACTTCACCGCGATTCTGCCCCTACAAAGACAGTAAGTTCCTTTGTAACAATGAGCTAATCACCATAACATGATGGAAATAAGCAGCAGTTTTTACTTTAACTTTATACACCAGGAGCAAAGTGGCTGTGGTCAGGATGAGTGCAGAGCACCATTAAGGCTGTCGATACATTTTTCTTTTCAGGAAAAGTCAAAATATAATTTCCTCTTTCTGTAGACTATCAAGTGTGTTATTATAGGAAGGTTTCAGTTCTGCTCTATAAATTCGATAATATCTGCAGTAGTGGCTTCAATGAAAATGGTGAAACTTATCCAATCACAATGAAAAAAATCAAATAGTAGGCCTAATAATGAGGTGTACAATATGACCACTTACAGAATAATGTTAATTATCTCGTAACGATGTTGCACGTCGAGGTCTGGGAGTCATTAGACAGTAAGAGAACAGATGGTTGTCAAACCACTGCACCACCTCCCTAAACCACCGATAAATGAATAATTAAAATAAAGGTGAAAATGTTCTTGATCCTCTGTATCTGTGGTATCTGCCCTTGAAACACCAAGATTCAATTTGAGATAATTGTCTTTGACATCTCACCAATACAGTGGAGTTGAATTGAATTTAGTTTGTGTTTCATCTTTTAAAAAGTGACTTATTCGACAGCAACACCAGTATCAGTCCACACATCCACAGAACACAATGTCTTCAGTTTTTATTGGAATATTAGGAAATAGTGCCTATAAAAACAGAGAAGAATGTGAATACAACATCTGTACAGCAGGGAAACAGATGTTACCTGGATATAACTCTAAGAGAGAGAGAGAGAGATAGATAGATAGATATAACTCTGCTTCTATAATGCTCACTTTCAGTTTGGCCTCCAAATAAAGTGGTTCATGATTAAACTCATAATCAATTAATATGCAGATTATTTTCTCAGTGATTGATCAGCCAGCATATTCAGCAAGTGGTCACTTCCACAGAGCTGGGGACAATGCCGGGCTGCACATGCACAGATTAACTCTTTTTCTGTCTGTCCCTCCTCCACAGCTGATATAGGCAAACCTGACTTCAAGCTGGAGGTGAGTGAAGACAAAAAGAAAACCACCCTGTATGTGACTGACCCGCTCACCGCCCTGTTCAAAGACGGCCGCCAGCTGAGCATACGGGACATCTTCTCTGACCAGCTGCAGTATAAAGTCACCTACCGGAGGAATAAGAGCACCGGCAAGGTGAGTCACAGCAGACGTCACTGTATCAGCCTCAAATGCACGTGAATGAGACATTATAAGCTGCATGGTTTCCGCTCTGTGTCCCCTGCAGAAAGTGATGTTCGCTAAGACCAATGTCATAGAACTGACCGATCTGGACCGAGAGGAGAGCTACTGCTTCAGCGTCCAGGCCTACATCCCCAGCCGCAGCGTCGACAAGCAGCTGGGGGAGCTGAGCCACACCCAGTGCTCCGAAGATGGCAACCAGTCCATCTTTGAAGGTGAGCTGTCACGATTCACAGGAAAAAAAAAAACATGGGCAGGGAAGTGACTCAGTTACATTCATGCACACACTCACTGCAGGCGTGCAGCGCTGAAACGCCACAGTTTCGGTGGCAGGTTCGATTGCGTCCTGCACATTAACAATATCAGTTTGTGCAGTGGAAAATAAAACACTGTACAATTTATAATAAAACTGCAAATTTTCTGTTATTTTATGCATCAAAATGGAATTAACAAGATGATAGCGCAAAGCAAAGACGCAGCCAGAGCTCCAGGTGACAGGACACAGGATGTATTGTTGTTTGTCTTTGTGGGTGTGAGGCAGGGTGTAGCTGAGTGAAGCTCATCGCGCTGACTCTGGATAAATAAATAGCTTGGCTGGTTTGTTTTACTTCTCTCTTTCTGATTTCTGTTGAATATGTTTGATACAGTGCAGTGTTTATTGACTCTGTCCCACTGCTGTTGTTTGTTCCTTTCTAGCACCATTTGTATCCTTTACATCAGTTTATCAGATGACATGACGCATAATCCAAACGTGGTTATTTCTACTCATAGCTGCTACTATTTTAGCACATCAATTAAGGGATATCATACGATGCTGCACATCTGCTGGAAGTCGAGGGATCAAATTAGATGCCAACCATCCCGCCACTTATCAGCTGTAGTTGTCATGTGATGTGACAGATTGGAAAATCAGATTTTATCTTTGATTGAGATTGTCAGTGAGGAGTCCCAGCTCTCTCCTCTCGGGCTGTGATTGAGATTCTTTGTAGAAATCCAGCAGCACCCTCCTGAGGAGAAAATACGCAGTTACAACGTTGTAGCGCGGCACATTCTTTGATCGATTCAGTACAAGGGAACACACATAGACACCACGGACAGATGCTTGTTAAGCTTTTGACATTGGGATGAAGCTACGGTGCTTTCAGGAAGTATTCAGACCCCTTTACTTTTTTCATGTTATGTTGCAGCCTTATGCTAAAATAGTATGATATTTTTTCCCTCATCAGTCTACACTCAGTTCCTCATAATAAAGCCAAAACAGAAGATTTTGCAAATTTATTCATAAGGAAAAACAGAAATAATCTCATTGACATACGTATTCAGACGCTTTGCTATGATACTTGATATGTAGCTCAGGTTTCTCCCGTTTCTCTTGAGCGTCTTTGAGATATTTCTACACCTTGACTGGAGTCCACCTGTGGTCAGTGCAGCTGATTGGACATGGTTTGGAAAGGCAATCACCTGTCTATTTAAGGTCTCACAGCTGACAATGCATATCAGAGCAAAAACAAAGCCTTGGAGGTAGGAAGTGCCTGCAGAGCTCAGAAACAGGATTGTGTCGAGGCACAGATGTTTGGAAAGCACCAAAAACATCAGTGTGATGTTTCAGTTTGAATAACTTTGCAAAATTTTCTAAAATTCTTTTTTGGATTTGTTATTATAGGGTATTGATGTAAATTGATGAGGGAAAAATATGTATATATTTTTATTTTAGACTATCACCTCTTGGTTTTGGTATTTGCATGTAATGAATATTGCGTCTGTTTTAACCGTAGCACCGTGATCAGTTAATTCTTGTAATGAATAAGTAAAGCTCTGTAGTGTAATGTTGTCTTGTGCCTTGTTGTGTCATCCACAGTGTACTCAGTGGGTGTGATCGCTGCTGCCATCTTCCTCATCCTGCTGCTGATCGGCATTATCATTGCTGTCACGGTGGTCTGCTACAAGCGCTGGAGGAAATCTCTGAAAAGTGGAAAAGAAGGAGTGCCACTCCGGGATGTGTAGAGAGAGAGAGAGAGAGAGAGAGACACACATACACTATTGTGGGAACGTGCGGTACAGCTGAACTGGACTGAGGCCTGTAAGGAGAGCAGATCTACACTAGTTCAACATTCCTCTGTCAAACACTGGAATCAATCCTTCCTTTAGTTTCTGTGAAACTTCCCCTGAATGTGTCAGACGTGTATTATTATTTTTCTTTATCATTTCATGCTGCAGAAAAAAAGAGACTTCAGGAAAACACTGTTTGAACACTCCTACTGTACACACTAGTCATCACGCTGAAGCTGTAATATTCCTTCTCTGTTATATTTGGTGACTGTGGAGAAACACTACCAGCTGATTTTATTTATTTCATTTTATAGTGTACCTTTCTAACTTTAAGTGACTATCGTGATGGGGCGCTTTTGGGAGACTGGTGAAAGCTTTATGGGAAACATTTTATGGGAAAGAATTTGTATATATTATTTTTGTATCTAATGAATAATTTATTGTTTAATTGAAATTAACATATTTGTATATGATGCTGAGATTGTGATTATATGTTGAAATATTGAAGAATAAATATTTTCAAGAACACAAGCAGTTTCAGTACTGATGATGATGATGATGATGGTGATGGTGATGATATATTATGGTGTTTAAATCAAACTGGATATAATGATATATTCATGCCATAATTAGGTACTTAAAGTGCATTTGAGCTGGGATAACAAAATTATTTACAATTCAATAAATAATATATATATAATAATAGAAAGTACAGATATATGAAGATATACAGACAGACAGATAGATTTATAAACTTCACCTCAGTGACAGGGAGGTGATCAGGGTTATGTTGGCATGATTGTGACACCAGAACCCAGCGTTCACATCCTGGTTCCTGCTTGATTAGGTTTAAGCAACAAAAGCTCTTTTTTATGGTAAGATCATGGTTTGGGTAATATGGTTTTAAACACCTTGTGTCACTTTGGACAAAAGACAAAATGCTAAATGTCTCATGTCACTGTGGACTTTTTGGTATAAACACAGTCCCCGATTTTTTTCCCAACCTTAACCAAGTGCTGCCAGTGTGTGGAAATAACCTTAAAACACCCGAATAATGCTGAGTCACTACAAGTGGATATGACGCTACATGGCCAGATATTTTGGTGGAAAACAAACATGTTGTTTGTGAACATTTTACTTATATATTCAGTATCAACAGCTTCACCAATCGCCAGATATGTTCATTAACAAAATATACAAAATGTCTTCATTTTGTTAATAGAAAACGAAACTGTGAACTAAGTTGCTGCAGTTTTTGGACCAACAGCAGTTTTGCTTCACATTCAAGATGTTGCGTGTCTTTGTTGTCATTTCTGCTTTCAGTTTAGCTGTTGTGCTCCAACCATCATGTCCTGCAAACTGTGAATCATGAATCATACACCTACTGATGTTCAAAATGAGTATTCAGCCCATATTTAGTCTGTTGGTTGGGTACTGATGATGCAATTACTCAGTTTTGGTACAGATAGTGACTGAATACTTTTTCAATATGGTTACTGTAGAAAATAAACATTTTATTTACAGAGTTCTTTCCTCAGATATTAGATGTTGCCCAGACACAAGCAGCCGCACAAGAACTTTGATTAATAAGATATAGTGTAAAAAAATTGATGTAGATCAGAAACCATCTGATCCAAGAATAATCTGAGTGGATCCAGCCGAGATTCAGTACTTGACAGATTTTGAAGACCAGACAGCCTGTGGCAGTTTATATTTTTGGACATACATGCACAGACCTTCAATACATATGGTGCAATAACAGGGTGAGATGTCTGAGACCACTTTCCTATTGACAAACAATATGTGCAATATTCTAAATTATGCAAAGGTGAGCACAATTCACCATGTGTACAAATAATACAACACCTGTTCTGACTGTGCCTGTAGTCATACAGTATCTCTGCTGGCTGTGCGCGACAGCAGCGCTGCCTGGTAAACACATTTCCCATCAATCTGCATGAAACTGACTGTCATGTGACGCTCAGTGACCTGGAAGTAAGCCACACCTCCTATCGTGTGATTGACAGCACTGGAGTAGAGCTGCCAGGCCAGGGGAACACTGTCCCTGTGACTGGAGGCAGGGTCGCTGACGATCCCGCTCCCGCTGACAACATATGAGCTCCCATCATCCTCTCTGATGAACTGTTGGAAGAAAAGATAGAAGATAGAAGTGAGAGTAACATATGACGGATTGTTGTAACTCATGTTACAGCATCAACAACAACTCTGTTACCTGCAGCTGGTAGCCTGAGTACAATTTTCCAGTACTGATTTTTGGTTTATTAAAACTGATGCATCCCTGTGTTAGCAGCATTTTACCAGGTCAACAACTTTATTCACTGTTGTGCTGTGTGATTTATAGCAAAGCAAGATATTTTATTACTTGATTATACACACAGTATGAAAATGAGTACAGATTACTTTCAATTAATCGAATAATTGTAGTGGTGTGGTTTTGACTGAATGTTCTTACTTTCTACCACTGTTACATACATACATTCATGTAGTACTCTAACTTTGTGACCTCTTTTAAGATGTGCACGTTTTACAGTGTTTAAGTACTCAGTAACAATTAACCTGAAGCAAATTAAACGTCATCTGCATGGAACCCTTGTTCTTAGCTGTGGGGTCTGGAGCCATGTGGAGTCACTTCATATAAATGTAGTGTTACACTTTTATGTCTATGTCAAAGTACATTTTGTCTCTAACTTCCAGATTTGTGAAAATTTCAGCACAGCTTAATGTGCACATATACCGGTCTGAAAGATGCAAACTAGCTTTGAACCAATCTGTAACAAGTAAACATTTTTTGTAGCACCTAATAGCATGTTGCCTTGACAAGTCTTACACATTTTAAAATGCCAGGTAGATGCAATTAGATTATGTGACTGAGCATGCGGTACACACCTGCAGATTGTGGTCATGGCCAGACAGGTACACAGTGGCTCTGTATTTCTTCAGAAGGGGCCTCAGTCTGTTGACCAGACAGGATGTTGGTCCATGATGGCCAATGGACCACACAGGATAATGACCAGCCACCAAAACGTAGTCTGACCTGGAAGGAGTCGTACAAGCTGTCAGTCTGATCCACAGGGATCAGCAACACAAGCAACTGTAACTGTATCTTTTTGCATGCTGTGCCACAGACCTGTAAATAAATAATAATAAAACATAGTTTTTGAAAGTACAGCTTTCAGATGCTCTTAGATTTTAACTTGTGAGCCACTATGTGTAGATTTTTTAAATGAAATTAAAGCATCTTTTAAATGACTATCATGACATACTGTACGTCATTGTGGAAAATTAAGAAAATCCTGTTGTGTATGTTGCTTTCAGCCCATTGATCAATGTCTTTTTCAAATTTTTTAGCCAAGATTTTTTTTTAACATACAATTATATGATAAAAGCCAACTAATAAAAGCACTCTTGCACACTTTAAAACAGATTATTTGTATTCAGTGGTCGACCATAGTTATAGGTAATTTCACTGTTGTTACATTTGCAAATATCCTTCAATAAACCTCAAAAAGCTAAAAATTGCACAAGAGCTCATGTAAAACAAAAGCTAAAAACTGTCATTTAATTACTGTATTTCTATGAGTTATTTTTGAATATATTTTTTATAGTGATATAAAACATGATGGCTCACCTGCTGCTGGCCAATTTAGACCTGATCCAGTCCCACTGACGATCTGCTGTTCTGGAGTTCTCTGGTCCTGAGGGCTGGGTTTGGTCGTAGGTGTTTCCACATAACACCACTGTGTCAATCATCAGAATACTCACTGACACATTTGTGTGTGGGACCTTAAACTGGAGGTCATAGTAGAGACCAGGGTAATTCCTACAGACACAAAACACACCTAATAACACACTGATAAAAATATAGGCAACAGGGAGACGTAGAGAGATTATTCACTCTCTGGTGTTATCAGATGGGTGGGTGAACATTTACACAATATCAGAGAATAAAAGAATGAAAAAAAAAAAAAAGCTGAAGTGAGTGTTTGAGTGTGGAAATTGTTTGTTTACCATCGGTGGGAAATGTTGGAGTAAGCCATCTGAGCTGAGATGTTGCCCCTGTGGTCGTGGTTTCCTCCAATCAGGTACCATGGGATATGCAGCAGAGAGGGCTGAGAGAAGACCCTTTCAAACGTGTGCTGCGGATGGGAAACCATTCAGAATTCACTGCGAACTGTAAACACGCTGGAATAATAACATACAACAGGGTTTTTCATGTGACTTGATCAGAAGGAATTAGGTATTCATTCTCTGTTCATTCTCAACATTGTTAATTTTATTGCTCTGATCAGACTTCTGTCATCAGTTTTTAAACAGTAAATAATTAAAGGTCAAATATTTTACACTTTTCAGGTGTTTCATTTGAAGTTTTGTTTCCCATAGGTATAAGAAAATATATTTGTGGTTTTAAGTACTAAAAACCTCTCAGTGTAGTTTTACATCTCCTCTCTCAGGCTTCTCTCTGGAGCTCTAGTAACAACATGTCAGTCGGCCAATCAGAAGAGAGGCTCTGAGCCGCTGACTGACTGTTTACTAAATGATCTAATAAAAGTATGGCAGATTTCAGGTAAACACTCAGAGAATCAAAATTCTGCAATTATGGCTGGATAGTGGGTGTGGGTGGGCCAGACTTCAGGCATAGCTGAGTGTGGTGAGTGTTTTGTTGTGACATCACAAAGTTACAGTAAGTCCTGACGACTCGTTTTAAGGCTCAGTTTGTGAATATGGGCTGTGTGCATTTCTCTGTGGACTGAGCGCTTGCAATACTTTTACAGTATTAATTTAGAACCTAGACCTGCTTTATAATCAATAAAGACATGGAAAAATCACTTTATACAATATGGGACCTTTAAAATAATTGAAACACAGCTAATGTCAACCACAAACCTAAAAATCCACCCAACAGTTTCACGATGTAATAATATTTTAACCTCTTAATCCTTATTTTTTAAAAAAAATTTAAATTTAGAAAAAGAAAATAATTTCCTACACTAATAGATAGTAGACACTGTGCATCCTTGTTCCAGCGCTACAACAAAACTATACGGTGAGCGAGACGCAGCTAACCAGACCTGACAAGGATCAATAAAACACTACAATACAGTGTGAGCTTGATCAGTCAAACATGTGTCTCCCTCCCTGTGTGTTTGCTTTGTCAGCTGACCTTAAAGCGCAGGTCTTCCACATTCTTGACACCGTTGAAGTAGAAGTGATCTCCCAGGCTGAGGACAAAGTCCACTCCCTCAGTCCGGGCCAGGCTGTCCACCTCTGCAGCAACAGCCTCCTCATGAGGGGTGTAGTATGGAGGGACAGGAATACCACCCCAGTCACCAAGCACAACAAAGCGCAGAGCAGCTGTGGGGAATCAAAACACTCTTCTGTCACTTCCTCTTTCACAGGTTTCATTATTCAGAGCAGTTAGTCAGGTTTCTAACTGTCTAATGGTTTCATTCCTCTTGAAAAACAGAGATAGGATATTTCTAATAGCATACATAGGCAAATATTCAGTCTAAAAGTTGTATAATTTTCATAGCTGGGTGAGTTCAGAAGTTCATTTGCTCTGGGTGGTCACTGCTTCTCTGGTTTTGCTGAGAAACAGAACAGCAACTGGCAACTTGTAGCCAAATCCGCTATAACAACAAATCCATGACATCATTGCATTTTCTACAGCTTCATCTCCAAAAGCACCTGCATCTCAGATTGGAGATAACAACACGGAAATTAGACATTCAGATAATCTATGAGTAACATGACTCATCATGTGTTTGTTGATGGTCACAGATGTGTCGTGAGCAGCCTGCAGCACAGTACCTTGTTCCAGTGTCTGGAGCAGACGGCAGCAGTTCTGGAAGCAGAGCAGCAACAGGACACACTGCAGTCTGTCCATAACTCCTCAGTCCTGTTTGTTTCCACTCTGCTGAAAAGTGAAACAAACTCTTCAGCCGTTAACAGTATGACTTCCTGAATCAGGGCAGCCTTGAAAAACAGGATATCGGTTGATCAGCAGGTCAAAGTGAGTGACTCATTGATTGCGCTTGTTTCTGTTGGTCGTGCATGTTTCAAAGGACACTTCATCACAGCGACAGCTGGGACAATGGAAAGGTGTAAAGACATGTACATGTGTTCTTTATATTACTGACACATTCTTAATGGCTTCACATATCCAAATCCTATTCTCTCTGTGACACTTGTACACATACTTGTTATTTTTTTAAAATCTTGTCTTACTCTTTGATTGGCTGTATATTTTATGACACCACAACTAGGGCTGTGATTTGATTCATTTTTATGATCTAAGTTAGACATTTAATTCAGGAGTGATTCATTCTTTTTCTTTCTCAGCTTCATGATTTTGAAATCAATTCAAAACAGTAACTGAAGCTGTATATTCATGAACCAGTTTAATCCAATCTGTTGCAACAGAAAAATATTTTCAGTTGTAAGGCTAAAATTGTTACTGAATATTATACCAATGCTTTTTCCAAATAAAGGACACATTTAAAGGGTATTCATGAAATATGTGCTGTGTCACGTTTTGTGTAAATTGTCACATGACCTGTTTACTTCCTGGTTGCACTGTGGCAGAATGGCTGCATCAAATAAAAGCATAGTAAAGATAGGACAAAGATTTTTGGTACGCATCATCTTTAAGGTGTCTAGTATTGATATATGCATTTGCAAATACTCACCGTTGTTCAGTGTGGTCATAGGAGTAAACGCAACAATAGTCACAGTTGGGATAACACAGGAATACACACACACAAAGTTACTGATAAAGTTACCTAAGTTTCTACTCTACGACAATGCTGTCATCCCTCAAAGAGATCCAGCTGCTTCCCTCAGTGATCGTGGTAACGATGGGTCAGGTATGACCCAGCCATTTGCCAGCCAGGCTGGTGAATGGATATGCTGACCTTGTGCAAACATGACAGTGATGTAGTGAGTTCCAGTTTACTCTATGTGACTACCCTTTTTTCAGTTATTGTGAACAGTAACTTGTCACAACAGCCAGACCAAAAACGTTACAGTCACTGTCAACATTGTGGTCATCTGTTCTTCTACTTGCCACATTATCTTCAGGTATATATGTATTCCTGTTGTTTGTTTATATACTCCTTAGTGTGGTTAGTGCTTTCTATATTTGAGTGAACAACTGAGGGTTGGATGCTGGAGACTTAAAAAAAATGTAGCAGTGATATATTTTTAGAATGTGAAACACAGTTTTGATAAACTAAGATGGCTCTGTATACACTGAAGTACTTCACAATCACTTCCATGGAAATTTTAAAAACATTTCTCAGTAAATGTTAAGTCCAGAGTGAAAACATATTCTGGGTTTGTATAAAGTCCAGATTCCTGTAGTCACAGGACATAACTTTGTTATGCAGTGAAATCCATTAGAGCCGCCTCATCATTGTTACACTTTAATCAGCAGGTCGATCACTGAGCCACTTTTCTCTCACACACACAAGAAAGAAAAAAAAAAAAAAAAAAACACAACATGAAAACTTATTACTCTTTCATTTTATTTCTAATGGTCACAACTGCATTATTAGCCATATAAAACCATGGATACAGCTAAGGCTCCTTTACATCTTCAAAATATAGTTACAGTATATTAGTGTGACAGAACCGAGACGTGCTGAGTTATTGCAGAGGAGTCAAGGAAGGATCCTGTCTGCATATTCATGTACCAGTGATGTACCGAGAGAAGCCATCATTGCACTTAAGACCCAGTCCCCAGCTTCACAGAGCTCATGTAAAATCAGTTTTCAACATAATTATCCAAAATTCAAGAACTTTTAATCCCAACACCCAAGAAATATATATCAAATTATGATGGAATTTCCTAAATGGGGAACAATAAAAATTGGATTAGATTATGAAAAAACATTCATTAATAATCATAACTGTTCTTTGCTGTTTGGACCACGTCTTCAAATTTTAGGTAACATGATCAACCATTGAAAAAGAAGTTGAATGCAACCAGGCAATAGTAGTCACAGATGGACCAAGCATGTGACTAGAGCTGAGCTTAGCAACCTCAGCAGCCAATCAGATTTCATTGTGTTCTGTTTCCTTACTGACATCCTCATATTTCATGAACTACAGCCCCACCTAACAAAAACAAAATGGAACTGATACCAACAACTAAAAGTTTTATCTTAAAAAAGAAAAAAAAAAAACACTGCAGAGAAATAAACTCTGAAGTGATCTCCTTTATTAGAGCTTATTATTAATGCATTGAGTGTTTCATCAATAGTCCGTCCATGACTTTGTAGCTTAAGACCCGGTTATATCAGAGAGTGGTACTGAAATTCATTCACTTGTTCTCACAGAAACAATTGTCACTCATTGAAGTGACAGCTGCCATTTGACTGGCTGTTGACCAAGCTGTGTCTCTGTTGTGGAGCAAGGTTACATAAAACTGGATGAAGCAACATGGTTCATGTGATTGCTTCCTTCTTTTTGTATGCTCTGGCTTTCCCTACCCACAACTGTCATTACTTCCACCATGGGTTGGTCATATGTTAGGGTTTATATGTGAAATTTCCCCTCTACAAAAATTCCCCTAATTGCAGAGATTCCATTGAAATGAGCTTTTGTTTGCTGGTGTGACCAGGCCTCAAGTCCACAGCACCCTTGCAGCTCTACCTGATGCAGGACTGTCATAGTACAGATCAGAGTCCTTCATGACGATTGCATGTTCGAATTTGAGTCATTCATTAAACAGGAGGAATGTTCAAACACAGTGACTGGAGCTGAGTGCTGCCTAGCAACAGTCTGTATCCTTACAGCACTACCGTTGCAATACCATAATACTAACAAGCAGCAGTCCAGTTCATATGCAGAAAGATTCTGTGCCATCTTTGATTTAAAATGGGTTTTACTGACTTATATGGAAATATTCCCATGTGCACTAGGCTCAGTTTGGGAGACAGACTTCCTTCTGGTGAGTTCAAAGTTTCAACACTCTGAACACCTGAGGGACTGATATGCTGGCGTTCCCTCCGACAGCCATACAGGACAGTGATATGTAGATAGGATGGTCCTGGATTAGGGTCAGACACAAAAGAACTCTCCTTTCACCAGATTTCAGAGTTGACTCAAGAGGCTTGTCACCTTGCTGCAGTGGGCATTTCAAAACCTTCATGTCAAACAGCTGGTCTGGACTAGCCTCTGAAAAAGTTCATTCAGTTCCTGTGAGCAATGTTTGTCCTGTAGCTCCCTGTAGCCACAGAAGCAGAGAGCAGCTGAGGTTGACTTATTTTTTTAGGCCCTTTATCTTGTATTCACTGCTTAGTTCTTACTTTATTTTGAGATAACCAAGAACGATTTCTGTTTTTCCTACTTTTCAGACTGGTTTTCTGGTTATAATTATCAGGGTTCGTGAATTGAGGCTAACAGTTTACATCGTAAAATATCCAAGTAGCTTTTCCGATCGTTTGGTCTAAAGAAGAGAGAGTCAGGAATGAACAGAGCAGACAGAGGGAGAAGCAAGTATGCCTACATGACATGACATTACGTTGTAATCATATGATAAGAGCTTGATGCCTTGAGGTGGCAAGACAATTAAGGTTTGCCTCCTGGTGTGGGTTGTACTCAGCTTCTATAAGCTGTGGAGAGTTCAACTTTAACAAGAACATACAGGAGCATCACTTGTGCCAGTGCACATCTAGGAAGTATCACCTTGTGTATACATACAGTACACACTTTACTGTAGAGCATGATTCTTCATAGACCACTGTGCTATTTAGTTTCTCTTTCCAGACTAACCTATATTACTGTTGTGAGATATGACTTCCATCTGCAGAGATGACTAAAACAGTATAGTACACTTCCACCTTCACTCACTCATCTCTAGTGTGTGTAAAACACAACCTAGATGTTGGCAATATAAATTACATGTTTTACAATCACACTGAACAAATTAATGATTAGACAGGATACGATTGATCCTTTACATAAAAATACCAAAGAAAACAAGGCTGAGAGTTACAAATGATTAAAAACATTATTTTCTAGATTTAGCTATAACTCCTGTCTTGAGTGCAAAGAATTAATGGACTGGTTTTTTTATCAGAGCAGTGCATTCGTGGCTAAGGTCAGCAGTCAGTTATGAGCCAAACTCAACAGTTTCCTCTGTGATGGGCTTGAACTCGTAGTTTCCTCTCCCGTCCATGTGCAGATAGTACTTCATAACAGAGGGCAAAGAGAACAAGAAGGTTAGAAAAGAACGACTTTTAAAGGTAACAATTTTGCGCCAGTACAAACTACACTGAACAAAAGTTTAAATGCAATGTTGCAAAATTTTTACTCTCACTTTTCATGAGTTGAAATAAAAGATCTAAGACTTTTTTCTGAGCAGACAAAACATACACACACACTTGCAGATATACCATGAGAAGATCCTAAGGCCCATTGTCGTGCCATTCATCTACTGCCATTGCAGCGTGGTCCTCACAATTCCTGAAAGCTTAAATGTCCCAGTTCTTGCATGGCCTCGTATCATTGAACATGTTTGAGATGCTCCAGATCTGTGTGTAGAACAGCATGTTCCACTTCTTGCCAATATCCAGCAACTTCACACAGCCAGTGAAGAAGAGCAGCCCAACAATCAACAACCTGATCAACTCTGTACAAAGGAGATGTGTCACACTGCATGAGGCAAATGTTCACACTAGGTACCGACTGGTTTTCTGAACCAGGACTCTGCCCTCCTAAGAAATGCACATCTGTAGCTCAAGGACTTTTACTGTGATCAGCCAAAGGCATACCTGTGCAGTAATCATACTGTGTAATCAGCATCTTGTTATGTCACACCTGTCAGGTGCTTGGATGATTTCGACGGAGGAGAAATGCTCACTAACACGGCTTTAAACACATTTGTGAGCAAACTTTGAGAGAAAGAATCCTTTTGTGTGCTTAGAAAAAGTCTTAGATCTTTTATTTCAACTCGTGAAACTTGGCAACAAATCCTCATAAACCTCGTCAAATTAAAGCTGTGACTTGGCCCTTTAATGTAGTATCCTTTATTGTATTTCAAATTTAATGTGCTGAAGCACAAAGCCTGAAGAAAAACAATGTGCAACTGTCAAAATTCTTACAGTCTGATCATTTTATAACAGGACTCTGACTTTGTTAAACCTTATAGCTTTCCACATCTTTATCCTGTGTTGTTCTATATACAATGATGAATTTTACTTCAACTGTCAAAACTTTTGTGATACAAATAACAGACTGCAGTGAAAGCAGTGAAGGTGACTGCAGGAATCTGATGATTTCACTTCATCAGGTCCTGAGACTCTAACATTTGGTCCTTACCTCGTGGTGCTTCCACAGAGACTTTCTGTGGGACACTGTGAACAAGGTGATGCCCACCTGTGAAACAAAGAAAACACAACTGTTATTTGATCCATCTCAGATTCAAAACAAGACTACCAGCATCTACAAGATGTGAGTCACCGCAACATCAAATATAATTATTACTGCATTGACCCTGAGATATTCTAATTTTCACAAACCTTTCACAGGTTCTACATGATTGTGTTTGTATATCAACAACTGCACTGTGCACAATAATATTTGATGGACTGCTTTATAGCACTTTGTCAAACAGGTAAGTTTGGCAATTATAGATGGTCTGGAAAGAGAGTTATCTTATCCAGTGAGGGATGGAGGAGTTTAAAGGTTCAGCTTTTAGATAAACAGCCTTTTGCAGGTTGGCATGTTATTGCTCATTTCCTGCATTCCCTTCATGTTTTACATGCACTGTAGATTGTTCTGTAGTGTTTCCAACACACTGAAGTATTTACCAGTTGCTTCTGATGCTTTTTTTCATTGTCAAAATATTATGACTCCCACTATAAAAGCTGGAGGTCAGTAGCCCAGTCAGCTATGTTGGCTAACCTTTTGTTTCAGATAAGTTTGCTTGTTCTGGTGTATTTAACATCCTAACCATGTTAAAGAATGCAGAACTTAACTCTCATACACATTTAATAGCCAGGTCTTGCAGATGTTGAGTGGGTCTGTGATAGCTAAATGTTGTATATTTGAGACATCTAGTGGTCATTAAAATGCATAGCATGTAATGTGGAATACTAATTTGAGTAAAACCAACCTGGACTATTTATCCCAGGACAAAAAATAGCTGACAAAATTAACAGAGCTACGCTGAAATAAAAGACAGACAAACTTTTAAAGAGGATAAAAATCTTCACACTGCCAGTCACTGATATGTCCACATACTGAGTAACTGCAGATATGAGAGTTTGTCTATTCTAAACTCAGTACATGAGCTGGCATTTGTTTATTCCTTACTGACTAAGATAGTTTGTCTGGCGATGGTGTATTCAAGTGTCTTAACATCTGAGTTAAATAAATGTTGTTTTTCAGATACAGGTTTCTCCTGTCTTTGTGTGTATGATGTGTTGTTGTATCATACCGTCCTGCAGTGGCTGTAGATGTAATCCTCCACGTCCACACTCACTGCACTGGTGCACTCATCCAAAATGGCAAACTGGGGCTTATGGTAGAACAGTCTGGCCATCTACAAACATAAACAGAAACATAATAATAATAATAATAATAATAATAATAATAATAATAATGATAAGATTAAGCATTTCGACCTGGTGAAGTAAGGCAGAGGCAGGGTTTGAACCCTCGACCTTTGGACTGGGAAACAAAACCCTACAACTGAGTTACTAGCAAACTCAGTGTTGAGTGCATAAAAAAATAACAATAAGGTTCCTGCAGCTTCACTGCTCAGACCCTTACCTAGAATGCATTATATTCTTAAGTCTCCTATATTTTGATTCTTAATTCAGTGTTTCACACTTCTCCATCTATAATGTTTAGGGCATTTTACAACAAATTCTCTGTCAGTGTTATTATTAACAGATTATTCAGGCTGATTTTTACCTGAAATAATAGAGATTAGTAAGAGAGCAGAAAGTACACTTCTCATCATACATCTAACATTTTGCATGAGTGTAGACAATTTTGCAAATAAATCACATTATGAACACATGCTCAGATTTAAAGCAGTTTACATCAGCTCCACTGAGATTTGAAGTTTCATGTTTCTAGGTCTTATGGTTTTTTCTGCACAAACACTTTTTCAAATTATTATTTATTATTTTTTCAAATAATAATAAAAACTAATAATAATAACAAAGTTATTATACAATGTTGTTTGAAGTTCTAGCAGCTTTACTTCTTTAGGCTTACTGTCCTTAGAAGCTCTTTTTTGGATTTAAGGTTCGTCTCCAATATACAAATACATTATGTATAGTACAAGTACAAGTATTTAGTATTATCTGTTACTAGTTACCACTGTTGGGGCTGAGCTGACTCAATGGTTCACACTCTCACCTCACAGTGACAGTGAACACCCTGGGTTTAAATTAACCAGCTCTCTGTGCGGAGTTTGTATGACTGTGTATGTTTTCTCACACAGTCTTCAGACATGAGGATTCACTCAATCATCAACCCCATTAGCTGTATGTGTGAGTATGAACTGGGTTAGTCTGCCACCACCACCAAAGTGGATGTATTTTCAGTAATCTTAATCAGTCACTGTGTCATGTTTCCAGTACTGCCTGCTGACAGCCAGTGAGTCCTTACAGCCATCCTCTGCTTCTCCCCTCCACTGAGGACGTCCATCCAGTCCTGGACTGAGTCCCAGCTGCCCTCCCTGTCCAGGATGTGACCCAGCTGAACATTGTCCAGGTAGTCCTTCAATACCTGGACACACACAGACAAGATAATGGGTGTAATTAGAAACACACACACACACACACACACACACACACACACACACACACACACACACACACACACACACAGCAATAGAGGTCAAAGTGTGAAGTGTGTGGGAATGTGTTGTGTCTACCTGATCGGAGATGCCTTTCCTCCTCTGTCCTTCACAGGTGTCAGGGTAAATGACCTGGTCCCTCAGAGAACCCAGAGTCATGTAGGGTCTCTGGACAAACACAACACAGTCAGAAAACTCGACTTCGACTCCCATAGTAAGAAGGTTGCATTAATTCTTCGTATTTTAACATTTTTGTTTTTAAACTTTATATATTATTGATGTATTTATTTTGTTTTGTGGCTATATGTTTAGATATTAAATTTAGTTCAACTGTAAAACTGGCAACCATGTTTGATTTTATTGCATTTGAACTTCCACCTAAACATCACAATGTCATGTACTGTTACAGTATCTGTCTTGGTGTTAAGAATCTGCCTTGTCAAGCTAAATTTGCCTGAGCATAGACCACGTTGCTGCTAAAAGCTACAGCTGGAACAAAGGTGTTAGTGAAGAAAACATGGACTACAGAGGATTTTTACCTGTGGAACATAGAAGAGCTTCCCTCTCTCAGGTTTTGTCAGCTGTCCTCCAAACAGGGGCCACAGCTTTAAAAAAAAAAAAAAAAAAGTATAATTGCTTTATATTTATGTACAATGTGTGTATATTACTTTACTGAGCAAACTGATTTAACTTTGATTTCCAATTTCCAGTGAGCTACAATTAACTGGTCTCTGACCTCTCCCAGCACTCTGAACAGAGAGCTCTTTCCACAGCCGTTTGGTCCACACACAAGAACATTGGTGCCAGACCGTACCTGCAGCGGATGGAGAAACAATGACATGTGAAACAACATGACAGAGAAGCAACTGAACTCATACGTGCAAAATCAAGCTTATACAGTGGCAAGAAAAAGTGTCTTTGGCTGTGTCTTTGTTGAACACAGCCATTAAATAAAAAGCCATTAAAAACTAAGTAAACTCTTGGATCTAATAACTGGCCGAGCCTCCTTCGGCAGCAATACCCTCAAACTAACTCCTCAAGTAGCTGCTGATCAGACCTGTTCAATGTTCAGGAGGAGGTTTGGACCATTCTTCTTACAGAGATGCTTCAGCTCTGACATATTCTCAGGTTATCTGTGTGAGCGGCTCTCTTCAGTTCATTCCACAGCAACTCTACTGCGTTAAGGTCTGGGCTCTGACTGGCCCACTCCAGAAGGTGGATTTTCTTTGTCTTAAGGCAGTCTATAGTAGTTTATTTTGATGTTTAGGGTCATTGTCCTGCTGCATCACCAGCTTCTACTGAGCTTCAGCAGGTGGAAAGCCACCCTGACAGTATCCTGGAAGAGAACTTGATAAACTTCCCTTGATGATGCCTTTCAGTTTTATGCAAAACAATAATTCTTCATCCTAAATCTTTTGAGATCTCTCTTTTGGCATGTTTCACATCAGCAGATGTTTCTAGTAAAGCAAACTCAAAATGAGTGTTTTTTTATAAGTCAAAGTGTCTCCAACCCACACCTTCAAACTCATTTCACTGACTGGACTCCAGGTTTGATCATTCCTGTGTCCTGTGTTATTAGTTAAAACAGACTTTTATTAGTTCATATTTTAACTTAGATGAAGAGCTGACCATACTTTAAATCCAAATTTATACATAAATGCAGGTAATTCCAAAGGGTTCACTTTCTTGCCACTGTACCTTCATGATAAAAAACTAAACCAAATTTCTAACAAATTCATTCACTCCAATCATTAATCAATGATGAGAGCTTTACCTCAAATGTGAGGTCTTTTATCAGGATGTCTCCATTGGGTGTTGCTAGTGGGGTATGGTCAAATCTGCAAAATAAAAGTAAATAAACCTGAGTTCAGAAAAAGGGAGAAAAAGAGAAAATGTTGTTATATTCAAGTGCCAAAAAAAAGACACTTACTTGATGATGTTATCTTTGTTGATAATTTGACCACTTCCAGGCACCAGTATGAGTTTATCTGCTGTGTCTGATTCTGAGGTGAATGGAAGAAACCAAAAATCAGTAAAGAGCTCCAGTTATCCGAGATGAAAACTCATCTCGATAACATATGTCTTTGTGATAAGGAGTATGTATGTGTACCCTTTTCCTGCTGGGAGACCATGGTGCGCTCGTATTTCCCAGCATTCAGCTCTTTTAGGACTTTCATAAGTTCAGTGATACGAGCCGTGAATCTGTGGCAACATGCAAACGTCAGATTTTAATTCAATTTATAGGGGATGATATCAAGAGAATGACAGCAGTCAACAAAAGGTTGTCTTGTTTATTTAACAGTTACAAAGCACAATACATTTATCTGACTACATATCTAGTCCCTGAGATTATTTCTTCATGTTCACCTCTTTAGTACTATATACTCACCCTGAGAGGCGGGTCATCTCTCGGCCGGCGAGTACAATCCTGCCCAGGGCCTGGGACATTCTCAGGAGCATCCTCCCACTCTGGTAGTAGTCCTGCAGGCCACACAGATCCAGTCACATCACTAAAACCTCACAGCTGCACAGCACTTTCAACCCAAGCTTTATTGTGTTCCGGTGGTTCTTTATTGAAAGACGGTGTCATAGAATAAGAAACATTTAATATTGTCAAGAAGCTACCTTGTCGCTGTGTACAGCTGTATGTGTGGACTGGTTTGAAAGATTTGTGGTACACATACAAGGCCAGGCCTCCATACGTTTCCACTCATCTCAATACAGTACAAAAATCAACTTGTAGATACTAAAATCCACCCGATCAAAAACTGTACAGCTTTACACAAAAGATGTACTTCTATTTTTAAGTTTCAAGTTCAAATTTGCAACAAATAACCATGTGACTCTACATTATCTTACATACTTATCTGACAGGAAGTTATGTGTGTGTGTGTGTGTGTGGCCATGTTTCACTATATTTGTGGCGTTCAAAAACGAGGAGAAAAACCAGATGTGGGACCCCACAAGTTCAAATGTCTGTTTGAGGGTTAAAACTTGGTTTTAGGGTTAGGCCTTCAGTCAGGGTTAGGGCAAGGGGCTATGTCAATAACAGGTCCCCACAAATATCATGAAACAAGTGTGTGTGTGTGTGTGTGTGTGTGTGTGTGTGTGTGTGTGTGTGTGTGCATGCTTTTTCTCTGACCTCCAGCAGCTCAGAGTGTGTGCTGTGCAGGTGTCGGGGATGGGACAGGTTTAGGAATGGCCGGCTAACCACCAGGTAGCCCACCACAGTGGCCAGGTCTGGAGAGGAGCAGCATGTGGACACAAAGAACAGAGAATGAAGACATGTAACAACTCGGATTTATGAGTAGATTTTTATTTTTTTTTTTTTTTAAATGCCAAGAATTGTTATCAGTATTGGCAGTGATTTCTGTGCTTCATATTAACACATTATGTATAATTCCAATATTTTTTGGATTTATGGGGCCTGCTCTGAAATTTAATGGGAAAACCCATCATGTAACTTAATGGCTATGTAGAAAAAATTTTTATTTATATGTTTACTTTTCACTTTTCTTTTCTCATTCTTTTGTCTTGACACTGTATGAAATTAGCTAAATATGAATGACTGTAAAGGCAAGTCATGTTTTTTCCTTACAACTTACATTTGGCACAATGAGGAAAATTTATACATTTCAAGGATATGACCTAAATATTGTTAATCTAAATAAGAAATATATCTACTTACACTTGGCAATTATGCTGTCCACAAACCCCATGGAGAAGCGAAAGAAGATGAAGTTATGCAAGTGGTCCACCTGGAAGACAAAAATAACTATGTTTACATTCTGAAGTTAGGAAAACACACCGTGATGAACTTTGTTTACACTGTGTAGAATAAATGTGGGTATCATTTCCAAATACATCTACCTCCATATTAATGTTTTTTTATTAAGCATCTGTTCCTTTCAGAATAAAAAGGTAAAATGAACCTGATTTTTCTCTGTACAACACACTGCTGTTTCACTGCCAAACTGTTACCCACCAGTTTCTTGAATGTGGTGTGGATGGTCTGTTTTTCCCTCATGTTCCCGTTGTAGAAGGCAATCTCCTCACTAAAGAGAAAGAAAACAAATCCACATATTGTAGCGAACAGAGTCACAGTAACAGAAACACAAATTTCTGAACAGTTGCAGGTGTGTTTACCTGTTGGTGATGAGGCGGGAGTTGACGTAGCGGTACTCTCCCTCGTAGCGCTGCTCTGTGACTGTCATCTTGCCTATTGGCCTCCTCAATCTGGTCAGGAATAGACCTGAGATCAGCAGGTAGGCCATCATGATGGCTGGGCCCTGGGTAGGTGAACACAATGATGTCACTTCCTGTTTGGCACTCAGACTGTAGGATGTGTGTAGTAAAGGCCATGATCACACAGACACATTTTCTCTCCAGATTCAGGGGAGTTTAAAGTTTAAAAAAAAGAAAGAAAAGAAGACATAGGTTCACTCATTGTTACAGCACCAATCAGAGGCCACAAATTCTACCGAGCTAACTCACTCACTGCTGTTGTTTCTGAGTTGTCAACTTTTAAAACACTAACAGGAAGAGCTGTTTGCATTGTAACAAAATGAGTGTACCTTTCACAACCAGGAAAACATATGGTATACAACAAAACTGGGTTCACCTCTGTACAATATCACTACAGTGTTAAATGATTCAAAACTGTGTCATCTACAATAATTGTTTTATTTTTATATTGAAGTGAAGGGTATTTGATCTTATGTATATTTGTATAATCTTCAGTATAAAAATAAACAGGCTGGATGGACTACACTGAAACTAAAGGCCCCAAATTACAATTCTAACCTCAGTGCAACTCAAGTGAGTACAACTGACGACTGACAGAAAAATCTGTTTAACTGCAACAAGTTTGATCTAACCTGTGATTTCTAATTAAGGCTAACTGCATGAACAAGGTTGTAAACTAACCTATGAAGCACAGCTTTCTCAAATTTGGCCTGAGTTCATTTGTGTCTAATGCAACGTGGCTCCACATGGTGTGGAAGACTTTGTGAACAAATTGCCCTTTTAACACTTAAATTCTGCAGGATGAGACTGAAACACAAATTTCCAGTTTTTTGATGACAGTGCAAAAGGGGAAAAAAATGTGATATTTTACATGTTTTGAATGTAATTATGGGGAAGTTTTTGTAAAATGAAAATTTGGACCCTTATGTCTTAGTATTGTTCTTATTAAAGTAGGTATGGTACATTTCTTATTTGTATTTCCACAGGTTGAGGAAACTATGCAGAAGAAGATGCAGCTGGAGATAATCTGCTTACCTGAGCACCGATGGCACTTGTCAGCTTGAAGATGTACAGACCGATATCCAACAGAGGCTGCAGGACAGACAGAGGGCAGACAGATTAATTAATAAATAACAGAACTGTTCAAATTCACTTTGGCATCTATTGCTCATAATATAACTCCAAAGAGAAGAGCCTGATATTTGTCCACTTCAAAGGGAAGTGGACAAATATCAGGCAGCAGTGATCTTGGGCCAGAAAAAACTCCTGAGCTAAAATGGCAGTTTTGTGCTTTGCCTTATTCTAATGGTGGCTGAACCGCTATTATCAAAGACAGCAGGAGACACAGGCATCTGTACTGTAGCATCACGATGTATGGGCTGAACAGTCTAATGTATCTGTGACTCAAAACCATGCAGGCCTGGTGCGGCAGGCCTGGTGCAATGCCCCAACAGCAGGAATGTGCGTGCAATGGCCGTATGTAACCTCTAACTCATACCCAATGAGGATGTTTACATATCCATGTTTACATATGTTGAAATACAACACACCTCGCCTGCCCTGTCTGACTGACATTTGTCAGTGATGGACTGTGGATATAGGTCTTTCAAACATTAACAACACAAAAACCTAGTGTCTGTAGAGGACTTTATTTTTATTGGTGCACTCTTGAACTGCACCTCTGCTGGACCTCTATAGCAGGGCTGCAGGGTCCACTGCTGAGGCTGTCATATGTGATGCAGGAGGACTGAGTCATGAATAAGGGGTAATCTTACTGGCACACAGATCAAGTGAAGATGCTCATTTAATTCTATGACAAACACTTGCACTCAGATCATTCACTGTGTATAGAAGAAGACTGCAGAACATCTCTCACAGTACAGTACCTTGCTGAGGTTGGAGTAAAGATCCACCACACTGTTGCAGAATTTCTCCACATCTTGTGTCAGCAGCTGGTCTGCGTTGGCTATCCGGTTGTCCAAGTTTCCCATTTTGTAGTACGTGTAACCTCTGAAGAGCGAAAACACAGGATGAGGACTTACACAGAACATGTGGTGGGATGGTTATATATGCTGTTGTACTGGATCTGTGGTTTGTAGATGACATTGCTGCTTTGGGCTTTCTCTACAACATGACCTCTGGTGTTACATCACTAGTTATCATCACAAAGGTTAGTGGTTAAAAGTTGATAAGGTGCATTGCTCACTTCACAGGTCTGATCATATTCACCTTATACATTCCTGGTGTCTGGCCATTCATTAAGTACTGACACTGGCACTGGATTACAGGAGTCAGGTGGGAAGACTCGGCTCAAAGCTTATTATGGTCCACATGTTTTCTCATTATAGAGGTCATATCATTATTTTGCCAAATGGTTGGAGAACATACATGTGTACCAACTGATCATGATGGTCAGAGTTAAGAAGTGCCTGCTGTATAATATCCACAAGCAAGATTTGGTTTTCAACATCTTTTATGTAACATTGATCTGGTTTGATTCTGATGGGTCGATTTGTTTTTCCTCTTTGTGTAATAGTTTATATTGTTCAGTGCTGGCTTGTCTTCGAGGTCAACCCGCTTCTTTTCTATCAGTTGTCCAAGTCTTACACGGAAAGTAAGACTGAGGCTGCAGCTAATTATTTTGCTTATCTATTAATCTTTATTGAGTGATTGATTGATTTCTTTAATAATCAATTATAATAAGTCAAAAAAAAAAATGCTTAGAAAATCCACCACAATTTCCTAGAGGTACTCATGTTGTCCAACTAAAGATTTTCAATTCTTAACAATGGAAAACCAAGAAAGTGAAATATAACTGTCACATTTGAGAAGCTGTTTTTGTTTGATAAACAGTGTTAAAGATAAAATGACTGTCAGAAGATCCCACATGATGGGACGGCAGCTAAAGTTAGGTTGAAGTACTCACTGAAGGTACTGGTCGTACAAGTGCTTTGTGAGCCTCTCACGACACCTCAGCTTCAGCTCATTTAGGCCCAACTTCAGGAAGTTGTTCACCAAGGCAATCTGCAATACACAGTCACACATAAAACACATGTATCCATCTCTCACTATCTTCAGTACAGCAGAACAAATTGTCATGCAGATGTTTTGCTTTGATTTTCAAACAGAAGCATAGGATAGGGAGGAAATAAAAACATGCACAAGCAGAATGGTTAGTATGATTTTACAAGAGCAATGCAAAGTCACAACTTAAACACTCAGGCTGGAGATAATCGTTTTTTCTTATTGTCAACAAAACGATAATTAAAGAATCCTACTGACAAGTATTGTGTGTGTCTTTGTGTATAAAGTTCGATATATCTTACTCTTCTGTGCTATCAGTGACCTACACTGTTGCACTTAGTGGCATGTTCCTTCATCACCATGAACACACACACTATGACCAAACAACACACACACCTACACCGTCCTGCTGCTCCAAATACTAAATCCACCAAACGTGGATTAATCTGCCAATGAAAATAGATTCAACAAATTCTTGTTTGAATAACATTAGCTATAATGTACAGTGATCGGCTGTTTTCATAAAGTACTGGTCCGTTGAAAAAATGAAACTGTTTATTTATGTGCCATTTTTAAAGAATAACATCTACAGAAGGAATCAAAGGACTTGACACTGGAGGTCCCAGACAGGGTGGAGAAGTCAGGAAATATAGTGAGATGAACTAACAAAGTGTTGCTTTTTGTCTTTTCATTGGATTTGTTAACAATAAGAAATACAGAATATTGCCAGCCATTTAACAATGAGGTAATTTGCATAGCAGCGACAGACATATTAGCTCAAAAGAATGATTGATGGTAGTATTTTTAAGTGCATGAAATGATTCAATGAAAATAATTATTACTAGAATATTAGCAACTACACAGTAGAAGACAGAAATGTCTGTGTTTGTCATATCAGGTCTCCTCTGTACACTTTTCAGAACAGGAAACTGCTCAAAACTATGTGCAGGAGAATATGATACTAAATTATAGATTTTACAAAATACTACATATGTAACAATTAAGATCACACTTAAAAGTGCTTCAAAAAGGACAAGTTAACAAAAAACACACTTACAAGTGGCATGAATTTGATAAAGCTGAACAAGAAGATCTTGAAATCTTTTGTCGAGCGACCGATAATTGCACTGCAAACCACAACATGCAAAAAGATGAGCAAAAATTGCCAACAGGTTCAGTAGGACAAATACTGAGGCTCAATTAATTTCATTTCATTTTCCTGTGGAACCAATTTAATCGTCCTGAACAGCTAAAAAAGAAAACACAAGAACAATTTCTGCTTCAAGTTGGAGAACAGTACGAAATATTTTACTAAGATGAATCAGACAGTAACAGTGGAGGCCTGATGTAGATAATACAAGGAATACCATTCAATTTATGCTCCTCTATTTTTTGGAACCAAGTTTTTATTTCATTTTATTTCATCAGTATTAACTTTATGATGTGTACTGTATGATCCAATACAATCAGCAGTTTTATTCATGTGAAATCAGTTACAAATTCTTTACTGGCTTCAATGTTCCCCAATGAACCAGAAAACAACAACTTACTTGACTCTCCTTTTACTTTAAATGAAGTATATGATGCACTTAAACTGATGAATTCTGGCAAATCACCAGGTCTGGAGGGCATCTTTCCAGAGCCTGCTAACGTGTTCATGAAGAAGATTGCGTTTACAGAGTTCATCATCAACTCAATCAACGCCTTTAAAAATCACCATATGCAGCATTAACTTAGTCTTAATTATATAGTTTGTGTTCATTATATCGATATCATTAAATCAGACTTCAGAATGAACCCGTTTGAATGAGTGGTTCTTACATGAGGCCCAATGTGTGTATGCAGACTACTGATCGTAATCAATAACTGTAACCTCCACAATAATATGCATAAGGAATTTTCAGTTAACAGTGTCGCTTTTAATTTGCTTGTTACACAACTTATCTGTTTTATGCATATTCAAATAAATGTTACTGTTACACAACTGTTCTATAAATTCATATGGATAATTTATTGAGGGTCAGCAGCACTGATTCAAATTTACAGCTTTGAATTGATGAATTCAACAGACATTGACCTGTGAATTTGACGTTCAAGCTAATAGTTGGAATGACATACTGTTTTATTCTGCCACAGTATGTAACAGACACCAGGTTTCCTCCCATTACAAAACTATATTTAATTATTTTTATTTTTGCCCTGCTCTCAGTTGTCTCATTATTTAGTTTATTCCCGACACATGTTTTGCTGTTAAAGAAATATAATTTCTTTAAATATAATAACGGAAATTGAATGGAATTCCATGTGAAGATGTTTCCTAGTTAATATGTGCCAACAGTATTAATTTTACCACCTGCTCAAACCCTCAGGTCAGAGTTATGGCTGGGAAGGAAATGTGGACCTCAGACAGTAAGGGATGAAAAAGCACAACAAAGCAAGATGTGACAAACACAGTGTTAATGGTTTAAAGCTTGGGTTTCCACCTCTATGAGACCATATGTTGGACAGTTACCCCTGGTATGACTGATATGTAGGAAAAAAAGTGCCTCTTGAATAGACTGATGTCTCTGCTTATAATACCGCTGTGGAAAATCAAAACAAAGTCATCAGTTCCTGCACAGAATCAAACAGCAATGCATGATGAAACAGTCCACAGCAATCCTACTATAGAAAAAGAGCAGAACATGTCCGTTTAAGCCGCACTGGTTTAAGGTTTTGAAACGCTTTATACTGTGACTGCATCAGATCTGTCTCTTTTAGAAACGGGATATCACTTTGTATGGATGTTGTGCTAACAGCAACAGCAGATGTTGCTGATCTGCCCTGTATGAACTGCAGAAACCTGGCAACAGGATCCGGACTTGCATCATAGTGTCATGGAAAGTGAAGTCTACCAATGACCACAATTTCTCGAATCTGACTCTAGTCCAGATTCATTTCACTCAGCACAGTGAAAAAATAAATTGCAACTGTTGTGTGTAGCTTGTAAAGATACAACATTTTATGAATCTAGCTTCTTGAGTTAATTGTGTTAATAACTTTTTTTTTTAAATTTGATTATTTTATTATATTTCAACACTGCTGCATGATCTTCATTAACGCCCTCCTGACTCAGTTTTCCTTTTGCTGTGAGGGAGAACAGTGTTTGCTCCTCACTGCTGTACTGCAGCTGCAGCAGCCATGGAAGCTAAAGTTAAAAACAATGCAGTGGAAATCATATTAATTCTACATAATGCACTTAACATTACCTACAGGCCAACTCACTGTTGCACTGCCACAGGTAACAGAATACAGTTATCAAACATGTTTATCCTATGTGAACCAATCTCTAAGTTGCAGCTTTTGATTTTTATGGACCTGGAGTGACTTGACAGATAACATTAGATGTGTTGCTGTGAAAACTGTAGACAGTAAAGCTCTGTGGTTTGTCCTGAGGAATGAGGGCATTGTTTTCAGTAAGAAATACATTTTTCAAGTCACTTCAGTATCTCAGTAGAAGTTTTATTCACCTCCATTCTACTGTGGCGGTGCGACGACTTTCAGGGATGGAAAATATAAAACACTGCACACAAACAATATTTGAATGGCTATACTGCAGTTTTGTTTTATTACCAGCTGCAACAGTGTGTGGCTGGTATTGTTATCACCTTGTGAGTGTGTGTATGTGTGTGTGTGATCATTGAAAATGAGTACTTTTTGTCTGTCTGTAGACACATCTTTGTCAGCGTTATAGCGCACAATCGCGCAAGATGCTGTCACAATACTACAGGTATGGAGTTGAGATGGGTGTGGTCTGATACATTTGCACTGAGTAGTTATGTAATAATGTAGAAATGACTACTCACGAGTCAGTTGATAGGCATGGCAGCTGGTTTGATCCTGTTACATCATGGTCTGTAGTTTTGTTTTGGGCTGAACTGACACTTTAAAATCATAGTCAATGTTTTGTTTTACATCCAGTGTGCTGGAGTTCTGAGTCTGTCAATGCCCTAATACTGTGTGGACATAAAGCACCAACAGGGTTGTCATGGCTGCTACATGATAGAAGTATAAAACCCACAATATCCTTATAGAGTCATGAAAAGAAATGCAATCATCTAGGCAGAATCTGACCTTTCAATCATGGTGCCGTTCTGGATCATCCACACGTCACAGTAGGTCCTGGCCACCAACATGGCAGCGATAAGGATAAGGTAGCCAGTCTGCAGTAATGACAACAACCACAGAGAAGAGTTACCACAGCCTGTAACACACTGCCCATCATAAAGTCCCTTATCATCCTGCCCTTGACTCTGCTCATATCTACTGAACTGATCGGATAAGACTGAAGAGAACCAGAGAGGCCATGTGACTGTGACCTTGGATTATGGAGCTGATGTATCTGTGTCAAAGGGCTCTTCTCTCTGTGTCAAAGGGCTCATCTGTCTGTACAGCCACAATGAACTTCCAGATGTCCAACTCTTGGTTGCCAAACTACATGTTTTTACCAAGATAGAATAAAAAGTTTAAATATTTTATAATAATCTGCCTTAGCTGGATCTTCAATGTGGACTTTCTGAACTTGCACAAACTGGATACAGGACAGATGGAATTTTAACACTGCTCAGTAACGTAAGAAAACTTCATCTGACACCACCTGCTCCATGTTGGGGTTCATCTGACATCCTAGGAGAAGTATAAACCCTGTTAGGTTCAAACTTTCTCACATGAAAAAATGTAATGCCTGTCCATGCAAAAACTAAAATTATGCATGCCCAAGATTTACAGCAGACTTTCTACTTTTGCTAAAAGCTTCTAACTACATTTAAAACTGCTCACACTCAAATTTCAACAGATAAAGTGAACTGGGAGGACATTTGATGATTTTATTCTTGCAACCAAAACCAGACCCTTTAATAAACCAGTGTATTTTTAATAACCTGATAAATCCACTGGGTTGATCATCGACTAGATTCACTTATCACAGATATTCAAATGTTTGAAAAGGACCAATTTTTTTAGGCTGTAGTTTTACATAGTGGACAAATGAGAATATTCACAGGCTTTACATAGTTGAGTGTTACTTATGTATATTTTGTTGCTGTTTATATTCATTTCTCATACAAATTTCAAAGTTCAAATTATAATTACTGTTTAAATCTTAATCAAAGAGTTTTGTTCATGTGTATTTATGTCAATGACAATATGTTCAGCCAACAAATATCATGTACCAAACTACAGAGGGAGAAAAGGGCAAACTCTGGAAAAATCTTCTTTCACAGTAAAGCCAGAGATTAGCAGACATACACTCACTCAGCACTTTATAAGGAACACAAAACTAACACTGGGTAGGTCCTCACTTTGCTCTCAAACAGCCTCTGGTCTTCACAAGGTTGCTGGGAACTTTCCTTTCCTTTTAAGTTTTTCCAGTCTTCATCTGTCCAGTGTTGGTGAGCCTGTGTCCACCGCAGCCTCAGGTTTCTGTTCTTGGCTGACAGAAGTGGAACCTGACATGGTCTTCTGTTGTTGTAGCTCAACCACCTAAAGGTTGGGTGTATTATTCTTCTAAAATCCTTTTCTGCTCATGACAGTTGTAAAGAGAGATTATCTGAGTTACAGTAGCCTTTCACCTCCAACCAAGCTGGCTGTTCTCCTCTGACCTCTCTCATCAACAAGGTGTTTCTGTCCACAGAGCTGCTGCTCATTGGATGTTTTTTTATTTTGGGCTCCATTCTGAGTAAAAGGTCTAGAGACTGTTGTGTGTGAAAATCCCAGGAGATCAGCAGGTTCAGAGATACTCGGAGCAATTCATGATGCACTAGCACTCATACCACAGTCAAAGTCAATACACTGCTGCCACACGATTGGCTCATTGGATACTTGCTTTACTAAGCAGGTGTTCCTAATAAAGTGCTCGGTGAGTGTATAGTATACTCTGAGGCAATTACACACTTTCGAATAAATCACTTTATGTATTAGACAGGTTTAAAATTTTGAGCTTTAGAAACTAGATGTGTGTATACACAGGACGTGTGTCAGTCATGTTTCTCAGTTGTCAGATTGTGTGTTTGGCTATCAACACTGCCAAAATGTAGGTGACATACACAACTCAAATGCTGTGTGTAGATCGAGACGAAGCATTAAAGCTGTTGCTGTTCTGCTAACGTGCTGCTCACACTACACCTCCTATGAAGATATGGTATAAGACCAGATTACACTCAGCTTTAAACGATAATAATAATTTCTGTCTGATGGTTTTTCCAAAAAAAAAAAAAAAATTCAATTCAATTCAGTTTAATTATCTCATTTAAATAGACATCTATTCCATCTCCTTTATTACCCCTGAGATCTCCCTAGTCGGCCTTACTTTCCTACACTAATGAGGTGTAAGTACCGCTTTAGACATCTGGATGACTGCTGTAAAAATAAACAACATGGCTGAGAATATACCAGCCTATCAGCAATTCATACCTCCTTGCAGAAAACTCTAGGTACCATGATCCGCAGAATGCGCATGATTCGGAGGAAGAAAACCTTGTCCACTGCTGCACGATCTTTTCTGCCATCTTTCTATATGAAAAGACACAACGGAGGTGGTACTTGATTCTACTCCACAGAATATTCTACCTGTTTTACAGAAACTTGAGAGACTTTCAGACACTCAATCATGAAAATAAGACTTACATACCTCAACGTTGAGCACAAGATCCGAGCCTCCTTTTCTACTGCAAAGAAATAACAATCAGATCAGACAGGTAACAGTGCTGAATTTAAGACATGAGAAGATGAGAAAGTTCAAACAGTAGAAACAGAACATCCCTTCCTTCAAGTACGACTGAGTAAAATGTCCTTTTGATTATCATATCAATTCACATTCAACATATAACTGTGTGTATAGTTATCTTTTAGTGGAGTCATCAATCAGGGATACATTTAAATTTCATAATGCAAAAGCAACACCTTTAATATCCTTTAATATCTATACTTGCACTGGAGTATTGTGGACAATACTGCAAATAAACTTAATTGTAATATTGGTTTTTGCATCAATGTGGTGAAGGTTCTTGATTTGTCAGATATTTAGTTTGCTGGATTAATTAAAAACAGACATTTCTATGTGGTTATTCGATCTATAAACAGTTTTAATGTTATTCTCTAATGACTCCTCTTGAGACTCACAATCATCCTAAGAGTATGTGATGTTTCTTATCCAGCTAAATCCCCATGACGACCAGTTACAGTAATATTAATGTATTTTTTATTAATGAATATGTTTTTTTTTTGTAGATTTCAGCCTAAAAGACATTTCCTGGCAGTGAAGATTTTAAATGACAATGCGGAAAATAGTTTATCGTAATGACAGTGTCGATTCCCATAACAAATCTTTCTCAAAGCTAACGGCAGACAGCTACACTTCAACTGATCATCTTTAAAACGGCTCATACTTTTCCCGAGCGAGAGAGACGCTTAAAGTTACACACATCGGCCATTTTCTTGCAGCACAAAGAGAGTCGTTGTTCGGGGAGTGTGCAGGGGTTTTAGCTGATCGGGGAAATGCCCCAACAGGAGCAGCAGGTCGCTGTCACCTGTCACAACTGGGAGGTAGCAGCTGCTAATTAGCATCTTAACAGCCGCCACAGCCTCACCTGAAAACCTCAGCTTTTCAGTGCTTTGCAATGAAACCTTTACACTCTGTACTGCCGCCAACTTACCCGTTCTGTTTGGCCGCCCGTCGTCTGTGTTTCAGCAGGTATAAAACCAGCAAAACGCCGCCTGCTATGGAGGAGTTTTTCGCAGTCAGATATCTACTGAAGGCCGCCATGTCTCTGACACAACGACCGGTTCGGCTTAGCTCCAGTTAGACGGTTCAACAATGGCATTCTGGGAGTCGAGTTCTTCTTCTCCGCCTTTTTTTGTGCACAACAGAGCATATCTCCCCCAAGTGGACCGGAAGCAGTATTCTCCTCTGTAAGCTGAGCTCAGTGTAACTGGTGTTGCAATGTAATAGCCCACAACTAAGGCAAAGGCTGCAGCCTAGTGTGTTTGCACAGACAATATAGTTGACTGCAATTATTATTTAAATTTCATCAATTACGCTTCCATCTTTATAACTAATAACAATGACTAATCACTAATAATAAAACCCCCAATGGCCGTCATATTCATCTCAACTTTGTATTGTTTCAATCTAAACAAACAACAAAAATAAATGAAGTAGATAAAGAGTGGTCATACAGGTTTAACTGGTATTTGTGAGGAGGGGGATCCTTTGTCCAATGAGGTTGAAGGGTCGGGTATGAGTGTGGTGGTTTCCATGGACCAGTGGCAATTCGTAACAATGGCACTGTTTCTGCAAAGAAATGCTGCTGTTGAATTTTCTAAATGTCACAAAAAAAAAAAATGCTGTGGCACAAATTCAATTCAGTTCACCTCCACTGTATTGGTAAAAGAAAGACTGAACATTTTCATTTTATTTTTATTTCATTTACTTATTCATTGGTAATCTGGGGTGAGTGACCCTTTAAATGAGAGTTAAGGCTGATGCTCAAAGACAGCGGTGTGAGAGCTGACATCGCTGTGATACTGAAGGAGACAGGGCTCAGGTCTGGTGGACTCCAGCCTGGTCCTACCTGGCTATATTCTTCTTAATTTGCGAGAAGTGTTTCAGTTTGACGGACAAACAGGCAATGCAGTCTCTCTGTTTCCCAGGTCAGTGGGCCACATCCAAATATAGGATCAACACTGTGTACCAGTTATGGAGCTGGCACCAAATACACATGGTAACCTGCAAACATTTTATTCTTTACTTTTATTAGGAATAAAACAGAAAGTCAGATTAAAAGTCATCACTTTTGATAATTCTGTTAGAATTGACAGTTCCCCCTGCAAATATACAATAAGAATTTATTATGTGCTAATGAGAAGGCTATTTAAGTCAGAAAAAAAAGAAAATCTATTAACTTTTTATCACTTATTAGTTTTGGCAGGTGAGGTCCTCCATAAGGAGAGCAGTTTGCAGAGCTGTCTCATGTTACCAGGCTGTGTCAGTGCTGTGTCTCTGTGTCTCAGCCTAAATAGAACAGGATGGCATGTTAGAGGCCAGCTGACAGCGCAGAGGCCTGCTGCTGCTCACTGACATGGAGAGACTGGAGCAAGCTCTGTTCCGCCTGGAGCAAGGTAGGACTACTCTGCACTTTAATCATAGCATGTTAATAATACTGCACAGTCAGAGCGCAACTATTTCACACACTACACCACAGCACCACAGCACCACAGCAACACTACACTGTCACCATACTGTGGAGTGCAACTGTGCTACAATCACCCATAGCGGAATAATACAACGTGCACCATGTGTTACAGGTTTAACCTTTAACAGATTTGTCAGGGACTTGTTCAGTTTATTCCAGTCTAGTTTGTGTAATGCACCAGTATTGTGAGGCTACTTTAATATATCATAAACAAATTTCCTTACTGTGGGACTAATAAAGGCTCATTTCATCTTAATCTTAATCTTAATTTTAACAACATTGAAGAAAAAAACAACAATGTGTGTTCATATTGTTTGTGCATTTATGCTCTGAATATTTACTGTTTAATGAAAAATGATCAAACACATCAGATAATTTATCTTTAACACTACATGTGATAAAATATATATCGAAGGCATAGAAAATTATAAATCAAAGGACCCAGTGTATGAATATTGCCTTCGTCTCCCATTCACTTCAGATTCACAGGTCAGAATTCACCTTTGCTCAACTTAAACTGGGCAGATCAGGTTGTTTGGCCAGTACACACGCTGCTGCAGTGTGCTTAGAAATGAGACATTAAATGTTATGTTTTATCATTAGATTTGGGACACTATTACACTACCAGATAACAAACCTTTAGCAGCACTCTCATGCTCTGTTTGTGATTGCCCTGATCAAAAGTTATGGGTGGTGGGTAAATCTCATGATTGGAGATGTAATGTGACCAAGCTTTAAGGTCTCCAATAGCAGCATGTTTCAAATAAAATCTGTGTCTGGTTCTGGTTTGGTTAAATACAGTGACACAAGCATGTCATGATGTAGGTACTGTATGCGTGTACTGTGCTCCACATGCTTGGTCCTACGTTGTTATGGTGCCCGTCAGTGAAATTTACTGATGTGATATGGCCATAAGCAGGAGGTGACAGGAAATCATGTGGGTAGGGTTGTAAAAATGACCCACAGACTGACAGAGAGACCTCTGCTGACGTGCTAGTAATGAGAGTAAAATAGAAGACAACAAAAGTAATTAATGATAAAAAAAACATTTTTCAGGCACACTAATATTAAAAAGATAGATCAGCATGAACTTATGGTAAACAGAGTAATCACAGTCTCACTTGGCACCATGTGTGCATTAACACAGTGTATTCTAGTTGCCCTCATTACTCTCACTGTCTTCAGGCTTTGAGCTGCAGTTCCGTCTCGGCCCCACCCTCCAGGGTAAGGAAGTCCAGGTCTACACCAACTATCCTGCCAAAGGCCACAAATTTGATCGCCTCAAGTTCCATCCTTTGGACTGGGTCTATCCAAACGGCCAGGAGGATGACTGTGATAAATACTGCAGACTAGACTTAGTGGTGGCTGGATCATACCAGTACTACTTCTCCTGTGGGTAAGTTGTTCTGTCACCACTACTGCATTGTCTGTTCTTAAATCTTGTATGAAAAAATAACTGAAATTATAACTGATACAAGGTTAAGGCTTTGCACTTCAGCAGCTAAAGTCTTGAGAGTCAGTGTGCACAAGAATGTCCAACACAACTAATTATTTCAGTGTATAAACTTATTTTAGGAGCCTCAGCTACATTCAGCTGATGGATTGATTAATGCCACCCATTGCAGACCCTAACTTAATAACATTTCTTTTTAATTAACATTTGATTGGTAGTTAATGACAAATTGTAATGCAGTGAAAGGGCTCACCATATATATCAACATCTGAAATTTCGTGTGTCACAGCGAGAAGCTGCTGAAATTACCATTTGCATTTGGTTTTGTAATTTGAGCAAGAGGACACAGCTCAAGCATTTGTACACGTAGTATAGGTAAATTTTCGCACTGCACTACCTCATCTGCATTAATGCAAACCCAATCAGACGAGACATTCCACCCACCTTTGGATAAAAAGCAGGTTATCTTGGAGCCGGAAGAGTCGCAAGTGCGAGTGTAAAAAATGAGCTTCATCGGCTTCATGCAGTAATTATGGTATGTGTCCAGTTTATCAAGTATTCATGCATATACTGATATATGTGTGTCTTTTTTAATGACAGAGATAAAGAGAAAGTGAGTGGTGGCTACATCGTTGTGGATCCAGTGCTGAGGGTGGGAGCCAGCAATGACATCCTCCCACTGGACTGCATCAGCAGTCAAACATACTTGGCCAAGTGCCTCGGCCCACTGGACAAATGGCTTGACAGGGTCAGGGTCGCAAAGGAGACTGGTGAGTGGGCTAGCATGGCAGGGCAATTTCTTCTGAATTAAAATCCTACAGGTACTTCACATTGCAACACTGACCGTACAGATATTGGGTAATAATTAATTTGAAGTTTACAAGTAAGATTAAAACAGAAGTCGGCCGCTGGCACCTCCTTCCAATGACCTCACACAAGTTGTGAAAGGCCACAAGCTATGATTTGTAGGGTATTGACATGTAGTCTGTGATATCTCTCTGCCAAGTCATGGCAAGAATTTATGAGCCTGTAATCCCCTTTGGCTCAGTGATCATCTAATCAGACAAAAATATCATGTAGTCTGAACTTGATATAATGGGTATCAGTCCCAGATGAGTAGTTCAAAGGAGTCTTACCCAGATATTTTTTTACCCAAATTATAGACCTGGGGGCTGTAAACATCCTCCATTATGGACTGTGGTATGACTGATTGCTCAGAACGCAACACAATAATGACTCTATGCAAAGTATAAAATCTATTGTACAATGTAACAATAACAATGGGTTCTTTATTTTAGTTTTCATGGTACTTTTGCTCTTTTTGGTTTAGGCTACAACATGATCCACTTTACTGCGCTGCAGAAGCTTGGTTCTTCTGGCTGCTGCTACTCCATAGCTGATCAGCTGGAGTTAAACCCTGACTTCTCACGTGATGGGACGTCCTACACCTGGAGGGACATTGGCAATCTGGTGGAGATGCTGAGGAAAGACTGGAACATGGTCTGCATCACTGATGTGGTCTATAACCACACAGGTAAAGTCATGGATGAATTACTAAAACTGGATAGGCTAATGGGCCCAACGAGTTGGAACGCTCCATGACATTCACCTCCAAAATAACCAGAAAGAGACAACCAGACAGATATACAGACAATCACAGACAAAAACTACTGTAAAGAGACTCAAAATGACCACAAAGAGATGAAAATCATCTATAAATTGATGCATAATAACCAAAAGAGACACAAAAAGACATCAAAGAGGTGCAAAACAACCACAATGAGACACAACACAACTACAAACAGGTGCAAAATGCCCACAAGGAAATGTAAAGCGACCATGAAGAGACAAATAATTTGAAAATAGATACAAATCAACCACAAAGAAATGCATAATCACCCCAAAAATGCACAAAACAATCACAAAGAGACACAAACTATCATGGTTTGCATACAGAGCACAGGATGGAGCATCAGCACAGGTGCAGGCAACAGGAACAAACAAGAACACAGCTCCACAACAAAGGCTATATGACAGCAACATGACAATCCAGCAGGGAGCAGGTGGAAGTGACTGATATAAGTATGGTGTCTGGTGTCTTATAAACCGTCCACGGGTAGAGTAGTTACGGTTGATGGTACTGAGCTGGTGGATGGTGTTAGAGCTTTGGGCAACAGCTGAATGGGTGTTTGCTGTCGGCATAATGTCACTCAGTTACATACCCTCACCCTTGGTGAGTGTGTAGTTTGCCTCTGAGAGAGATAAGTAGGAGTTACCCCTACTGCTGGCCTATCAGTGACTAAATCAGTTGCCAACAGCAACATAGACACAGGCTCCTCCAGTTTCTCAATTGTCTGAATTTTGGTATTTTCCCTGCACTGCAATTTTGCCTGCAACCAAGAGTCTTTTAATTTTTTCTCTAGTTATTGACACAGCTAGTTTGTGAGAGTCCATTTTCATAGACAAACATTTGCAGACATTTTAGTGCTATGAACATACAAATCTCCATCACTGTGTTTGAACTTCACGCCAGGTGAAAGCACAATATTTCTTAAGATAAAGGGCCTAACATGAAACCCTGAAGTACCCCTATGTTGTCCTGAAGAGAGTCAAATAAGCATTTCCCTATAGGTGGACCCTCTGGATGGTTGCTCGAATAAGATTTTATCCAAGAAAGAATACTTTGAGAAATTTATAAACGTTACCAGTGTAATGGTTTAATGGTTAACAGACCTTCTGTCACATGTAAAAGCTGAACCCAAATGGTAAGGTTAACAACCAAGTCCTTCTCACTCATGAGGGGGAAGGTATCCTGGGCAGGCAGACAGATTGATGATCCTGAAGACAAAGTGGACAGGTGTAAGATGAGACCACAGGCAAACAACAAGTTAATGAACACACAAACAAACAAGCGAGCAGGTAACCCTGAACCCAAACCGTAATGGACTGAATGCCTCACTGTGATTCAGATAATTAGCTGGTCAGTTACCCAACTCTCAGCAACCTTAGAGGTAACAGGAAGGATGCAAACATAGTTGGGTCACCTGATTTTAATATCAGAGCAAATGGATTATTTTTATGTAATAATGGGTGGCAATTGCACAATGACACAACTGTATTGTTCTGTGCTGTGCATTATTTTTACCTGCTGCTGCAGTGACTCCGTACGATGAGTGAAAAGTGATCTTGTCTTATTTTTAACAACCATAGTGACTGTGCTGTGGTGGAAATAAACCACAGCTGTTGGCCTTTCCAGCAGGCAGTTGTGGCTGTTGCATCAGCGTCTCAGTTTCCCCATTGACATTTAGTCTCTGTTCATGCTGAAGGTCATATACATAGATAGGCTGTCAGACCTCAGACAGAAAAACCTTCCTTTCTTAGATCTTCATTTACTTCAACTACAATGTGGTACATTCACGTTTCAGAGTGTTATCATCAGTATAGCTTGAATTCTGATGTCATTGCTTAGCAAAGCTATACGTAACCTTTTGCCACATCACCTTGTTGTCATCAGCTTCACTAAAGAGGCCTCATCTGTTAATTGAAATAATATTTTATTTTTTACAGCAACTGAACATATTTCAGTCTGTTTCCCCTATGGTGTTCTTGGTCTTCTGCACAGAAGACCATTGTTGTAATCAGTCAATTATGTAATTAAAGAAAATGTTGACGTGGCACTGGATACAGAGCTTACACTCCTCTCCTCTCCTCTCCTCTCCTCTCCTCTCCTCTCCTCTCCTCTCCTCTCCTCTCCTCTCCACTGTCTCTAGCGGCTGACAGTGAGTGGATTCACCTCCATCCTGAATGTGGTTACAACCTGGTGAACGCTCCCTATCTGAAACCAGCGTGGCTCCTGGACAGAGCTCTGTGGCACCTCAGCTGTGAGGTGGCTGATGGGAAATATACTGAACAAGGAGTACCAGCACTCATTCAAAATGAGCAGCACATAAATGTGAGACTTCATGTTCTTGGGTGCTTGTGAAAATAAGGTTCATCTTACATGTTTTTATTACCAATAACCATGTTGGTCAGTTTTTGTTTTTGTCCCCACAAACTGTTGGATGTTAAATCTGCTCAGTGTGAGGCAGCTCTGTCTCCTAGAAATCACCTTCATTTAGCCTGCAGCTAATTTGCAACAGCAAATTCTTATGGCAGAAAACTAATACTGCACATTAATGAGAAAACTGTGTTAACACACTTTTCAAGTCACAAATTGTATTTTCCACCATATTATTTAATCTTTCAATACAATATCTGCTCATGTTGACTACAGAATCATGAAGTATTTTTATAATTAGGCTATGTTCAGGCACTTGGTTGATATGACTAAGGTTTGGGTGAGGCTGTGGTCTTGGTGTGTCCCAGAAAAAATCTGTAGTGACTTCACACAAGATGCACAAAGTCTTTATAAATGGACACAATCATTTTTCACTAACCTGGACCAAACTGATTCTGCTGCCTAAACCTAACCACACACAGAACTCAGGATGTGAACCCCGTTACCTGTCGTCAAAGTTCTGCATTTTGTACTCCCATCATGCACCATGTCCACTTCCCTGTGACCTAATCCGCAATTCTGTTTGTCACCAGAGTGACACTGGGCAGTTGGTGCTGTATAATGTGACTTCTAGTAGACTAAATTGTGTAATGACACAATATAAGTATGTTGTGTGTAGCTTTATTGTCTTTTAGCTCCTTGTTTTGTTCTGCACCAACAGACTACATGGTGACCAATCACCAACTGACCTATACGATACTGTGCACCAGCGTTGGGCAAGTTACTTAAAAACTGTAAAAAGTTATTACAAATTAATCAATGAAAAAGTGATTACATTACTTTACTAATTACTCAGCAGAAAAATGTATGCATTTTACATTATTTGTTACCTTTGTTATTCATTTGTCAAGTCCATCAAAAGTGCCTTCAAACAACTCCGACACCTCCACACCCTCACATCACATCTTTTGTATTTAACATCTGTAGGAATGGAAAACAATCTGATTGAATGTTTTCTTCATTTTGCATTTGTGTGTGTGCGTGTGCGTGTGTGTGTGTCAGGCTCTGCGCTGCATACTGCTGCAGCAGGTCTTCTCCAGGCTCAGGCTGTGGGAGTTTCTGCAGGTCAGCGTGGATGCAGCTGTGGAGCAGTTCAAACAGCTGCTGCAGGCTGGTGAGACAACAATGATAGAGGAGCACACTTTAGTTACACACGCAACCTTTCTGCAATTGATACTGAACTTGAGAAATGTGCTTTTTTTGATGAATTATTTCAGTAATGATATGTTAGAATATTTCATTAGGTATTTTTAAACCACCAAGTTAAAGTCATGAAAACACAAGTTCAGAATGATGATGAGCTGTGTCTATGGACGTTTGTTCATATAGGTAATTCAGGTGTCAGGTCCAGGTCTGCTCCAGAGTGTAAGAAGCAGCTACTGATGGTGCAGGACCCTCAGCATCGACGCTTTGGAAACACAGTGGACATGAACTCTGCCCTGGACATATTCACACCTCACAGGTGACTCATCTCTCCAGCCTCAACATACTGGACTTTATTCCCCATGTGGCAGGCACAGTGTAGCCAGATACAGGCAGTCAAGATATTACAGTAATACTATTACTGTCAGCTTTTCACTGGTAGATTCTCTATGGTGAAGTATTTTAGATTTTTAGAATATATATCAAGAAAGTAGATAAAAATATGCACTGAATTACTCACAGGGCCTAACAGTATCATATGATGCTTGTATTAATGTGATCGATTTCTCTATCTCCCTTTCTCTAGTGACAGTATGAGCCCATCAGCCATCCAGGACTGCTGCAGCTGCTTCAGAAGGAGACTGGAGGAGCTGAACTTTGAACTGTACAAAGAGATGATCCACCACACAGAGAGGGTGCGTCTATGTGTGTATCTATGTGTGAGATTTGGCCTGCATAACAGATTTCTTTTCAGTTCTTACTGTTCAACTTTCCTTTTGGGTTCGACTTTTTGTTGAAACCCCACTGCTGTTTTATCTCCTCAGGCGACTAACTGCATTGTGGAAGGTGTAATTCATGAGCGTCTTGCTGATGAGGGACCTAAACTGGGCCAAGTTACAAGGAGATATCCTCTCTGTCCCAGGTAGCCTCTCCTACCATTAAATCTCACTACTGTAATTAGCTTAATTTTTTCCCCAAGAGATCAGAACACACAAGGAGAAAATGCAGTATAAAGTGTACAGCAATGTGAGGAATGTAGATCATTTTTAGAGATTCTAATAAATTAGTTACTGTACCCCCTTCAGGTATTTCACTTTTCCATTTGAAAAAATGGGTTTTGATGAAGAGGCGCAGCTGATGGCGCAGAGAGAGAAGGCGTGTTACATCCTGGCTCACGATGGCTTTGTGGCAGGAACTGATCTGCTGAGGAACTTTGCTGAACCAGGTAAACAACAGGTGTCACCTGAGGAGCTGGTATCCAGAGCTATGGCTCACCGCACAGTATCTTTTTTTTAACCTTGTTTTTGCATTAAACAAATGCTGGGTCATATAGCTCTTTATATTTCTCAAAACCAATGTGTATTCTTTCCTCACGAGAAACAGCTAGCAAACAGAGCTGGGCCAGGAAGTAAAAAACAGCTTTTTCTCTGGAGAGAAATGAGTTAGTTCAGGGGCAGCAAAATAGGGCAGGGCTGAGGGGGTTGTACATAGAAAATAACAGCGGTAGCTGTTTTGACAGACACTGTTTGGCAGCGGTGTGTTTTTATCATCCTACTTTTTCTTGCATGATTTATTTACTTGAAAATAAATAAATTGCTGTAATTGCTATTTCTCAAAGAAAATCGAATGCTAGTTAGGCAGAAAGGTTAGCTCAGGCTGGGAACAATCACCTGTGGACTGGCATATTGGTGAGAGGGTGAGTGATGACCGACTGTGCTTTATTCATGTGTCTATGTGCCAGGTATGATACTAATAACCGTGGTGATCTCCTGACCTTTCATCACATCATCAGGTCTGGTTTCTGACCAAAGGCCTGCAAACTGCTGACTAATCCACCAACCACTTTGACAAATTTGCTGACAAATCTCCCCATGCAGGCAATCAGATCTCACACAATGAATGGAGAGATACTACCAAGTTTCCTGAAGTGCCATCTCTCCTTCATTTCGTCCGCAGGCTCACAAGTCTACTTGCGGAGAGAACTGGTGTGTCAGGAAAACACTATCAAGCTTCGTTATGGAGAGAAACCAGAGGACTGTCCTTACCTGTGGACTCATATGAAGACATACACAGAGATTATAGCCGAGGTCTTCTCTGGTTTATGCCTGGTCAACTGCCTCTCCACCCCTCTGCATGTGGCTGAGGTATTCTCCTAACTACTCTTGCTGTTTCAGTGCAGCTGACTGATCCTGACTCTGCTGAGCATAACTCACGAAGGTGTTGCATGCATATTGTTGGTCATAATATACTATAAATCTTTCATCCTTAAGACCAATGCTATTGCTAGTACCTTTTTATCCTCCCCTTATCCATCACCTTGGTGCTAAGGTAACTGAAGTAACCATAAGCAGCACTAATGCTGGGCAGACACTAAGCAAGATTAAGATTTTAAACCTGAATTGGACAGTAGACCTAATTTCTGCCAAACTGGCTGTTGTTTGATACTCAATTTGAAGGTGGTGGTGTTGGTGGATCACTGATTAATTGTTTTAGTGATCAGTGACCTAGCAGGTAGATGAGCAGCTGCACATCTGATACTGCAACTTTGGTCGGCTGTTGCAGTTGGAGCAGTTCTACAATCTTCTGGTAGAGGATCTGTTATAAGATATAATGAACTCATTTTAACATCACTGGAAGAGGAATACACTGCAAACTATGTGTGTAATGTCGCATTTTGGAGAAGATAGTGTAAAATTTTGCAACTCTGTTAAAAATGTTTGATGGGGCCCACACAGAGTGTTAAGAAAAGAGAACTTGGACCCTTATCCGTAATTATGATAATTCATGACAACAGCAAATACTGCAGCGAATTAAAAGATGCATATGAGTCTCATCTAATTGTGGCCATTTATTTTGACAGACTCCAGGTTAACTGCTGTCTACTTTATGTGTTGGTCCCTGTAGGCAATGCTTGCAGCAGCCAGAGCCATCAAGCCTAACCTCTATGTGATAGCTGAGCTCTGTACCGGCAGTCAGCTTATTGACAATGTCTTTGTAAACCGCCTGGGAATCACCAGTTTGATGCGAGGTACTGACCCCGACCCCGAGCTCGATCCTGATCCCATCTCCTCGCTCTTCTCCGCTCACTGCTGTGCTGGAAAGTGCACACAGTTTAGAAAAAGCACTGCGAAGTGTAGTGGATTGTAAAGAGCAGCTGTGAGCTGTTTAGACTGGGAATGACACTAAATATCTTCTTCCTTTTCTCTTTCTTCTTCTTCTCCTTTGGCTTTTGAATATAACTGCATCTCACATGAACATGAATTTTCCATATTATCACTGTTTTTCTGTTTTTAATACAAATCTGTTAAACTATCTATCCTTGGTAAACCTGTAATTTTCACCTGCTCCCTTAATCCTTTCAATTTAAACCGTGGTTCATCATCATGTTGCATGTTAAATCATTCCTCTCTTTTTTTTTTGCATGTCTTCTTTGTTCATCTATCTACCTCCTCCTTGTCTTTCTGGACTTAACTCTTTGCGTACTTTTGCATGGTGTGGGGGTGACCCTGCTGGCTGTGTTTGGTGTGTTTTGGCTCTGCAGTACATGCTCGATCAGGCTCGTGCTCTGAGACCAGACCTGTATGTGGTGGCTGACCTGTTAAATAGGAGTGAGGAGCTGCAGAATGCCTGTGTGACTAGGCTGGGCATTACCTCACTCATCAGAGGTAAGCAACCACACCAGCATCGTGTGTGTAGTTCCAACTGCTACATTTTCACATGATATGTACCCCTGTTATTCAGATTTAATTTTGTTCATGAGTTAGGGCTGCACACAATGACAAAAATACTGAAAATGTATGCAATCAGACTAGTCAAATACAAATGGCAACCTCCAGTGCTGAAAAATTAAGTCAACATGGAAAAAAACCTGCAGTTCCTCAAATGACCACTAGAGGCTGGTTCCAAAAGTGAGTCAATCCACTTGTTAAAATGTTTACAGCCTGGTATAAACAGAAGTTATGGTCTCTCGCTAAGTTCTCCCTTCATGACAACTGTACAGGGATACATTTTTATATGACGAGTTGGGATGTTTCAGCCATACTTGGTGATCTGAGCATGTTTTCATATACAGTAAATCTTGTCATCATTAATACTTGCTGATATGAGGTGCAGAAGCTTCTCTTCCCTCTGTATCTCTGCCAGATGCTGCAGGTGCTGCAGAAAGTCAGGAGGAGGGGCGCTGGCTGTCTTGGTTTGGCAAGGAACCTGTCGGTGCCTTCATCCAGCCCAGCCTTCGGCCTCTGGTCCCAGCTGTTGCTCACACCATGTTCATGGACATCAGCCCAAATGATCACAGTCAAATCCAGGTATGTTTTCATCTAGAATACAGACTAAATAACCAAATATTTTACTGCTGACATAACTGACATATCTTCCACACCCACTACTAAATATACTGCCACTCATTGTTTACATTATTTTACTGTGTTTTTTGTGCTGTTATTTTACTGTTTACTGTACAATAGGTGATTCTGATCTAATACGCATTTTGTCAAGTTCAGTCTCCTTGTGCTCCACTGGCACAAATAAAAATCTGTTCTTGCACAGCACTGGCAGTATAAATGGGAAATAAACAGAGTGGCTCAGACTGCCAATTCCAGCCAAAGAAGGCACTGAGAGCAAAGGCAGGAAATCTAGGACATGCTAGAGGGGAGTGCCATTGTAAGGATTACAAAGAGAAGGTGCAGTCTACCCTTCTGTTGCTGCCACACTGTGTGGAATTTTGAATGGGATTGATTGGGACTGCAGATAAGAGACCGGTGGTTGACTGGGGTTAAGGCGAGTGTGAAGGTGAGTGCATGCAGGAAGGTCTACATGCAGCGATCTGATAGCAGTTTTCTCCATACCATAATCTTATTGTCAAGAAGAAGAGATGGCTGAGGAACAGCCAGAGGAAGAACAACAAAAATTGAAAAAGAAGGGGCAAGGGTAAAAAGCTGTAAAACAAAAACACAACAGTGGACAATGGACATTGGACTGGAAAAGAAATTCAACCCTGGACTTAGCTGCCTTTTGCCTGTTGTGTTGTTTCAGAATTGTTCAGTTTATGACTTCTTGCCCAACTCTACCCTGGTTTCTATGGCCTGTTGTGCTACAGGAAGCACTAGAGGATATGATGAGCTTCTTCCTCATCAGGTAAAGTATAGCATCTCTCCCTGATATCTGAACATGAATTTTATTGAATTTCAGATGGTCTTCATATTTTTTTAATTCAACTAATATGAGACAAATTACGCACAAAACCATAAACATTGTTTCTACCCATAACCTGTCCAACTTGTGAATGTGGATGAGCACACAACTTTTCCACTGGACATCTGGGAACTATAATGACCTACAGAAAATTTCAGCGGCAATTGGCATTAGTGGTTCTATTTTGTGTCATTTAGCCACATAATGACTAAAAGAGACAGAGGCTGTTTTATGTAAATATTTTCATTAGATTTTGTAATGCATTATGTTATGCAAAAAAATCTATATTTGATTTCAATATATTATTGATTTCAAAGAACTAATCCAATATTGTCAGTAGAATATTTTAATGGGCTGATCCTGTAACCACCTACAAAAGAAAATGATCTTATCTGTTTTGTTAGCTGTTCAGGGATTAACCTTTAGTGTGTTGTTCAGATCTCAGAGGATCATCAGTACACTTACTGGAACTCTGACCAGGTCAACCTGCAGACTGGGATCGTGGCTGCCAAGTTGGCTCTGAACAGGCTTCACCAGGAACTGGCTGCTGAGGGCTTCACGCAGGTCTGTTCTCTCATTCACATACAGCATGAATACCTGGACCAGCCAGAGCTCTTTGGTGCCTGACTTTTTATTTTTGTTTCCTGATATTATTTGTGCGTGTTAATGAAAGGCAACAAAAACAAGATGCAGCTGAGGGAGAATGTAAAACAGAACCTGGGCAGAGGGGGCCGATGTGACGCTTCATGCAGTCCCGCTGAAGAGAACACATCTCCTGCTGCCTTCATGAAATATGTTTGACATAGTTAATAACAAACTTCCTGTGAGCTTGTTATTTGTATGCAGACAGACTGCACACTTAATGAAATGAGGTACTAAAACAGAGTAGTGGACACATTTCTTTCTTTTCAGTTGAAGTGTTTAACTCCGATTTTTGTTACCAGTTGGAGGCAAATATTAGTTTGTCTACAGGCTGATAGATCTCAGTGGCGAACTGAAGTTTGACTTATAAACTCGTGATGAGATTCAGGACACACAGCTTCACCTTTTCATTCTCGTTACCATCAGCTTTGCTCATGCCACCATGAAACTTGAGGCCGCTGAGCCTGAAACAATATGATAATTATCCCTCAAATGTAATGTAGATTCCTCCTCAACCCCCTCATGAAACTGGAATCATGACTTGATTTGTTTCCATACACTAAATCCAGGCTTTCTGCTGTCATTTTCTGGTTGGATGTGCAGGTGTATGTGGAACGGCTGGGTGAGGGCGTGACTGCAGTGACCAGACACTGTCCCAGCAACCACGAGTCTGTGGTGGCTGTGCTGCGAAGACCAGTCAAGAATCCGGAGAGAAACCACTATACACATGATGTTCCACCCATGTTCATACCAGGTGATTGTCCTGCAACCTCATCCTCAGCCTAAACCTTTGTCTTTAAGCTTATCCTAATCCTCAGAGGCACGCTACATCCACTTTCAGAGACTGGAATCAACCTGGACTCTTTGTTTATTAACTGTACAGGTCAGGTTAAAGAGGTGGTGTTGGAGGCTGTGACCATTGTGAGTGACACCAACAGAAAAGATGACAAAAACATCAGTGGGCTGTCAGCGTGCACTGTCGAGATCAGAGAACACATTCAGGTGTGTACTGCTGTCATCTTCAGTGGGTTTGGGAGTCTGATACACTGATGCATTCTGCACTGTGGGCCCGAAGCTCAGGTTCTGTGTGACGTGGCTAAGTGTTTCAAAATTCTTGCAGGTGAAGGACAGTGAAGTGGTGAAAAAGGCTGACACGGTTTTGAAACACAACAGTGTTGGTCAGGAGATAGTGTTTGAGAAGTTCACACCTGGCTGCATCGTCATCTTCAGGTGGGTCAGCGAGTGCTGTTCTTAATTTGACAGAATCACTTTTAGTTTTAAATGTGTCTGGTCTGGTTTGGCTCTACTTGTGGTCTATGTTCTTCTGCAGAGTGACTCTGGAGCCCGGGTCCCAGGAGCAGCTGGGGGCTCTGAGACGCCACCTGATCCAGTTTAGTCCTCAGTACCAGAGCGGCAGCCTGGCCGAACACAGCACTCCGTCTATTCTCACCAAGCCACTGATGACGTTCGTATGCCTTAACAATTAAAATAACAACAACAACAGCAACAATCATAATTGATCTCTTAATGACAATGAAATTATTGAAAAATAAAATTTCAACCAAACCTGAATAATGTTGAATGACTGTGCCGGGTGCACATATGTAGTAACCTCTCACTTACACTTTAGCAACAGGGAAAATACAGCTGTGATGTGATGATTCTGTCACAACCAGCAGTCGTACCACTTTAATGACACTTTCATTCCGTACCAATTATTGTCAAAGAGTAAACAATTGCAATATGTGCTCATTGGCACTTAATATTCTGCTGAGCTTAAGTGAATAAGAGGAAGTGAAGGAAGACCACTACTGAAACACACCCACTGTCATTGTAGGAAGCTTGACAACTTTCAGTTTTTCTAGTTCTACAGCAGATTGGATTTCTGAACGCTTCATAAAAAAGGATTCTGAAATGCTTGATAAATACAGGTCTAGATGAATATTTCCTGACAGTTGCCTAACAATCCTTTATCAGTACAGAAGACTCATTACAGTCTCTGTGTGATTCACGAGCCTTGATCAGTGCATAGATGTTTTTCCCCTAACCATGTCATTTTGTCATTTATCATCGTCATCACTACTGATCTGCTTCTTCTTCCTCAGCATCATGTCCAGGGTGACCCCGGCTGACATGAACATGCTGCTGTACCGCTGTGATGCTGAGGAGAGAGAGGACGGAGGAGGATGCTACAACATTCCTTCTTGGTTACCTCTCAACTATGGAGGCTTGCAAGGTACTTAAAGCACACAGATTAAAAGCCAGGCAAGTTGAAGGTATGCACCAGTATCATCATCATCATTATCATCATAGTCATCATCATCGCCTTTATCAACATCATGATTCCACAATTTGTGCTGTACCAGTTTTCATGAAGAGTTTATGGTCCTTAGGGCTGATGTCAGTGATGGCAGAGATTCGTCCGAAGAATGATCTCAGTCATCCGCTCTGTGACAACTTGAGACAGGGAGACTGGATGATGGACTATGTCTCCAATAGACTTTTGGCCAAGGGTGGAGCTGTGGGAGAGGTGAGCTTGGGTCAGATTAGCTCTCATGGTTTTACTAGACCTGGTTAATATTGTCACAAGCCATCAATAACTAATGAGGGAAACTCCAGCACTTGTGAGAGTCAACTCCTCAATGCTGCAGAAACAAAGTCACCATCAAATCAGCAGTTAAAACCTGACCATGGAGCCTCATTGTTGAACTTGAAAACAGTGGTGCACCCACTGTCCACCTCCTGGACTGGAAAAAAAAACATACCCAGTAAATCCTGCACTGGCTATGTGTACTAGATAGCAAAATGAAACATTGGCCCAGTATACACCCTGGTTTCATGGCCCGAGTCTGGCCCATATACTTCCATATCTGGGTAGATTCCAGCTGTTACCCTCCATGTGCCAGATTTGGTCCAGATGTGGAAGTAGCATATGACAATTGTGCTGTATATGGGCCAGACTTGGGCTGTGGAACTGGGCAAAGTTGGCAAATAAGGGATTTAACACAGGAGACAGGGCTGGCAGAGCAACCAGCCAAGAATATCAACTAATAAAATATAAACTATTAAAATTTTGTGATATTTCTGTTTGTCACTTGTGGACAGAGGATGTTTAGAAAATCTGTCTGCATTTGTGTGAATGTGGCTTTGGAGCTGCTGAGATATTGCTGCTCTCTGTACAGTGCAACGCAGTGGAAAATCTTTGTAGAGTTGATTGCTGTTGACCTTTGACCTACAGGTGGGCCACTGGTTGCAGGCCATGTTTGGCTACCTGAGACACATCCCCCACTACCTTGTGCCTTGCTACTTTGACGCCATCATCCAGGGCGTCTACACCACCGCTCTGGAGGCTGTTTTCAAACGCATGTCAAGGTCTTTTTTTCTTAGTTTACTTTCTCTACTAGTTTTTGATGGATGGATTACTTATATGGGTTTTTCATACATACAGTATTACATCATATTTTGAGTACAGTATTTGAATGGTTACACATTGTTCTTCAGACTCTGTGCATCAGCACATTGAATTTGAAAAACAAGCAAGGATATTTCAAATTAAATTATCTGGAATGTATATTATTTAACTCGACTTTAATGCACATTAATCTATAACAATTATATGTTTTGCATGCCTAGTAGTTTGATTTATTCCATTGTGGATTCTCCAGACTGATTCTGCATCATAATCTGACTTAAAATGATAAATGATGAATTCTCTGCTCACCTGTCTATTGTGTTCCCTTAGCTTTGTGCAGAATGGGTCCAGCCTTGTTAAACAGCTGGCACTGGGTTCGGTGCAGATGTGTGGTGTGTATCGCAGTTGGGCCCTGCCAGCCCTATCTCCTCACCTGAAAGATGCTACAAATGGACTTGATGAAGCCAGTGACCAGGAGGAGCTGGGCTGTATGTCACTGGCAGCAGGTCTGTGTTTCCACTTTTGCTCTCACTTTTCATAAGATTAGAAAAGGACATTCCTGCGCTGAAGCCACTCAATATACATAGTGAAATAAATATATATACAATACAAGAGTATTGTTTGGTCAAAAACAAGTGTCCACTGTAGCTGTTTTAAAATATTACTGAACTTTTTTTATTCGATAGAGAACTTTATTAATCCCAAAGGGAAATTATAGTGTTAGAGCAGCCACTGAAAATCACAAAACAATCAGGTAGCAATACAGTTATAGGCTACATTATATACAGTAACTAAACTGACTAAATAAAGTATGGAAATAGAAATAACTAGAAAAGAATAGGGAAGACAATAGAGGCGAAAGATAGATCCATAGCCATACTACATGTAGGTTTTGTTCAACATATAGTCTGTGAAATAAAGTACATCTTATATTAGTGTACTAAATAGGTTATACATACACCAGTGCCCAGAGATAAAAGCTGTTGCTCTTTGCTTCAGGTCTTCCTCACTTCTGTGCTGGCATATTTCGTTGTTGGGGTCGTGACACCTTCATTTCGCTGAGAGGATTGCTCCTGCTGACCGGGAGACACCTGGAGGCTCGGTGAGTCTCCGCACAACTTCACCAGACGGGAACTTACTGTAGACTTCAAGACATTTAGACCACGGTATATTCAGTCTGTTTGGACTGAAGACAAAACAAACTAATCTGATTAGTGATGAATCCCACTGCTGTGTCCAGCAGCATTAAACTATTGTCCTGACTACCACAGGAACATCATCCTGGCATTTGCGGGAACACTGCGTTATGGCCTGATCCCCAACCTGCTGGGCCAGGGTGGCAGTGCTCGCTACAACTGCAGGGACGCTGTGTGGTGGTGGCTGCAGTCTATCCAGGAGTACTGCACACTGGTACCTGATGGTGTCTCCATCCTCAAGTGTCCTGTTTCCAGGATGTACCCCAACAATGTATCTGAGCCTCAGCCTGCTGGAGCATCGGTAGGACTTGGTGCTATGTTCTTATTGGTTCTTTACATGATCGAGAGCCACTGTCGATCAAATCCATACCAGATACTATAGTTACTAAAACCATAGTCTTTTTCTTTTATACTGTATTAGACATGAATAAACTTAGTTCAATCGCTAGTCTAAATAACTAACACATACTATAGAAATTATCTGGTTCCATGCAAAAAAGTCCAAGGTACATGCCTACTCAAACTTCTGTCACATCAGCTGCTAATAGCAGCTAAAGATTGTGCTAGTGGGAAAAGTGAAAACACAGTTTGAATTTCCTACCGTTCTGATTCACACACTAATCATTTGATATGGATCATTTGAAAAGTGTGTTTTTTCCTCCAGGATCAGCCGCTGTATGATCTGATCCAGGAGGCCATGCAGACACACATGCAGGGTATTCAGTTCAGAGAGACCAACGCTGGCCTGCAGTTAGATCCCAACATGACTGAGGAAGGTATTTTTATGTGCTTATAACAATACTACTAACTGATGCTTAGGTCAGGCTACTCCCTGTTCCCTGTGTAGATTAAACTGTGAATTCTGAAAAAGCCATTTATGTGTTATTAGTGCTGAAATTAGGGTCACAAATCAGTCACCTATTGAATCAACCTTTTTGAGCCTGTAAACATAAATTTGGACATTTGCAGAAAAGATTTCTATTTGTCAAAAAAGAGAATAAAATATGTGAACAAATCAAAACTGTGTATAAACTCAGCACTCAAATTTCCCACACAGTGTTTTTACACCTGAATCTGATTGGACAATGACAGTCCATCATAAGGCAGAGTCAAATCAGACAGCAGGTGGTTCTGTTACTTAAATCTCTGCCACAGGTCCTGAAAGATAAAGAAGAATTAGACAGATGACGGCATTTTATAAGAGTTCGGTTTTGGACCTAAATGGAAGTGCAGACCAGGAGGCAGAGAATCCTTAACGGGCAATTGTAAATTTGAGTGATGCATGGATCTGGGCTCCCACTAGGATTCAATGTGGAGGCTGGAGTGGACCAGACCACTGGCTTCATCTATGGAGGAAACCGTTTCAACTGTGGGACTTGGATGGACAAGATGGGCGAGAGTGAGAGGGCGCACAACAAGGGAGTCCCTGCTACACCCAGGTATGTTTCCTCCCTTTTCTCCAGCTTTGTTTGTCCCACAAACATCCATCATTATTATTTTTATTCTGTGTAAACTTACTGAGGACTGGGATTTCTCAGGCTCTGGTTATACTGCATGAGTACCACTTATGTAAGTGATAAATGGCCTTATTGTCTGTGAAGATTGTCAGAACAAACCTGTTTGCCCAACAATTTCAGATGATCAGGTTGCATACCTGTAAAACTATAGAAACCAGTGTGACCTGAAAACTCCTCCTCCCCAGAAAGAATAAAAAGACTTAGTTACCCACTGATGTTCTTTTGTTTCAAATACATGGCTTTGACTTGGCCATTGAACAGGCTGGGGTGGTCTGGTACCATGTAGTTCCATGTAGGTATGTGATGGCTAAGGCTTTATGCTTTGTCGTAGACGGTGGTGCAGGACAAAATAATCTCACCACACAACTATTTATAATAACATGCTTGATTTTATTCATCATATGCAATCAGTTGTCCATTCTTGCTTCCTGTAGCTTCACAACATTTCTTAAATGTGGGCCCCTCAGTATCACAGCAGCGAACTGGTGATAACAACTCATGTCACAAATTAAATAAATGTAAATGTAGGATTTGATATGTTAGGCTTTTAATTTCTCATAGGCTTTCTTAATTTCTCATATAGCCAGAATTTCAGTGGGTTAAATAGGCCACTGGCAGTAATGGAATGAGATACTAAGACAGTGTTGTGGGTACATTTCTTTATTCTGAGCTGATGGAGTGTTTGTCCTCCAGTCAGCAGCTGGAGGTAAACAGTAGTTTATCTGGAGGCCGATGAGTCCCGGTGATGAAACAAAATGTGAAAGACAAACCTCTGTGAAACTGTGAGGAGGTTCATGATATCAGCGGCTGAGATGGCAGGCAGAGGGACACCAGTTTTTACCTAGACACACCTTCTGAGTTACATAAATGGACAAACTGCTGTGAATCTCTTTGATCTGCAAAGTTATCTGTGTGTGTGTGTGTGTGTGTGTGTGTGTGTGTGTGTGTGTGTGTGTGTGTGTGTGTGTGTGTATCTATATCTGTGTGATCTAGGGATGGCTCTGCAGTGGAGATAGTGGGTCTGTGTAAATCCACTGTATGCTGGCTTGTGAAGCTCCACAATGATGGGCACTTCCCCTATGCAGAGGTCAACATCTGCAGAGGAGGTACAGCCATTCATTTACACTAACATGATCTACGGTGGCTTGCTTTGTACCTCATTTTAACACCACATCTGTTGAACATGTAAATATAGTCAGAGGTGCACAAGGTTGACCCATATTAAGTGCTGAGAGGGTACTGCCGCCTTGCCTTTGTTCACAACTTCAAAAACCCGTTTTGAGACAATTGTTGTAGTATTTACAGTATCAGCTCTAAATGGGCTCTCATTGGCTGAAATCAGCATGGAAGATTGAACGAAACCATTTCAGTTTACTGCTTTCCTTCCTAAAAGCGTTTGTGGTCATTTAATGAATTGATTTGACACTTTCTATGACCATTTTAAACCATCCTCCTCTTCATCCTAGGACAGACATACTCTGTGACGTATGTGGAGTGGGACGCTCAGATCCAGGAAAACTTTGAGAAGAAGTTCTACATCTCCCACAATCCCCAGGACCCTGAGGAGAAACAACCAGAACTGGTCCACAAAAGAGGCATCTACAAGGACAGCGTTGGGGCTTCCAGCCCCTGGTGTGACTACCAGCTCCGGCCTAACTTCCCCATTGCCATGACGGTGGTAAGCATAGTGACAACTGCTGTGCCTGAGTGTACATTTGTTAACTAAATCACTAATCTCAGAGAGCAATGAATCAAATGTCTGATTTTTCTTTGTTATTTTTTATTAGCAGTGTTGAAAATATTTAAGTAGCGAAGTGTTTCATTTGAAGCTGGTTGTTACGACCCTCTTTAGAAAACAGGTTAATCTGTCATACTCATCAGGTATGGCGCTTTACTTTGAAAAACAAATAATGTGAGAAAACGATACATTCACATCATGAGACTAATTACAATAATTAGTTTCACAATTTACTCCAACTGTTGTTTCCTGCACAAATTTCATCATGAACATGTTTGTGTGTGTGTGTGTGTGTGTGTGTGTGTGTGTGTCTGATACAGGCTCCTGAGCTGTTCACTGTGGAGAAAGCCTGGGAGGCTCTGAGTGTAGCTGAGAAGAAGCTGCTGGGCCCCCTGGGAATGAAGACCTTAGACCCTGAGTTAGTTTCCTGAGTGTTGAGCACTGTCAGCTGAATTCACGACATCAACACTGACCTGCGGGACTGTTTGGATTTGGAGGGTCAACATGAATGATTGAAATAATGAATAAGTGGTGGTTTGTGAAAGGATAATTCTGTTTTATTTGAATCTTGTGTGTGTCCTCTAAATGTGGCTATTGTGGCTTAAGTAATTACATCAGCTGTAGTTACAGTAGACAGCTCTCCAGTTAGCTGACATAGGGGTGGAAAGAGTGCTGGAAAATTGCATGTAAATAAAAGTAATGTTATTTAAAAGACATTTTACTCAAGTAGAAGTAAAATTACTGTGTTACACGTTGTTACACTCATGCTGCCTCACATCTACAGCTTCATCTGTGGTGAAGCTGCATAGTCTGTGTTGAGGTGCAGCGCAGCTCTGTCTTTCATTAGTTTACATGTGTAAGTTGTTTACAGTCTGTGGCATATGTGCATGCTGACGCGAAAATCCACCAGTTCATGTGCCCTGGCAGAATTACAAGCCCCCCCCAACCCCTCCTGATAGCAACTAATCTCCATGGTAACAGCAGGGTGACCCAGGTGTTGCTGCACAAACACACTGCTGCAGCTTGTGCTGGAACCGTGCTCTGCTCAGTTTCTTGTTGCCATGCGTTCCACCACACTGTTCACCTGAAAGCTTTTCTGTCCCTTGCTGCTACTACTGTTCGTACAACATTTAAAGGACCCCACCTCCACCCAAGCACCCACCTGTAGGCTCTAACTCTGTTTTACCTGTAAGGGGCAGTTGAGAATCCTTTATGTGCTGGTGATGAGGTTGGAGTCATCAAATTTTATATATTCTACCATCAAATAATAATGTATTCCCTGTGAGTTGGCCAACTGAATGGTTAGAAATGATAGACAAAACTAATCTTTAAAAAAAAAAAAAAAAAAATCAAATTGTGTACATTATTTGTAATCAACTGTTCCTTTGAGGTCTCTGACACATGCACTGTACAAATAATGCAAGATGATGTTCTCCTTCTACCCTGTTTTTCTGCAGTGACATGGTGTATTGTGGAGTCTACGACATTAACATAGACAATGAAAACTTCAACCAAGCTAAGGGCTTCAACTATCATCAAGGCCCAGTAAGCGAACGTACAGTATTCCCCTCCCGACAGCAGGTATTCAGCAGCTTCTGACTCCTGTTTCCTTCCTTTTCAGGAGTGGCTGTGGCCCGTCAGCTACTTCCTGCGCGCAAAACTTCACTTCGCCAAGAAAATAGGAAAGGAGACATATGATGAAACTGTAAACCTGGTGAAAAGCGTTCTGTCTCATCATGCTGTTCACGTGGAGAGGTATGAATCACACCAGCAGCTGTCACTGTTACTGATCCTCTGATCTGTCGGTGGACTTTTAGCTTGTTTAACTTGGTGTTGAAGATGTAGCAAATGCAGGACAATGATGATTCCCATGAATTAATGAGTTTCAACTTTCTTCTTTCAGGTCACCGTGGAAGGGGCTCCCTGGGCTGACCAATGAGAATGGCCAGCACTGTCCCTTCAGCTGTGAGAGTCAAGCCTCATCCATTGCTACCATCCTGGAGGTCCTGTATGACCTTTGACTGCTGTACCCCAAACAACACCATCAACAGTTAGAATTGTTATTTCCTGCTGCATAATTCTGTGTTTCCCTAAGGGCAGGCTGTGTCCTCTGAATCTGAAGTGTTACAAATTTATAGGAATTCAAGAATTTGTGAATAAGGAAGAGTGGGAGTGAACACGCTGCTAAAACTGTGATAAGAAACTGAACACATTCAAGAATTTATTTAATGTAATAAATCAAAAATGTAAAATTACAAAGCACATGTGTCTTTTTTTTTTTTTTTACTATAGCCATCAGTCAGAGTGGTTTTACTCATGGCACAATAATAATCAACACAAACTCTAATCAACATGGTATAAAAATTTAAACTTATAAACTACGATAAAGGAGCTCAGCCATGGTTTGTCTTTGTCTTTATTATTGATTAGCTTTTGATCCAGTCTGGACTTTCATCCAGTCAAAAGCACTGTAATAATACCACAGAAATACCTGCGGCTAAATACAGTTTAAATAAAGAATATATTCCACTATCACACCCATCATCCAAACTCTGTGTGTCCGCAAAGCAGACATACTTTTGGTTCAATAAGCAGGTCACTACTAAATTACAAAGGAAATGCAAATGACAAGAAATACCTTATGTACAGTATGTCCACCAATGTAACCATGAAGATCATTTTACTATTCGGTGGAAACTGTTGTATGATGCTTCCTGTGGATCTGGAGGAGTTTGTCAAGTCTGATGATGTCATAGAGATGTCATCATGGTTACCTGCTTGGAGCCTGTTTGAAAGATGAGGTCATTTACCAGGCTGGAGGTAACTATGGCAACCAATAGCATCTGAAGATGCGTGTAATTATAGTGATTTTTTTTTTTTTTTTTTTGCATAATGAGGAAGCAGTGAAGGTCAGCTCAAGCAAACAAAAGGACAGTGATTGACTCTCATGTTAAATGCACCAGTGACCAGAATTTAAGCTTTCTGCTGCCCCCACATCTCCAGGAGAATGATCTGTGTCGTGGCAAATTTATGGAAAACATACATATGCACACAAAAGGCAAGACAGTCCACAGCTGCTGCACAGTTGAGAGCAAAGGGAAAAAGCAGAAGAAAAAAACACATCTCCAGTTTCACTGTGTTGGTTTTGTCTCCATCAGTAACAACAGAAGCTCTCATTGTTCCAGCTCAGGGAGAATTATCAGAGAATCTATCCTGCTCCTTGTCTTGTGGCTTCAGAAAATTCTGCCATGTCATGGTGTTGACATCATTTACCGACTCGTGCCCACCTTCTCACCCCACAACTCCACCCTGCCCAGCAACCCCAGCACACTGAACAAGGTTATTGTCCTGTTTTATGATGCATATTTTCATACTTCTCATGATTTTTCAGTTGCATTTAAGTTAAGTAACTGTTTTGTCTGCAACATGTGCTTTGTTCTCCATACAGCCTCCTCCCTCCTCTCACTCATTGTTTCCGCACAGTCCCCACCTGAGCTCCTCTCAGGTGAATAGAAGCATTGTCTCACAATGGTGTCTGATTTTCGCCGGCTCTGTTTGTGAGTGTAGTGGAACCTGATCATCACTGTGCAATGGACCACATTGTGTTGCTGCTGGTGTGTGTCGCCCCGGTGGTTCGGTGCTACAGCTCGGGTCAGGTTATGGAGAGCTGTGAAGACATGAGACCCCACCACTCTGGACTGAACCCACAGACAGAGCCAGCGCCTTTCACCGTCACTACAGACAACAGCAGCTACACATCTGGAGAGGAGGTCAAAGGTAAGCAACAGACTTATGGAAACCTGGAATTAGTGGAATGCAGCTAATATAGATTCATGAAAAGATCACATTCAAAACACAAACAATATTTAAACCAAAAAAAGGGTCAGTCCACCCAAATGACTTGATAACATATTTTTTCTAGATGTATGTCTGGGTGTAGATAGTTTTGGATTTATTTGTCCAGGCCTCCACCACAGTACAAGAGAGGTTAGTGGAATTTATTTCACAGTGCGCACAGTAATGAGAGTTGCCCTACTTCGTACAATCCCATGAGGACACTTTTTTAGGAAGTACAGTGTTTCCTTGTGTCTATAGACAGCCGTTGTTTTGCATTCAACCCACATGGTTAAAAGATCAGCTGCACAGATTTGTTCACTGTGACTAACTACCTCTCTGGTGCAGATACCATTGGCTGATGAATTGTTTAGTCGAGTAGATAATTACTCAATTATCCAATCATTAAACAAATTGATCTTTTACATCATTTATTAAGTACGAAGCAAAGCAAATGTGAGAATTTGCTGTTGTTCTTTTTGTCATTGTGAATGGAAAACTTTTGACTTCTGCACTGTTGATAAGACAATACAAGCTCTACAGTAAAATCTAGTTTCTAATGTAGTGAAAATGAATCAACCCGTTGTTTGCTAAATAACACTGAGGTGGAATTTTTTTTTTTTTTTCAGTTCAGCTCCAGGCTCTGGGCTCCACACCATTCATTGGTTTCCTATTACAGGCCAGAGAGGTGGGGAGCCAGTCTCCTGCGGGCTCCTTCAGCCTGACAGCAGAGGCCGCTCAGCTGCTCACCTGCAGCCAGAGACCTGTGAGTTACCCTCATGCACCATAACCCGAGCAAAATGCAGGCCTTCAGCAGCAAACAGAACATAGCATAAGAAAACTTTATGTTGGAATATTTAGTAATTTAAATAAATTACTAAATATTCCAGCAATTTATTTCCACTTTCCTCTATAATGTGAAAGACATATTATTATAATTATAATAATTATAAATTACTAGTCTTGTTTTCATCCTCTTTATCTAAAATTGATACTACAACATGGCACTATGAATTGAGGGCTGTATCATAAAGTGCCACTAATACTAATAATGGATTGTTTTGCAGTGTAACATTTATTTTACAGGGAACATTAAAAATCAAACCACAACATAGAAAACAGTGAAAGGTAAATTGCATTTTATTGTTATCCAGGAGAGAACAACATTGACCTGCCAATGTTAAATTCTAAGCCCATTAGTTTCCATGAGGAGGAACAAGGGAGCTTCTTCTTTTTCTTGGTGTGTGTGGTTCATGTCAAGTTGAAAAACACACATGTTGTTGAGTTCTGTGTTTCACTTTATTTCTTTGTTTGATTTGTTTTCATTTAAGCATTAAAAACTTTCCTACACATGACATCAGCATGTGTTTACACTGTGGCTACATACTGTAGCCCACATAGTGAAGACAGTAGATGCAGCTGCTGTGGTCCTGTGCCAACACAGGTTGCATTCAGGAACAGTACTGTTCCAGACTACAATCAGTGGACTTGACTGAGTAACAATGGTGATAAACCTTCAAACAGAACATGTGATGGTCTCATTTTCTCACTCTCTGTCACACTCTCCGTGTGTGTGTGTGTGTGTGTGTGTGTGTGTGTGTGTGTGTGTGTGTGTGTGTGTGTCCAGAACTCAGCTGTATCTCATAGATCAGAGTCTGCTAAGACCTCCATTCAGGTGAAATGGAGAGCAGAAGCAACAGGAGAAGGAAAGCCCATTCAGTTCCAGTAAGGTTAAATCCAACTGTTTTGCTCTAATCCATTCTGTTCTGTTGTTCTGGTCATTTGTTTTTCTGTTTTTTTTACTGAGTCATTACCACATAATACCCATGTGTTTACCTTGATTCATGGAATCTGGTTCTGGTGTCTCTGCAGTGCCTCCTTTGTGCAGAATTATAAGACATTCTGGGTCAATGTTACAAGTGTTGCCCTGACCTTCACTAATGACAGTACTGGTGGATCGACACCAACAAACACCAGTTCCACCACCACCACTCCACCAACAACAACCACGACACTTCAATCTGCAAAACCAGCTGTGAGTAATGATGATGATGATGATGATGATGATGATGATGATGATGATGATGAGGAACAGGAACAATTTTTCCATATTAAGACACTTTATTATGCTCAATCAGCCTTTTCTATCAGGGCTTTTAGCTTTTGCTGTCTTGCTTTCAACCTGATGTCATTACTGCATAAAACATCAATATAACAAATTGATCTTGACCTTAATGGCTGAGGGGTATCAGGAATAAAAATTGTAATGAAGTGAAATTGATAAATATTGAAATTAATTCTGATCGCCCGATGTACTGTCAGCCACGAGCTCCAGGATCTAACTGTGTTCTTGTGATTATATTAATGTGATTATACATTTCCTGCAGAAGAACATCTCCAGCTCAGACTGCGGTGTCACCAAGGTGTGTTTCAGTCAGCCTTCAAACTGTGACCCTGCACTCAGTGCTGACTGTTATTTCATGTCAGCCATGATGCTGTCCTCCAGTGACACAGCCATCCGCTTTGAGATGACAGGTCCGTCTGATGGATACATCTCTTTTGGATTCTCAGATGATCAGATGATGGTAATGTGAAGATAAAATACTCAACTCTATGAAATGTTTCATGTTTGTAACAATTCTAAGATTGAACTCTTGATATTCTTGTTTTTGACAACAGATTACAATTCAATAACCACATATATGTGTAGATAAGTGGCTGCATTACGTTCAGCATTGTTCATATATCTGCTTATGTCATTTTTCTGTGTCTGCAAACAAGTGTATCATGAGCCTAACATTGTCAGTGAACTCTGTACGACTGTAAGTGGCTCATTTAGTCATAAAAAGATCCATATTTTTCAACAATGAAGATCTGAAGATCTGGTTTTGCAAACAGCAATAACGAAGGATGGCGATGTCTGTCCATTACTCAGTGTTTCAGTCTAACACTGTAGCTCATAGCCACATTTAAGCTCCTGTGTGTTTTCATTATCTTAGCTAATTAGCGAGTGAGTGTAGCCTCTAATCTGTCCTTAAGTTGTAGCGCTGCTCAGAGGGCGTATTATAGTCACTTATGTTGCACAGCAGGTAAACATGTGCTGCAGCAGAGAAAACTTTCAAATAGCCTCTTTAAAAGCAGTGGACCAATTTCCAAGCAAAGCACTGGTTTTTTATTCTTCCCTCTGTCTTTCCTCAGGGAAACGATGACATTTATATTTGTGGCACAGGCAGTAACGGCCTGGTGCGGTTGCAGCGTGCCTATTCAACAGGTCGGACGACTCCACAAGCTGTTCCTCTGGTACTGAAGTTCCTCGGAAACCACTGATACTGATCTATATGTGTATTCTGTCAGACCATGAAATATTTAATGGTCATCACTTGCTTTTACAATAAGTGAACTGTACACATAACTTGATACTGAAATGATTTCTGACTGTCCATCAGGGGAATGTTTCTGAAATAAGACTGTCAGCGCAGGACGGGGTGATCAGCTGTTCCTTCGTCTCCATGAACACCATTTCCACTCAGAGGACCACCGGCTTCAACAAAACCTACTATCTCATGTTTGCTCATGGACCCAGTAGCAATGGTAATGTAGACAATGGTGGAGGAGGAAGCTATTTATCAATGATCAGAGATGAGGATGTTACTAAAAACTAAAACGAGGGTGTCCAAACTTTTCATACCAGGGTATCCTTTAATTTAAGAGATTAGGTATTAGTGAGCTTTAAGCACTTTGTGCTGTACCTGTGAATGTATGATGATTTTATCTCTATTCAATTTCACACACCAGTGAATATAACTCATAATGGCAATAGTTATACCGGGCCTTGGACTGAAGAAATGCTGCCAGGTCAGGTGTAAGTCTTGTAGTGGAGATTTAAAATACACAAAGGTTTAATTGGACCTTTGTTGCTTGGCTGCGCCGTGGGGAGTGTCACTGGGAGTGCCAAGAACCAACTGAGCAACTTCAGGTCCTGCTAAAAGGGATTCAGCTGAGATGATGTTTCAAAAACAGCAGGACTCTGCCTCTGCTGCCTGAAACATCATTGTCAGCACCATATTGTGCTTTCATCACATGTAATAATAAAATCCTTTGTCTAAAATTTAATCTATCAGGTGTTTTTACAAATCTTTTATTTCCCGGGCAAATGTGTTGCCCTATATTGTTAAATTCTGCTTTTCTGGGCAGATTCCAGCGACTTCTTTAGTGAAACACTTGTTCACAAAGTCTGCAAATGGGTTTTATCACAGACCTTTGAACTGAACCACCTGGTAGCTAGCCCTGAGCAGACAGGCTAGCTTTCAAATGTCTTGTGTTTTGTTCTCTAGGACTTGAAGGGCTCGTGTTTTATTCAGTTTCAGTCCCTTTTAACACAACAGGTAAATTATTTTCAGGCTTGTGTACAAAAATAGAGGAAACAGGATCGGCAACGGCTACTATGAAGCTGAACTAATAGTAAGAGAGAAACTTCCACCCATTGCAGTCTCCTGAGTGAAATACATTCATCGCTCCAAAGATCTACAAAGAACTGAAAAAGGACCATTCATCTGGGCCTGTTTTATATGTCTCTTCTACAGGACAGATCCAGATTCATGCAGCGACCTTCATCAGCACTGAGAAGATTGACATCTCCAGACCTCAGACTGTCAGAAAAGCAGGATGGCCTCATATCATCAAAGCACATGGTGAGCTCATGGCCCGAGCCTCCTGGTCACCTTACACTAGTGTCAGAGGAGTGTAGAGATGTGTTAGTGTAGATCTGCTGTGGCAAGAAGCTTTGAGAAATATTTCCACAGCACTCTGGTAGGTACAGGTGGGATGTCTGTGTGTCTCATCCAACAATGACAACACGTTCTTTCCTGGTTTATTTCTTCAGTGCAGTTTACTTTAACCACGCTTAACCACGGTGTGAAGTTATTGTCACTTTAATATTGCTCTGAAGTTTTATGTTGAGACAGGAAGAGGGGCTGGATATTGACTTTTTTGCTGTGCGGTTAGGACTCAGCAGTATTCTGAGAGTAAACTGTATTTCAGGAGCGCTGATGCTGATAGCCTGGATGACCACGGGCTCACTGGGAATGATGGTAGCCCGGTATCTGAAAGGAGTGGCCAAAGGACAGAACCTTTGGGGCAAAGACATCTGGTTTCTGGTGAGATTTCATAGATACAAAGTACCACAGGACTACCAAAAGCAACCACTAAAACATCAAATGACAAAATTAACCTCAACATCATGTGAAGATTTTTATTCCATGGTGCGTTTAGTGTCGCTGACTTGTTATGTCTCGTTTTTGTTAAATGTATTATTGTACCGACCCTCTTCAGACTTGTACAGCATCATGTTGTGCTGTTTGTGTTCCTCCAGGTCCATGTAGCAGTGATGAGCGTGACGACAGCAGCCACAATCATCGCCTTCATCCTCTCCTTCTCACACGTCAAGGGTTGGTCTGGAGTGAGTACACCAGCACTGCTGGGACTTAGAAAACATTCTGACAGGGGTTGATTGTTGAGGCCTTGTGTTTTTTTCCCCCAGTTCATCTCATGGACTTTTTATTAAAAAAAATTCTGGTAAAAACTGTCATTGAAGGACATTATCATCACAATACACATGAAATTGGCCATTTAATGCATTGTATTCTAACTATAAATGTAATATAAAAAGTGTTCTTACTGAAAACTGATTCAAAATACAGGCATATTTTGTCCAAACAGCATCATTATCATTGATGTGGTAACTTCCTTTTCATTGTTATTGGGTGGAGTGACTGGATTACAATATATTTCAAAATGTGCACAACAACATTTTTTGCATATAATTTGCATTATTGATTTTTGTATAACGGTAAAGCAATACAATACAACAGCACTGCCATCCGTGACTTTAAGGAAGCGTTCAAAGTGTGTTTCTCTCTGATAGTGAGATGATAAAATAGATAGTAATGCAGACTGCCACTGGAGACACTGTCTTACCTCAGTGGATGGACATATATTCATTTGGTTGATGAGTGTTTAAGCGGTGTTTTTTTTAGTTTTACAAGAGAAACAAAAACATACTGGATGACACTGTCTTGGCTTGGCTAATCTGATCACATCACATCAACAACCACAAGGCTACAAAAATATTTCCTTGAAACATATCAAAACATTGAATACATTTTATGAAACTCTTATAAGTAAAAATCCACTTTTCCAACTGCATAATTAATGCAATGGTATTGATTTGATTGTTTTTCAGCTTTCCTGATGTTTGTCTAATGATAACCCTTATTTTGACTTGATATTCCTCAGATATTTTTCAGTGTTGAAAACTGTGTGATGGGTATATGCCAGTGACTGTCAGTGTTACTGCTGTTTGCAGGGAGCCCATCCTGTGTTAGGCTGCCTGGTTATGATCCTCTCCTTCTTCCAGCCCATACTGGCTCTGCTGCGCTGTGGCCCACAGCATCCACTGTACGTACCTGTACAGCCTTTGCCTTCTTTAACATAAAAACAAAAAAACAAAAAACAAAAAAAAAAAAAAACAAAACAACAACTTCACTTTATTTTTATACTTTGTAATTTGACTAAATGCCACTTCTGCATCAGTCTATCTTGTTAAGACGGTTGAACAAAGAGACACAGTCACACAAACACAAGAATTAGTTTGTCTGCAAACATGAACATAAACAAATTTCAGTCTGGGTCTCAGACCAGAAAACTGTTAAACCAACAAGGACGACCAGTATTCAGCTTTAGCTCAGGGCCCATTTACTAATTGTCACCTACATCTTATAGTCATCAGCTAATGACAATAGTGCCACTCCTCTTGTGAAGCCAGTCTTATTGTAGCAGCTGATCGTTGACTATTTCTGTCCTTTTCTTTGACAGGAGATTTCTCTTCAACTGGTCACATGCTTTAAATGGACAGGTGATAAAAGCTTTGGCTGGTAAGCTCTGATAAAAGGCCTCTCATGTCTTCTGCTTTTGTACACTCTAACATTCACGTATACAGTATGTTATAACACAGACAACCTGACAACTCTGACTACAAGTCTTTAAATTGCTCCTTTATGTGACATCACACAGTGGCGGCCATATTCACAGGCCTGAAAATTATTGACAGAACTCTGGACCAATGGCTGATGAAGGTGATGGGTGGTTTTGTCGGCTGGGAAGCTTTGTTCTATATCCTCTTGGATGTCCATTTAAAATGGAAGGATAACAGTGCAGGTAAATACACTTTTTTATCCTATTAATTATTATTAGTGTTATTAATATTATTGTAAATTGGCTTTTAATGGTTGCTTATTTGCAGCTCAGATGATACTTAAGGGTTATTGTCTAGTGTCAACAGCAAAACCAAGATCAACACCAAGGACTGTGTGATGGTTTTGGTTTAGTTAGTTTTAAAACCTAAAGAGGTTTAAAGTGGTTTAATGTGAAGATAAGGAGTGGGGAGGTTTGATGGCTGGTGTGAGCGGGAGACTGGCAGAGGATGGTTGTTGATGTGGCTTGAATGGAGACTGGAGGGTTTGCAGGTGAGATGGGGTGGTAGGCAAAGACTGGCTGGAGGCTGTTACTGGAGCACCGATTAGCAAGTGTTTCAGAAAAACAGCCACTGATCACAAGGGGATTTGCACTAGAGGAGAAAGTGGCCAAGAGTACAGCTACCACGGTGTAGGCTGAACAACCTGGTAACGAGTGGAGAGACAGTGAAGGTTCTTGTACTGGAGGCTTGATGAGGTGGTTAGCCAGCAGGTGTGGAGGTGAGGCAGCCCCCCCCACAAGGGAGACACAAGGGAGGATGGGGAAATGCACAGAAACACAAGGGAGAGAGAAAAAGTAGTCCCGGTGGAGCTGTGACAGACAGATCTAGGGGAATCTGGTGTCTTGTTTTACCATTAATAATTATATTAATAAAAGAGGTCAGTGACATTTTTTATGTGAACGTAAAATAAAAAATATATATGTAAAAAATATTTAAGTTGATTTAAATAAAAAATTAAATTGTATTAAAATATTATGTTTATGAAATACATTAAATGTTAATAAAAATGATACCAAATTGAATTGAAAATTGAATTGAAAATTCTGTTGAAATAGGCAGGTAGCTGGGTAAATGTTTATTGCTCACCAGTGTGGGAGTGAGAGAGTGATTGTGGGACGAGAGAAAGTTGATCCCATAAATGTATGATTAACATTTTACCTAGCCTCATTTAAACAATCATCTATACGTAACTGTAGTTTGACACTGTAGCTTGAGGAAAAGTAGTGCAATACCCACCAGACTAGCCACATGTCACTACATCACCAAGCTTCCAGAACCTCATATTTCATAAAGAGCAAAGATTCATGACACTGCTTCACTTTCTGTGGTCAGATCTGTAGAGTCAGTCTGTTTCAGGAAGGGCGGGGTTTGCATCTGTGTTTATTTATTATTTATCTCAAGTGTGAGTAACATATTTATGGGTTCTTTTTGTGTTTACCACACACACACACACACACACACACACACACACACACACACACACACACACACACACACACAGACACACACACACACACACACACACACACACACACACACACACACAATAAAATTAAATATAGAATATTCAAATGTGGAAAAAAATGTGCGATTATCACCTGCAGCAGCTTTAACTTTTGTCTTTTCTTTGGATCACAGATACTTTGGATTCAAAAATGGTAAGACAAAAAAAGCTAAAGGCTAAAAGTAAATAACAATAATAATAATGATTAAAAAAAAAACAATAACATGGGACTGATTTGTAACATAAACTGCATTGTTTTATCAGATAACAGTTGATGTCCTGCTGATGGCCCTGTTCTTCCTGGGAAACTTTACCTTTCTGGTGGCACTGTTGGTGGGAATTGGGAAGTCATGAGAAGATGATGGCAGAACAAAAACAACCTACTAAAGCATTACTGTTATTATATACCACAAATTATATCCAGAAATTTTTTTTTTTCATTAAATGCTTGAACATATTATTTTAAAGTCTAACTTGTAGACCCTACCTCAAATAAACTGAGCTGTATATTTTTGTGTTGTAAAACCCCCTTTCTTTAGATGTAAATAGTTGCACCCTGTAAACATAATTAGTTCACAGTGTATATGTATTTAACCATGCATGTATGTTTGTATGTATACAAGGGTGATCAGAGATGATAAGCAACTTCTCTCCTGTTTTCATACACTGTGCTGCCATGTGGTATTGCTGTGTGTTGTATTTCAACATAGTTCTCCCTGTCCAAATCTTTTTTGTACCTGGATTTTATAAGGTCAAACATCATTGACTAATAATAATATAATAATAATCAGCTGTTTCTGCTTTTATCCCAGTCCAGTGGAGGGGAATGGTATTTCATTTGAGGCACTGACACCATTGAAAAATGATAAATTCCTCTTTATAGACTGTCTAGGACACACAGATTATTTGCATTAAAGTCAAATTGGTTCTGATGGAAATAGACAGGTGCTACCAAAATTAGAGACAAACCAACAGACTCTTTGATGCACATGCTTCTTATTAGCTTGAGGACTGGGACCAACTCCTGCCTCTCTGAAAAAAAACAACTGGCAACAAGCCTCCAAGGATTTTCTGGGCAAAACAAAAACAGTTCATGCTGAAGGATCCTTATTACTTGGGTTGTGAAAGAAGCGACTCCCATGAGAACGCACACATGGAAACACTTTTTTTTTTCATTTGTTAATGGCATCAGGTCTCTTTAGAGACCACAAAGGTGTGCAGTCTATGGGTCCTCTGGAGACCAGCCAGCTAATCTATTAAATATGCCTGAAGAGTTTGTTGAGAGGGAAAGTGAAGCAGACACTGGTAACCAGGCCTCACAGAACACCTCTCTAATACTCCTTTCTGACAGCAGTTACCGGTTGATTAACTTGGTTTTAATGAGGAATTTCATTTGGGATGGTGAGGTTTGAAATTATAATCCTTCAGGCTTCAGTTCTTATTAACACCTGTAGTTAATGGTGGTAACAGCAAGTGCAGTTTCAGTTCCCACAATTCTGGTGGCAGCAAACATTTGCTGAGCGGCTGTTTTATCAGAAACAGCAGAAGAGCCACTGGCGTATCTGTTATTAGTTCATCCAAAAAAAATAAATAAATAAAAATCATGATGTTTTAATAAAGAAGTCAGATGATAATTTTTCCATCATACCATTAGCATTAGATTTCATCTTGCATATGACGGAGGTAGTTTTCCACAGAGAGACACAATAAAAGGAGCTGTGGACTTAGAGGTGTGCAGCCTGTTAACTGCAGGTCTCAGCTTCTCTGATCCGCTTGCACATTTTGGATGAATGAATCTGACACTGTATCATTCCTACGACCAAATAATGCCATCTCGAGGTCCGCTTGAGTCTTTGGAAACTCTCTACCAGCGCATCAGGCTCTTAAGGTGTGTTACGGCCTTAGTGCCATAAATTTTGTTTTTGTAGTGTTGCTCTCTCTCCCTTGGGCTCCGGGTGTCACCCCTCCTGCGGTGGAGCAGGTTAGGTGAGTGCAGCTGCTTTGAGTTACTAATCAGTAGGAGTACCAAAGCAGAGAGAGGGAGCCCAGCTGGTGCCTGTGGGCCAGTGTCTGTTGCCTTGCTCTGTAAAACAGGGTGTCAATATATCTAACTTACCTGCTCCCTTTTGTTCGACATTGACAGTATAAAACGTATTTTGTAAAACCCTGGTTGTTTAGTTTTGTTTAAAACCAGCATCTTTAGTTGTGTTTAGTGTTTCAGTTTTATAAAATAAATTTTTCAGTTTTCTAGAGATTTGCTCCGCCTCCCAATCTTTGTTCCTCCCTGGTTCTTCCTTGGAGAATGTAACAGTGTGGCCCAACATATGAGTTTGTGATGTGTGTTTCTGTGGCAGGTCAGTGGGGCTGTTGCAGTACTCTGGTCTAAAATGAATATAAAACTAAAATCAACATCTGACATGACCATGTGGTACTTCTTGAATCATACATTTATTATAACAGTACAGATTTATTTATTATTTACATTGGTTAGGTTAAAAAATACATACAAAGCATGATTAGCACATTAGTCAACAAATATGTGTGTGTATGTGTGTGTGTGTAGAAGGGCAGTCTTTCAGCTGCTCCAGGTGAGTCTGAAGCCTGAAGGCAGGGTGGCGTACTGGGCTTGGAAAACAATGTAGACATGATGGGAGGAGGCTGTGAACGGAGCGATGTTGGTTTCCTGAACAAACAGAGAGGAAGATTGTGTTAAGAAAATATGTGGATATACACATGACATGTTAACCAATTGTTTTCTAAAACAATTACGTCTGCAGATGGTGGGTCTCGTGATTAACAACATGATGGTGGGTCTCGTGATTAACAACAAGTATCCACACAGACACACACAGTACGCACCGTGCTAGTTGCTGATACAATAGCATCAACGTGGGTAAACAAACTCCATAACCAGATACCAAAGTGCCTGTGCCACTTCTCTCCACACTTGATTTCTCCAGTATGTGGTTGTGCATTGACTTAAAGTGAAGTGAGACTGGGCTCATTAATATCTTAAATCTAAAAACACCCCATTCAATAAAAACATGACCCCCACCCTCCCTTCCAAGGTCTGCTACATTACAGCTGAAGTAGTGACTGCTCTGTCAGGTTACATACCACTCCACAGTAAGGTCCAACAGGCAGTGAGGAGGTGTCTGGGCCATCATACAGCTTCAGGAAGTTGTCCTGACAATCTCCGGGGTCATCAATGCTGATCTGGGCAAAGGTGACGGTCACCACACGACCTCTGGGTGCCATAATGGCCCATTCACAGTGGGTATTGTTTGGATAGGTGCCCGGGTAGTTGGGACTTGAGAATGAGCCGTGGTCTCCATACAGAGTGCCACCACAACCTAATGCACAAACACATAACACATACTTCAGCTAAAGAATAGCAGGGTAAAAAAACAGGAAGACATGAACCAACTCTACTCTATTACAAACAGCTATAGCCATGGAAAAACAGGTTGTGCAATTTGAAAGATGTGAGTGTTTAGTAAGATACTATGGTATTGCATCATGGGAAATGTTGGATTGAATTTGTTTGGAGCTTGGAGACTAAAAGTCAGGACATTTTGGCTTCTGCTGCTATCCTGTCCCAAGATTCATTGTACGCTGGTGAACCATGTCCAAACACAACAACGCGACCCCTGAATCAGGACACAGCTTGTATTTGTTTTATGTATGAGAGGTTTGAATGTCCACAGTGAAAGCTAATGTGTTTTCAGCTTCTCACTAAGAGATGTGAGACGTGGAATCTGAATGAAACACATCAATAAAATTACAGTTTGAACACAGTGTGTCACAGATTTCACTTTGAGATATATGAATTGACAGCAGCTGTTTTGGTCTTTGGTTGGAATGAAAGCTCTTTAATGGAACCTGATTTTAAATCGTTTATATAAACAGTTCAGTTCTGACCATGAGGGGAGGATGTCCACGTGGCCTCAAAGCCGTCTCGGGCGGCGGAGAAGTCACTCTTGAAGCGAAGGTAGAGCTGGTTGGATTTTGGGAAGATGGGGTTGGGCAGCGTGTTGCCACAGAGCCGGACTATCAGCGGAGACTCTGCTGTACTGCCGTTTCGGATCTGAGAAACAACACAGAAGGTTGTGATTTACTGAGTCACTAACACATCACAGAGAGGTCACATTCAATATATAAAGACTTACTATACAGCCAGAATTATTTGGACACTCCAGACTTGGTTGTAATAAAGGGAAAACTTAACTGGGCACCATGGTAATATTTTATATAACAGTGTACATCCATCTTTGTGACAAGCGGCCCATGTCCTGCTGCTCCTGTGTACAGAGCCCTGACCTCAACCCCATCCAACAGCTGTGGGATGAACCACACTGCTGAACCCGAGCCAGGCCGTATAGCCCAACATTATTAATACTCCTGTGGCTGAATCGTAGTGAATCCCCTCAAGACTCAAGGCTGTTCTAGCAGTGATTGGCTGAAATGTTCAGGTATCCACATCCTTACCATCCTTTCTCAGAATTTCACTGATTGATTGATTTATTTATTTTTATTTTTTTACTGATAACATATTTACTCTCTTAAACAAATGACTGTGTTGCTAGGATGAAGAAATTCCCCGAAAAGAGGAAACTACACACATAGAAACTAAAAGATGAATGTTGTCAGCAATATGTGTTTCTGTGTGTGCGCTGGCTGTTTTACCTCCAGATAGTCAAATTCGCAGTGGCTGTGGCTCTCCACGTCAAAATTGTTAAAGAAGAAGGAGATGGAGTTGTTCTGTGGTGCCTTCAGGATGATGGTGCAGTCAATGTTGTTGGGGTAGATGTCAGGCCAGCCTGGACTCTTCAGGTAGCCATACTCCTGTTCATATGTTCTGCTGCAGCCTGAGAACAACCACAACCACCACCACCACAGTCAGGGCAGTGATCAGGCATTAAAAAGTGCCCACTCTTTCAAAACCTATTGTGCAGATATCAGAACTGTCTGTGTGGATAGATACCACTAAAGGGAAAAAAAGGAAATCCTAAGAAAACTCTATAGAATAATGCGCAACCACACATGTCGGTGGTACACGCACATCTGAAGCCTTCAAAATAAATAGATAATAGATGTACAATAACATCTCAGTAATAGCGCTTCTACATTAGCAGGGTGCTTTGGTTCTGCTTGTCATCGTGCCACAGGTTTAGTAAAGGTACCCACCAGCGATCTGATAGGTGAAGCTCAGGCCATTTCCTGCCATGAAAGCGTCAGATCTGAAGTACATGAAGATGGTTCTGCCGTAGCTGTAGAAGTCTGGTGGATGAACATCTGATGCACAGAACTTGTGTGACTGCCCGTAGTCTCCCTGGAAACAGGAGAACCGCACGATGTTGCGATGGTGGATTCAGGATGTGATTTTTAGCATCAGCTTAACTCCCAATAACAATACTATACTACACTACACTACACTATACTATACTATACTATATCTAGCTTGATCTAAAAGATCTGCAAAAGAGAACAGTGATTTTTGCTACTGGCCAAATTACAAAACTCGTTCTTATAACTGCTGTTCATTTGTTCCATTAGTATCCATTTTGTCACCTATGATACAGCACTTTCTGGTCCAGTCCCTGTCTGAACTCACCACAGGCCAGTCCTTCATCTCCAGGTAGTTTGTGGAGCAGCTTTGGCTCGGTTGGAGCACAAAGGTCTGGACTGACACTTTGATGGTTTCCTGGGCTGGAGCATCCAGGATCCAGCGGCAGGTGGTGTAAGGAGGATAGGCACCGGGGAAGGAGGGCGAGGTCAGGGTCTGGACGGCGGTTGTGGCATTCAGACTCCCTCCACAAACCACTGAGGGAAGGCAGACAAACAGAGAGGTTTGGAAAATGCATAAAGTATTGGTTTTTTGATGGAAAACAAAGCCTTGTTTCTGCAGCAGAGTGCTGTGCAGCAGAGAGAGAGGGCTCACATGGGATTGCTCTGTATGTAGCATTGAAGCCTCGGCGCTGCACTGAGCTATCAGTGACAAACTGAACAGTCAGGAAGTTTCCACTCGATGCAAAATAAGCCGGGATGGAGTTTCCACAGAACGTCCCGACCAGAGGGAAGTTACTGTTGTCACCATCATACACCTGATGGAGAAACACACACATCAAAGACATTAACAGAAAATAGCAAATCCATAGGACATATCTGTCCTATCAGTTCAAGTGACTCTGCTTACTACAACTCTTACGCATCATGAACTGTAGAAGTGCATATACACAGCAACAAACTGTAGTTAATATAAGTTTTGTACATGTGCCAACAACTGATCGTATGATTATAAAATACATGTTGGACATAATGGCTGAGGGTTCTTTACTTTGAGGTAGTCGTAACGGCACGTGGAGGAGCTCTCCAGCTCAAAAGACTCGAAGGTCAGGTTGATGGCCCTGTTCACTGGCATCTCAATGGTCCACAGGCAGTCCATCCTGGGCTCATAGTGCCCATCCAGGTTTGGATCTGGAGAACCAAACATGCCCATGGGCATGGACAAGTAGCCCCCACATCCCTGTGCTGGACCTGCAGGCGGTTCAGAAACAAACAACAACAACATCAAATAAGCCTTATAGTACTGCGTCACTACCTGTCTTATAGTCATACAGTCAATGACATGCTGCATGTTTCCAAATAGATTTGTTTGTAACCGTAACCTGTTTTTGTGTATTGCATGCACGAGCTGCTCACAAATGGAAAAAACTACTCCCTCCTCAAACAGTGGCGTACCAAGTGTCTCACTGTAGACGGCTCTCCAGCCGATCCCATTCACTGAGGCGTCCGTCCTGAAGACGATAAACAGCTGGTTGGTGGAGGAGCGCAGGTTGGGTGGGAGTACTGCACCACAGAATTTCCCCAGCAAGGGTGCCAAGGTGTCCGGTCCGTCATAAACTGCCACGTAGTCATAGCGACAGGAAGAAGATGCCTCCAGGTGGAAGGTGTTAAACCTGTGGAGAGAGAAAAAGGACAACATGAAACGTTGGAAGGGAATGTTGCTTAAAGCTTTAGAAATTGTTTCCTATGGTTTTAAAGCTCCAACATCCTGTTTCACACTCACAGAGGCTACTAATAGGAGCCAAGTAAAACCACCAGCATAAGAACGATGGGGACCAACAAAAATGTTTCTGTTATTGTTTTGTTTTCAGAAAAATCCATAAAAATGTTTGAAATTTAAATGTATGTCTTTTTCAAGGGACAAATAATGTTGCATTCAATTAAATTTGGTTATGTCTATACAACAAGAAAATAATGCTATAATGTTATAATAACCTCAAAATATGAAAGTAATAATGTCACGCTTCTCTCTGTTCTCTTTGTCTTTCCCTGCCTCTCTTTACATGGCTCAGAGTATAGTCTAGAGTTTATCTTGGCCTCTAAGAGGAAAATCAGACTAAAAGGAATTAAAGTGTGAGAGAAAAAGTAACTGAAAAGGTATGTCTTAAATAGACTTTCACTTCCCCAGTGGCAGTGTGGCAGTGTAATTAATGGAGTTGTCAGTCTTACTTGAGATCCACCACTCTGTCTGTTCGGACCATGATGTGGTAGGTACAGTTGATGTTGTGGTGGTAGTTTGTCATGGAGAGCGCTGGACTGCTCACTGTGCCCATAGTGCTGTTGAAGAAACCACCACATGCTGCGGCCAGAACACACACACACACACACACACACACACACACACACACACACACACACACGAACACAACCCTCAGAATCACTGCATGTAAAGTATAACAATATACACCTAAGAACCTGTCCCAGGCCGTCCGTCCAGTCTTTGGGCCACAGTTTGGCTTGCAATGTGAGATGCTCTCCAATTTTCTTAGATATGCTTCTGTTTAATTTAAATGTTTAATTTGAGCATTTACTATTAAGCTTTTCTGTTTTCCATTTCAGTTTAAATTTTTTTTTTAATTTTTAATATTTATTTTATAAATGTCAAAACATAAAAAAAATGTACTTCTTTTGCCCCCAGTTTCTGAGAGTCTTTATTAATAATTTAGCAGTTGCTGTATTTAATTTCAGTATAATGACTGTATAATAATAAACTCAGGTTTTAGCTACATTACATCACATTTGACAAATATTTCTGTCCGAACTCCTCACATTGCCACCTTGGTTTTATTTACTACAACTGGCCTAATTTTGCACATTTCGGCATAGCAGTAATTGTGCCGCTGTTTTACTTACGAATGGCCCTGTACTCTGCCATGAAGCCACTGTCAGTCATCACAGAGTCTGAGTAGAAATGGAGCAACATGGGGCCAAAGGTGGAGAAGGGCCCCGGGATGCTGCTGCCACACAAAGTGGCAATAGGACTGCCACTGTTAGCCAGCTTGTAGATCTTTAGCCCATCATACCTACAGGTGGAGTGAGCTAGACGACAGACAGAGAAGCCACACACTCAAAAAAAATGACTTCTGACTCAATGTCCAAAAGGGAAACAGACCAATCTTGTGACTTTGCCAAGACATCTGCAGGTGAAACACTTGCCTTCTACTTGGAAGACCCGGAAGGTGACAACGACCACTGTCTGTTCCCCAGCGTCTATGGTGTAGTTGCAGTTGGAGTAGTCGGGATAGTCGGCTGGATAATTTGGAGAAACCACACGACCACTGGGAGCTGTGAAGTTTGCGCCGCAACCTGATGAACAGATGATGTCAGACTTTCTTTACATGTTGTTGGGGCTGGACACGTCACCTTACTCAAACACACTGAAGCGTCCACAGTCCAAGTTACACCTGTGTCTTATAAAAGCTGAAACTGAAAACTCTTTCTTACAATAAAGAAAATGCAAATAAATCACTGTTGGAAGATCACAAGTTTCCAGGACCTTCACTCTGTAACATTCACTCTGAACAAACATCATAACCTCAATATGAAGCTGTGGGGTTCTTACTGGTTGTGAAGGAGGCTGAGAAACCTCTGCCGGTTGCTTCAGTGGCCTGGAATCTGCTCGTGATGATGTTGTTTGGAGCGATGATGGGGCCTGGGGCCACTGAGCCACAGCCTGTTGACAGCAGGGCCTCAGTGTTTTGGGTCTGACCTGACCACACCTGGAGGAAAGTACACACTGACTGAGAAATTGTTTTGGAGATACATAGTGGCGACTGTCTGAATTTGTAGGAAAATATCCAAACATAATTCAAAATGCTTAAAGCAACTGGTCAACTGATCCAAAATGAAACAACTAACCAAACAACAATTAACAACATTAACATTTTCCTTCACCTCTGACCGAATAATTCCTCTGACCCGTGCACATGTTCTCAGATCATTAAACCTACATTCACAATGTTTATTAGGATATTTATTACAGCTGTTTTTGTATTGTTGTTTCTTAAGCAGCGATGATGTGATGATGATGAAGAAAACTCCGCTGACACCGTCTTGCTTGTATATAAAGAGGTTTATTACAAAGAAGTCCAGCATCAAATCAAGCACTCGAGATTGCCTGAGAGAGGAGTCGAAGCCAATATGAATCTCCTCTGAACAACTGCTCTAACTCCCCATCTATATAGGCTGGTTGTTTTCGTGAACCTAAGGTAAAACATATGGTTTCTGTAAATGCAGAAAAAGGGCTTCCTTACGTAAGATGAGGGAGTCACCCATCTCCCAGTGGCACCTAGACCTTTTGACCTAGAAACCCCTACACACGACCCCTAAATCTTTTTGCCCTAGAGCCCTCTGTCTAAGGCCATTAAATCTTTTTGACCAGGGGACTACTAGCTAAACATACCAAATCCATAAATTCACACAACATAACATACAGAACTTCAGATACTACAGTATCATAATGACTTGTCATCTGCATGGATACACAAACTTAGCCTGGTTCCCAACCACTGGATTGTTGCCCAAACCTCTCTCTCAGTTATTTAAACAGACATTTATAAAAAAAAATAATACAACGGAATTCAAAAACGATATCTGTAATGTCTCATATTTTGGACTTTCAATAAAAGATACTGAAGGCCTGAAATGGAGGGCTGTGTCACTTCGCTAGGCAGATAGAGATAGTTTGGGTACAATTTGAAAAAGGTGTTCCCTAAAACATAAGTGTTATTCTCGGTAACCTAAATAATTCATCGGCATTACCAGGATCATGTTTTTGTTGCAATATAAGGGTTAAACAGACAACTACAGTGTATCTGTCCCAGAGTGTCAGCAGTCACTTTCCCATGGAAAACAGACAAATCGAGACTCAATGAAACTTTAAAATAATCAGAACTAAAGAAATAACTAGGACACACTGAAATTCCTCTTTGACTGTATATATGACAATACAGTGGAACTGCAGGTGGTTATGGACCATTAATAAACAAATGGACAAATAAAATCTATTATGCACAGAAAACACCATGGTCAGACCTTCAGCTTGTCCAGGGAACTGTTGATTCTCAGCTCTGTGTTTAAAGCCAAAGAAAGTAGTGAATGTAATTAGCCATTATTGTCAAACCCTTGAAGATGCTCACCTATAACTAATAATGCATTTTTTCTGATCTCACCCCATTTACAAGTTTCAGTTTATAATGACTTGGATTTTATTTTCCATTCCAGTGGTTTTAACTAATAACTTTGTACTGTACTCACCAAAGTGATTGCTAGGCTGAAATCAGAACACGGCATCATCATGTACCACACAGGCTATTATCTTAAGCTAATGTTGACATGATGAGTGAAGCGGCAGTAAGAGTATCATTAGCTTCTTGATTGACCAGATGTTTTGCTGTGGCTCAGTGTCGGTACCTTGACATAGCTGTTCTGGCAGGTCCCAGTGCTGTCTGGAATCTGGAAGTCACTGCTGAAGCTCATCTCCAGGTGGTTCCCTTCATGGGCAATGATCCGCCAGGAACACTCCACGTTGGCTGGGAAATTCTGGGGATAGTTGGGCGACTTGAATGCTCCTGTGTCAGCGTGGATCACCCCTCCACAGCCTGGTCGAAAAACAAACATGGAACTGAGAACTCAGATACAAGCAGACTGAATGATGTCCTTATCCTCAGGGACTGCAGATTACCTGGAGAGGAGTATAGGGTGAGAACAGAGGTTGTATAGGCCTATTTCTGAAAAAGATTGAATCTAACACTCAAAAGTAGACACAAAATTCCTAAAACTCGAAGCATCTACGTACCCCTCATTAGATGCTTTCTGTTACAGCCAGCCAGTCAGTCAGTGTAAACCCACCTGAGGAATCAGCAGACCAGGATGCCACGAAGCCTCCTCTGGACACGCTATGGTCAGCCAGGAAGACAACAGCAAGCTTGTTGGATCCGGACTGGATGGTTCCTGGGGAGGTGGTCCCACAGTACTGACCAATAATTGGGGAGCCAGGGGATCCTCCATTGAAGATGGTGACAGAGTCCCAGCCACATGTAGAGTGGGGCTCCAAGTTGAAGTATGTGAAGGTTAGCTGCAGCACAGGGGGAACTTATTAAAATGTAGGAGGCTACTAAGCAGAAGGTCCAGGGGGTAAACAACCTCAGCAAACATTGACTTCTGCATTTATCTTACATGATAATATAAAAATACATTTTACATGGTACATGTGTGCTATGTACCTACATTTATCAGTTATAATTATCAGTTATTAGTGCTTTACTACTCAGGTGCACAGTCAGTCTACAGGTTCTTGGTCTTTATGTGTGTTTTACTGTCTTTTATCACTGTTAATAATATAAAAGAGGCTAGTTGAGGTTCTGGTCTTATGTATTGTGTCTTATGTCTTATGTGTTGGTCCCTCAGGATGAGAGCATCTAAATAAGAATCACGATGAAAGCAATTATGAGGAATGATATTGAAACACAGCAGACAGTGTGCCAGTATAAATTCCTCCACCTGGCCATGGTGCAGACTCACCGTGATGGTGTGGCCCATTGGAGCCTCTAGCAGCCAAGCACAGCGACTGGGGCTCGGGTAGGTGTTGGGGTAGTTAGGACTGGATAACGCCCCTCCCGCGCCTGTCTGCCAGCCTCCACACTCTGCAAGGAGAGAATGATTCGTGTGAGGACAGTGATGGGAACATTATGATTGCAAGATTAGACAGACACTGATCTTATGTTTCAATATACCCTGCAGCACATGAAGTTAATGAAGCTTTCATTGTCTGTCTTACCGGAGAACAAGTACTTGGCCTTGAAGCCCAGGTCTCCCTGGAAGCTGTCAGTCTGGAACTGGACCCAGAGCTCGGGGGTGAAGACCACAATGGGAATTCCTGGGGTGGTCTGCCCACAAAATGTGGCCAGCAGCTCCCCTTCATGGTTCCCTGAGGGAGTAGAGTAGAAAGTTTAACAGGAGTAAATCATAAAGACTATATAAATAACACATCCATCCAGTTAAATCACACGCACAGATGGCATTTTTTGGCGGGGACCTTAAGAGGGTGGTGAGAGTTAAGTGTGAACTTAAAACCTTAAAGCCTTTTCTGAAAACTAGCATTACAGACACTACAGCATACTAAACAGCTTTCTCTGGTGTGTGATTGTATGTGTAGCAGCTTCCTGCAGTGCATCCTGGTGCCCGTGTTATCTCTGCGTGGTGCTCACCTAAGCGGAACTGGAGGTAGTCTGACTGACAGGTCTGGTGGTTCTCCAGGTGCAGGTCTTCTATCAGCACCACAATAGAGGAGTTGGTGTGCTGTGGGTTCTGGATCAGCCACTCACAGTTGAGGTTGTCGCTGTAGTTGGACACCAAGTACCCAGGAGAGGTGAAGTTCCCACCCTCTGGGTTGGTCAGGACTCCGCCACACTCTAAAGTGCAATCACAGGCACAGACACGCTGAGAAAATATCATGACAAACACTACTCATGACAATGCACCTTTCAGTATAACACAATTACAATTCAACAACAACACAAACTATATCCTCAATAACAACCATGAAGTTGAATCAACACCTCTCTAATGATTGTACTACACTGCATTAGGTGAACTCACCAGGTCTGTAGACTAATAAAACCAGACACTGTCATTTTCCCGCAGTTTGGAAACAAAGGTGACAAACTTGAACAGACCATAGTCAAGGTAAAATAATTAACCACCCTCCCATTTACTCTGGGTTGGTTTAACACATAGTTAAATGGAGAAGAAGCTTTAGTTAATGAAGTCCTGCAGACTTCTTAAAATAATCAATAAATGAAGAAAGGCAAAGAATAGTAAAAACTGCAAACATCACCGATGAAAAATGAACTTGCAGGATATTTTCCTTCCACCCAAACTTTTTAGCCTGATTATACCTGTACAAAGTGTATGCTGTACATTCACCAAGACTATTTTTGATGTTGCTGTACTCTAACCAAGTTTACTCTCATCATGTTTAAAAAAAATTTTTTTTAAGTGCTATAATGTCACATTGAACTCTGGTGACTACACTGTGTGAGTAGAGGCCTAATGTAAAAAAAAAGGCTGATGAACTTAAAGTGATCATCAACTGAGGCTGGTACACAGCCGTTAGTAGGACTCACTGATTAAAGCTAGAAAGCTCTCATGCTCTTTTCTTACCACCAGACTGGGACAGTTTAACAGTTAAATGGCATGATGTGTGTCCAGGCAATAATCTACATATTCACAACCTACTTCTCCATCACTGCTCTCCATGCTGAGCAGAGCACCGCCCCTTCTGGAATTTGAAAACTGTTAAATTTGGCAGGAGTTTTGATTCACACAATAAAACATGAAACCTATTCAGCAGAGTGTTTATGTTTCTGTTGTGTCTCGGACACATAACAGAATTTCTTTATCGAATCAGCTGATGTTCAGTGATATATGGCAATAATCAGTTTTACAGTTATGCAATCTCAGCATCTGTACATGCAAATTTACTCATGTGTTTAAGATCTACTTAAACTTAGATATTGATGGATACACAACTCTGTTAAGTTCTTCTAAATGTGTTATGCTGTTGATATGTTTCTCACCTGCAGGCTCCTCGGAGGAGTAAGAAGCCGTGAAGCCGCCATTGGACACAGAAGCGTCAGTATTGAACACAACGGTCATGGTGTTGCCCGAGGAGCGCACCTGAGTGCCTGCTGGTACTGTGCCACAGAACCGCTGCAGGCGAGGGGCATTACCTGCCAGCCCATTCAGTACCTAGAAACACAGGGGAACACAGGAGTACTGGGTCTGTAGCAAAGCAGCAACGTTTCCAGAAACTGATGATATCAAACTGTGATGAAGAGAGGGACTCACATCAACATAGTCGTATGCACAGTAACTACCAGAGCCCTCCAGCCGTAGGTCATTAATGGTGAGAGTGACCCGGCGGCCTGGTGGCACCACCAGTGACCAGTGACACACCCGGCTGTGTGGGTACAGGTTGGGGTAATTGGGAGATGAGATCGTTCCTGAGGGAGCATTCAGCTCTCCGCCACAGGCTGCAGCAGGAGGAGAGAAAAAGAAATCATATTTTCTAATGTGATTAAATATTCATTTATACAGCTCTGTGAGCCTCAAGCAAATATTGAATATATGTAAAATACTATTTTTAGTATGCGAATGTAATGCAGTTTGTGATCATCCAACAAATAATAATCTTTTGAACGTCACTGTACCTTCAACGCTGGCTACAAATGACAGACTGAAGCCAGGTGCATTTCCACTGCTGTCGCTGACAAACCTGACATAGGCAAAACTGTCAGAGGTGTCAATGGAAGCCGGAAGGTTACCCCCGCAGTGTCGGCCCAGTAGGCGCCCTACACACACAGCATAACACAGGAAATTTAGCTGGTGGTGGGATTTTGATTTGCAGCATGTCAGCATGAAGCAGTGTGGCTGCAGTCCTCTCATGTCTTTGTATTTAACACATTGACATGAAATGATGTAGTCAGACTTAATATGAAGTGATCTAATTCACTTCATTTAGAGTGTTTTTATAGAACACATTTATTCACCATGAAAAGCCAGTACACCTCTTGCACTGATGCAAACAAGCTGACAGGTGCATGTGCAGGTATGACTAATCAATCAAAACCAACCAGGAACTGCAGATGGTTGTTCATGTTCAAACATTTTCATTGCAGATGCATCTTTGATGGGAAATTTGTGAAACAACTGTGAAACCCAGGCCTAAGGCAATCATTAAACAATTTTACACTCTGGTAGTCAGTTATAATAAAGGAGTAGCTGAACCTGAATCCTCGTTCTCTCACCTGAGGCATTGTAATCTCTGATCTCCACGTAGTCTGAAGAGCATCCTGCACTGCTCTGCAGGCTGAAGTTCCCATAGGTAAGGGTGAGGTAGTGCCCTGTGGGTCCCTCCAGGTACCACTCACAGTTGGAGTTGTCAGGATAATTGGATACTGGGAAGTCAGGGCTCTTGATCGTACCACTCTGACCTATGTAGGTCCCACCACATGTTGCTGTGAGGGAGGGGAGATACAAAATAAGAGTAAGATTACTGGTGTTTGACTCTTTTTTTATCTTTTAAAATCCTGATAAAAGTCATTGTCCCTGCATCTCTGTCACTGTCAGTTTTACATTTTTCAAGAGGAGAAAAGAGGTGCAACCTAAAAGCTTGTGTCAGCTCACACTTGAGAAGAATTTACAAACAGAACAAGCCCAAAAATTGATTTGGAGTAGCTCAAAGAAGACAATTTTCCCTTGTTACAGTATGTCTTAATTAGAGCTGTATCTGTACCCAAAAATCTAAACCTGGATCTGGAAAACCATCTTCTGATTGTGTGTGTGATGACTGTGACTTTGTACTTACCCTTGGAATACTTTGCCTTGAAGCCTTTGTGCGTGATGCTGGTGTCGGTACGAAACCTGAGTAGTATGGAGGAACCTGTTGAATGTTGGGTAGATGGTCGGGTATTGCCACAGAGCCGGGAAATTAAGTCAGCGTCGGATGTTGAGCCATCACGCAGCTCCAAGTAGTCGTACAAACAACTGAGAAATAGATGAATGAGTAAATTAAAACATGTCTGAAGGCCATGATACTCAAATCACTGCCAGAACAGAGCAGAAAATGAGATTTATTTTCAAACTGCTCAGCAAAAGATTTCCCCAATTAAAGTTTAGGTTTAAAGGAGCTGTATTGTATAAGGTCAGATTTTCATGTCTTTATTATTATTATAAAGCAGGTCTAGGTTGTATTTTAATACTGTGAAAGTATCAAAGCGTTCAGTCCACAGAGAAATGCACACAACCCGTATTCAGAAACTGTATGTAAAAAGAGCCATCAGGACTTCCTGATCTTTGTGATGTCACAACTAAACAGTCACCACCCTCAGCCCCAAGCCCAGCCCACCTTGACCTACCATCCAGCCTTGCAGAATTTGGTTTCTCTGAGTATTTACCTATAATCTGCTATATTTTTATTTGATCACTTAGAAAACACTCACCCAATCAGAAGAGAGGCTATGAGTCTCTCTTCTGATTGGCTGACTGACCTCTTGTTACTGGAGCTTTAGAAAGAAGCCTGAGAGAGGAGATTTTAGTGCTTAAAACCACAAATATATCTTCTATTGGATATTAAAACTTCAAATAAAACACTGGACAAATGTAAAATATGGGACCTTTAAGGACAGGGTCCCTCCAATGGTTCATTTGAAAGTATATAGCTTGAGCTTATATCAAAATGATGATAACTTTGGTCTGAAGGTTGAGGAGTTCAACTGAATTTCACTGCATCCATCATGAAATGAAACTCTAGAAAAGTAAAGGGCACAATATGTTCAGTGTCCACTGGAAACATAAGTCCAAGCAGTAACCAGCTGGTATAAATGTAAAAAATAAACCAACAAACTAACCAGCCTCTAAGGAGATAGTAGCAGCCGTACCTGGTTGTGGGCTCAATGTAGAATTCATCCTCAAAGTCAATCTGGACGGCTTCTCCATTGGGCACAGAGACGACCCAGATACAGTCAATGTTCTGGGGGTAGTTCTGAGGATAGTTAGGTGAAGTGATGTAACCTGGAGGATCACCATCATTCAGCTCAATGAAGCCTCCACACGCTGCAGAAGGTGAGAGAGTTTAGAAGTTTATTCTCAATGGCACAAATACATACATTCATTAAGCCAATTAAATTAACAAAGTCTATTTGTTAAATCAAAGGAGAGTGTTTGACCTGACTTTTTATTTCAACCCCATTAACTGCAACTAGCAGTAATTCCAATAACAAAATGGTTATTGATAAAGTTATTGATTACATGATGGCATCATGTGACGCTGCAGAACAAACACCAGCCATGTAAATGTTGCAACAGAAAAAATAGAAAAAAAGAGTGGTTGTACCCTGACTGTGGGCCTCGAAGGTCAGCTTAAAGCCAGTGGCCTCATTACTGGTGTCAGAAACGAAGCGAACAAAGAGGTGGTTGTCAGTAGTCTGAAGGACGGATGGCGGACTTGCACCACACAGACGTCCCCCAAGTAGTGGAGCTGAAGCATCTGGACCATTCCTAACCTGTGGAGCAGCAGCAAGTGAACTGTGAGTAATTTTAAACAATAGGAAGCATTACTGAATTTTAAAAATGAACCATTTTTTTTAGATTTAATCCCCAGTCTAGAACAAATTGCATTATCAGCTGTTTCAAACACCAAATACATGAGCAGAGTTTATACTCTGCTTAGAAGGAGGAACAATCTGCTTATGAGACCAGTCCTCTCAGGATTAGGGCAAATCAAGATAGAATCAAAGGTTTCAGTATAGAAGATACAAATCTGAGCTGTATATGTTGTACGGATCTTTGTGTCAAGCTAATTGGTAGCTTGACTTAAACCCTATTGGGAGGTTGGTTTGAAGCTGAGATGAAAACAAATGTAAACCTATTACATAAAAGTATTAAAAAAAACACTGCCTTGCAAACATGTCTAAGTGACATCTATGTACTTACAGGGACACATATAATTTGAGACTCCTCTCTGACGTCAGACACAAGATGAATTTGTTTGTATAAGAACAACAGGGTTCATAATAAGTTAATGTAAATGGAGCCATTTGATGTTGAGCACAGAAATCAAATTTTAACAATTCATTTTAAAGTTCATAGTACCGGTAATTGGACAACTTGTAAGCAACTGAAAAGCTTAAGGTGATTCAACCTTTCAAAACTAAACTTTAACTTGTAGCAGTGTGGCCCTTTTATTCATAATAATACAGTACAATAATACAGATTTATGTATCCATATATTGTTTACTTCAAGGTAGTCTCCTGTGTGGCACTGCGTTCCAAAGCCTTGAATCTGGAAGGGGCTTTGGAAGGTGACAGAAACCCTGAAGCCAGGCGTCACCATCACGTGCCAGCTGCAGTCCAGACCAGGCAGGTAGTTCTGGGGGTAGTGGGGACTGCTCAGCACACCCCTGTCTACATGCAGGAGGCCACCACAGCCTGAAAAGACAGAAAAGTATTATCATTATTACTATCATTATTATTATTAATAATATAATTATTATTATTGTAGAGTAGTGGCAGGAAATGTGTAGAAAAAGAAATGGGAATAAACGTTAATGTCCGACATTGAATGTCAGATGTTAAATGCAACAATATAAGATGGTTCTGGTGTATGACCTCTGGAGTAGGAGGCATTGAAGCCTCGGCCACTGATGCTGGCATCTGAGGAGAAGTGGATGTACATGGAATCCCCTGTAGAGTGGAGAGAACCTGGTGGATCCCGACCACACACATTGGCCAGCACGGGGGATAGACTGGTCGCACCTGGGAACACACACGTGCAGAGATGTCTAGAAGAGCAAACGGACCACTGCAGCTTGGTGCTGTCACTAACAATATACCAGTGAGTCAGTTCAGTTTCCGTTCATGCTCATGTCCCTGCAGAGAAGGCCTTCGTGGCTCACCGTCTCTGATGACAAGGCTGTCAAAGAAGCAGCTGGGATAGTCCTCCATGTCCAGATACAAGATGTTGAACTCGACAGTGGAGTCTGGAGAACGTATCAACCAGGTACACTCCTGGTTAGGAAGGTAGTTTTCAGGCCAGCCAGGAGAATAGAGGAAGCCAGGAGTCTCCCCTGTCATTAGCACTCCACCACATGCACCTGACACAAAAACAAACATGCACAGACAAAAAAAAAAAAAAAGAAAAAGCACGAGGTTCACTCAGATTGTGCAGATGCGATATTGACTTAATGTACTGTAGCTTAGTTTCAGGGAGATAACCACAAAATATTTACTCTGCTTTTCAGTTGATATCATGTCATTTTCTTCTTCACTGGCTTTGTACTCAGTCAGAAAAGCATGCATACATATATACAAAACCATATTCCACACCTATCATCCCACTCACCTATCACAAGGAACACATTCACAGTCAGGGGAAAGCTGAGTGAGCTGTGTAGGGTCAATCTACCCCAGTTAATGTTATTGCTTGCCAATCATAACCAAAATACAAGCTGATGGGAGACCATTCTTTCTCTCATTCACTTCACTTATTCATTTATGGTTCCTTGAAATACAATGATTGAAATAAAGTAAGTGCAGCATATAACATGATACTTACCTGACAAGAAGCTATATGTTTTTTGATTGATTACTTTTTGAGTGCTAAAAAAATTCTCAATCTCTGATTAATGTTGCTGCAACACATTAATAGTCCTATATTATATTATAAGTGTTACTTTGGCATAACAATGGAATACAAAAATTAAAACACGATGCTGTTCACTAATAAAGGCACCTTACATACCTTAACATTAAGGTAGTGAACCACTTTAGCAATACACTTTTGACAGTGTATATAGTAGCATATACAGCAGCATAGAGTAGACGTGTCTTATATGTTGTGTAGTTCACTTAAAAAGGCTCAAAGGGACTAAGTGTTGTGTCTGACCTGGTGTGATAGTGGGTGGTGGTCCAGAGTCCTGGACAGCGGTCCATTCCACGAGGAAGCCTCGTCCTCCCTGCACCGTATCCGACTGGAACTCCAGGGTGACAGCGTTGCTAGTACTCCTCAGGAGAGGGGGCAGGTCCAGACCACAGAATGTCCCGATGGGATAGGAATGAACACTGGGGCCATCAAATATCTGGAGAGAGACAAAGACAGAAAGATTAACATAGCATCATATCAGTGGACACCTGGCTCTCCAGTCACAGTGAGGCTAAATTTATATCTTATTCTACCTTGATGTGCAAATCACTGATCTGATGCATCCATTTTAAATCAGTCAATAAACGAAAACGTATTTTATTACTGCTGCAATGAGGCACTATGTGAAACAACAACAACATCCTAACTGTGGCCTGTAACAGGTTAAATCAAGGATACAATGTGATTTCACAGCACACACAGTCTTACTTTGAGGTTGTCATAGTAGCAGTCATACAGGTCCTCAATGTCTATGTCCAAGAAGCGGATCTGGACATAACTGTCTCCATCCACATTTATGGTCCAGCGGTAGTTCGAATTAGTGGGGTACGTTCTGGGATACAGTGGCGAGGCTATCTGACCAAACTCCCCGGTCACATCATTACCATACACTGAGGAAACAGAGAGGATGTCAAAGGTTAGATTTCTTTAGATTTTCGATTTTCTATAAAATATATATTTTGTCAAATATAGATAGAAGTTTATAACATATATGAAAAACCCATAGTAAAATTTGTATATGTACATTACATTACATTTGCATACAGACACTCACAGTGTGAGAAGGTGGCTCTGAATCCTGCTCCACTAATTGATGCATCTGAGATAAACTTGATCCACAGGATGTGACCGATCACAGAGGTGTAGTTGGAGGGAAGTGAGTTTCCACAGAAGCGACCAACCAGATGCCCAGTGGAGTTTCCCTCCCTGATTTCCAAGTAGTCATTCTGACAGCTGGCGTCTCCCTGCAGGCTAAAGACACTGAACAAAACATGAGGCTGTTACCGACATTTAGTAGTAAAGGATATTATAGATACAAAACATCAGTCAAGGAAAGGAAAGGAACAAAAATCAAAAATATTCACAATATTTTTCTTTTACATGCATTTTTGTTTTTGCTCTATATTTAACAAGCATGTTAAATAAAACCCTTAGTCACTAATCAAAAATACAAAAAAAAAAATAAATGTTTTTTTCTGTGATAAAATATTCTTTGGATTTTGGAATATTTCATGACACATACGTGATGAACCTCTGCAATCAGACTGACTCACATAAATGAGAGCTGGAGACGGTTTCCTGGTGAGCTCCTGATGGTCCACACGCACTCCACATCGGGTGGATAGGCATCTGGATAGTTGGGACTGTTAAATGCGCCACTTTCCATCACCATATCTCCTCCACAGCCTGAGCAGGAGAGGTGAGAGGAATGAGATCCTGTCAGTTCTAAGTGTATGCGGCTACAGTACAACCATGAGCACTGTGTCCTGGTTTGTCTTACTGGAGGTGGATGCTGAGTAGGTGGCTCTGAACCCTTTCCTGGAGACGGAGTGGTCGGAGATGAAGTTAACCACCAAAGCGTTACTGAAGGATGTGACTGGGTGAGGTACCTCAGAGCCACAGTAGCGCCCTGATGAAAATTGACATTACATTTTAATTAGAATTTAATTTCGGTAATTGAACAATCTGTTTAATTGTGAGATTCAGCCAAAATACTGTATGTACAAACCCACACATGCGTATACACACACACACACACAAACACACACAAAGTAAAGTTACCTATAGAAGGTGCCTGGGAGTTATCTCCATCCAGGATCACTACAGCATCATGGGAGCAGTTGGAGTTGATCATCTCTAACTCAAAGTCAGTGAAGGACAGGGTCACATGGTTGACTGGCCACAGAAACACAATCGAAGGTTAAAAGTACACGACATCAACTGTATAGCATCATGTATACAACAATTGTTTTTTTTTGACTCTGAGAGCCTTGACTAAGGAAGCTCACATGGGTCCTGTGCTCTGATGATCCAACTACAGTTCTGATTGGCTGGGTATGGTCTTGGGTACCGTGGCGAAGCAATGGCACCACCAACATCGTCTGTGAGGATGGTTGTACCACAGGCTGTTGAAAACAAACAAAATTATATGGTCAGGGTCTGGCCAGGCCTTGGCCACAGGGCCGGTGCAACAAGCTGCGACTAACAGGATGAGAATTAATGTAGAAGGCCTGAATGAGACAGATACGAACCGTAACAATCTTTCATGTGTCTTATACTCAGTAGAGTTTGCTTTGCGCACTCAAACATCTTGGAAACTAATCCGAGACAAATAATGTCTTGTGGTACAAGAGGCACAGCAAATCTGAGATTTTAAAAGTTTTGTGGTCTGAATGTGGCAGAGCATAAGTGAGTACTGAGAAGGGACTGATGGAGTTGATATTTCAAGGGACTGAAACAGAAGTGAAAGTGGACCCACCCTCGGAGAAGTGAGCACTGAAACCGCGGTGGCTGCGACTGGAGTCAGACCTAAAGCGAACGAAGATGGTGTTCTGGGTGGAGGTGATGGAGGGAGGAAGACTGGTACCACACACACGGGCGAGCAGAGGAGAAGATATGGTTGGACCATCATGGATCTATGGAGGGAAAGAGAGATGGTTTCAATAAAGATATGCAGCTTTAGATTTACTTTACTTTCTATTTTAATAACTTCAGAATAAAAGGCCAAATACACTGAATTTACAGCCCAGACTGTTAACGGTAGGCTTTAAACTTTAAGCTTTCAGTTAGAGCTCAGGCTTGAACCATCCACATGCTGCTATGAGACACCAACACACTATAAGATTTCAGCGTTTACTTCAGGCCACACCGTGCAACATGGATCTAATAGACTGGGGTACGACATCACGGCTGCAGCAGGCAGATGATAACGATGCTGAATGATGATTAACACCTGAATTGTGGCTACGATACAAATCAATATACAGGAATAGAACATCAACAGTGTGTGCGCCATCCACCTGCACCACTACAGTGGTAAACAGTGAGACCAAGTAAGAATCAAAGGCAAAAATCTTGCAAAAGTGGCATTTATGTGTATGAAAAAAAAAGGAGGAGGACCTGGTCGTGGCGACCTGGTCGTGGCAAGGGAAATGGCTTGGAATACTACAAAAAAAACTATTTCGCATAGATTTCATGCTGCATTTCTATTTCCTCTTTCCTCCTGAAACTAGCCTGTGGGAACTCTAATATACATTCATTCATTCACTCACAGCCACATAGTCCCAAGCGCAGTTGCTATGTTGTTCAATGTCCAGGTCAGAGAAATTGAAGAAGACACGGTGGTGGACATCTACACTGATGATCCAGGAACAGTCCACATTATTGGGATAGTTGTTGGGATATGAAGGAGAATGGATCTCCCCTGATGGAGCTGTGACTGGGCCTCCACAGCCTGCAGGAAGATGGACAGTTCATTAAAGCTGACGGTTTACTGTATGTCTATGTAGTGTATGTATGTGTGATAACACAGGATCTGTTACGATTATGGAAGGTCACACAGATGATCAACACATGTCATACACAAATCCAGCATTAAAAAATTACACTTCATGCTGGCAACATCCATCTCCCAAATATTTTGGTGAGAGTTGCTTTCATGGATTATGACCAAGATCACTCACTATTGTTTTCCAATGGACAGTTGCAACACAGAGCATCTTAGTTGAACTTCTTCAGGTTGATATCATGGTAAGATACTTTTGGAAACCAGGTTTTTCAGTATTTTAAATGATAGCTTAACATTTTTAAATCCTGTCTAACAATAGTCATGTCCACCCACCTCCCGCGACTTCAGCCCAGCTTGCATTGAAACCTCGGCCGCTGACGTAGGCATCAGACTTGAAGCGCACTGTGAGCAGGTTGCCAGTGCTGGAGACCTGCATTGGGCTGGATGTGGTGCTGCAGAGCTTGGCCAGCTGAGGTGCCGTAAGGTCTGGGCCTCCATACACCTAAGGGTCAGTCAAAGGTAATGGTCAAAGGGACAACTGTAATATACTGGCAGGTCACCAGGTGCACTGCTGAGTAATATATGAAACCATGAATAGATTTATTCAGAAATATATCTACATTGTTAAAGTGTGGGTTATGGATAGTTCCCTTTGGACAGACAGTTCCAAGAAGGTCCAATAGAAAAGCTCAGGGTGTTTAACAAGGTAGTCTTCATCCCTGAAGCTTTTCTAGCTGAACATGGCCAGGTTATGAGTATACTTTCTAATTAAGTACAACTCTGAGGTGCTTAATTAAAATACCTTATCTTCTACATCTGCTGTGGGATACAAGGCAAACAGTTTTCAGGCACTTTATTCACCTACTCAACCACATTTCAGAGAGAAATACTGTACTTTTACTTTACAACCTGACAGCTATAGCAACTGATTACTTTGTAGGTTAAGATTTTAATCAATATATGATCAGTAAAATGATGAGTTGACTAAATGTACAAATCACCTCTCACTTAACTCATCAAATTAAGTTGTTTAGAAAGACTGGTAGTTTATCAGCTTATTTCCCAGCCATTTCTAGAGCTAACAAAAACAAAAACAAAAAAAAAAAAAACTCTTTTTCTCAGCGGAAAATTACATGAAGGCTTGACATAGTATGTCACAGTTTGTGTTAGTACCACTTGAAGTAGACTTTTGCTGTACTGCATATGAATATCTGGTCAAAATATGGATATCACCTGTTCAGTTTATACCAGTTTATACAAGAACAACGTTGCAATAAGCACTAACATAAACTATGCACCATACAAATTACGCTATGAACTGTACACTAGCGCAGAGACAGGTCTTACTTCCAGCACATCATAGTTGCAGTTTTGGTGGAACTCCACGTCAAACTCATGGATGGTGAGGGTGATGCTGCTGCCAGCTGATGTGGTGATGTACCAGATACACTCCCTGTTTTCTGGATACCTGTTGGGGTAGTCTGGGCTGGTGAAGGAGCCAGTGGGACCAGTGAGCTCCCCACCACAACCTGCGGGGACACACACCAGTCAGGGGGGACAAAAGAGCCTGCTTCAAATTGTTCTCACCAAGTGTGCAAAAACATCACTTACATTGACAATATTGTTATAATAGTGATGTCATCATTTTTGCTTTGTGATCTGACCCTGTACTCAAGTGTACCACTGGTGCACCATTTGACCCAGCCACAAAATGACCAAAAGCTCAGAATAATAGAGCCTTTGTTCTTCAAGACACTGTTAACTGTGTTGCTGCTGACAGTCCTGCTGTGTCCTGCTGATCCACAACAGCAAGAGACAGGTCCCTCTTACCGTGCTGGTACCACATCATCTGGAAGCCAGACAGCGACACAGAGGAGTCTGATCTGAACACCACAGTGAGGGATGAGCCTGTGGTGCTGTTGGCTGGGGGGGGGCTGTATCCACAGAATGTGCCAATCAGAGGAGCTTGTGTGTTTGGTCCATTATAGAGCTAGGACGGTAACATTTGGAGAAAACGGTATGAGTGCAGAGTACGGTAATCAGGCACAATAATATGTCTGTGCATAACGGAAACACCATCAATATGAAATTATGACAATATCAACCTGGAAAGTCTGGACTTGACTTTTAAAATTTTAAATTGTTTTTTATTCCACTAAGGAAAGATTGATTGATTTAATTTGGTTTGTATATTTTGCAATCGTTCCTGTCAGTGTGTGAATAAACAAAACTGACAGTGACCACAAACAATAAACATCAGAACAGTATGATAGTGTATTTGGAAATATATCAAATTTAAAATGTCATCTCATTAAAATAGGAGGTTTTGGTTCAAAACCGAACCCTACATTAGACAGGTATCTGTGTACCTTGATGTAGTCATACTGGCAAATACTGGTGGACTCCAGCTGGAAGGCAGTAAAGGTGTAGTTGATGGTGTTTCCACCATTGGCCTGGATGGTCCAGCTACAATAGGAGTTGGCTGGGTAGTTGTTGGGAAAGTTCAGTGACTCCACCACTCCTCTGTATCGGCCTGAGATGAGCACGTCACGGCAGCCTGAAAACAAACGCAACCACATGCTAATACACAATGCAAATACAATTTAATCCTCACAGCAGACAATATTTTTAGGAGCTGATAAGGTTTCCTAGATACACATCTATTATGATCAGTATGCTCCAGTGAAACTGTTTGAGACTTAACAGAATCATTTGGAAAATGCATTAAAACTAAGATGTAATGAATAATGAATTTTAGTTTTAAAAGCAGTTTTAATGATGTAACACTTATTCACAATTATTAAATTAACTTTTCACAATTATTAAGTATATTTTGAAATAAAAATCACTACTTTTATTTCTTTGTATACTTAAACTCTCATCATAAGACTTTAATTTGCATTTTTGTTCATATTGTAATGCTGACATCTCTCATCATGTGATGAATACCAACAATTCCCCTGTATCCTCCTGAGATACAGGGGAAATGTACATACCTGTATTCAAAATAAAATCATCAATCATTATCACCATCTGGCAAGACAATGTCAGTCATGTTAAAATGAAATAAAAGACGCAATAAAAGTCGTGAGCGACTTGGATTCTAATTGGATTCTTAAAAAACATCCTCAGTTTACTGCGACCACACAGCAGTGTATGTTCCAAAGTTACCAACATATGACAATGTTTAGACGTTTTGCAGTATCCTGCCTGTGTGTGTGTGCATGTGTGTTTTCGTACCAGTGGTGTATGATGCCAGGAAGCCTCCGGTGCTGATGCTGCTGTCAGTGCGTAGTTTGACGAAGAGCTCATTGCTGGAGGAATTGATGATACTGGGCAGTTCAGTGCCACACAACTTGGCTAGCTCTGGAGCACTGCTGCTGTCACCATCATACACCTGAACACACATGCACAAATTAACATAGACACCATATAACACTAATGATTGGTATCTTGTTTGTTTAAATTTCATACATTAAAATTTATGAAAGTGATATCAGTCATGACTGTGTGTTTATTGGTAAGCTTTAGCTAAGTTTATTTAGAATAATGTCTGTGTCCTGCTGGCTCCCTTTTGCTGTAGAGAGAGACTAACATTGTTCACAATACTGGCTAATACTGTCATAATGATAGCACTTTACTGTTAACTGGCATCTTGTGACTTGTAGGTTATCAATGAATGAATGGTTTAGTATAAATATGTACACTGTCACTAACTGTTGATAAGTCAAACCAAAAGGACTGTGTATCACTGAAGGGGGTAATGTGGGTGAGTAATGTGGGTAAATCTGACACATTTGCTAACAGATCCAATATAAGGATTCCCTGGAAAAGGAGAAGGAGTGGTCTACAATTCTGTCACCACCAGACAGTCTGTCACTAATCCTGATGGGTTGTCCGACTATGGTGGAGGGCCTGTAAATTAATCATCTGGAAAGTACCCCGCACACTGTGAGGTACAGTACTCACAGCCAGGTAATCATAAGAGCAGGAGGAGCTGGACTCCAGGTGGAAATCAGAGAAAGACAGGAAAAGCTGGCTCCCTTGGCTGGTCCTGATGTTCCAGTAGCATTCGGCATTAGGGTGGTACGGCAGGGGGTAGTTAGGAGACGAAAATCCCCCTGATGCAGTTGTCAACGTCCCTCCACAGCCTTGCAAAAAAGGGATGAAATAAAATGGGTTGTTATGTGTGCATTTGTGTGTGTACTTTTATGGCTATCTTTGTCAGGATCAGTTTGAGTTTTGGAAATTTGGGAAAGTAAGGACCCGCAAAAACGTTTGTTAGAAAGTGATCACTTTCTGATAAACGTTCAGAGGGCTGTTAAGACTTGGCTTTAGGGTTAGGGTTATAATAAGGCCATGTTTTGATGATAGGGTCAGTGTAAGGGTAAGGGTTAGGCATTAAGGTGTAATGGGTGAGGTCAGGGTAACCAGGGGAACCATGTCATTAAGCTCAACTGACAGATCTTGACATGTTATTAAAGGGGCTATTTGTAAGTTTTCTCTGCCACTATTGTTGGTTTCTTGCCAGGAGTAGGTGGTGGTAATGGCACCTTAATTGCCAAGAACTTCAGCCATCATTGCGTTTATAGCACAAGAGGTCATAATATGTCCTCTGAGCAGCTACTTTTTTTAGGAAAAGAATCTAGCTCATTCATGGTGCAATGAAAGATGTCTCCAAGAACTCAGCTTAAAAGCTAAGGTGTGCTGTGTTTCAAAGTATGATGCTCTTCTTGTGATGTGCTGTCGGCCAGATGTATGTGTCACCATATGCCAATGATTGTGATAGTATTGCTAGGAGTAATCAGAGTAATCATTTGAAATAATCTGATTTAGCCATATGTGAAAAAGTTCACAGAAAACCTTGTCCCTTGTCCCTGAAGAACATGTAGTAAGCCTATACTTTTTTAGAATATACATGGTGATTTCAAAAAAACTTCTCCAATGTGAAACATTTGTTGTACATCACCCTATGATTTAAATGAGAATTTGACATAAAACATTTTTTTTAATAAAAACAGTAATGATAAAAATGTTTGCATAAATGTTTGCCTTATGAAGACCTTGCTGATCAAAACTCCAAATACTTGGGACAAACATACAAATGATAATCATTTATGACAATCACTTTATTTCCTAAACACTCACCAGTCTGTGAGCCGTCCCAGTGGGCAATGAATCCACGGCGCGTGACAGAGGCATCAGAGCGAAATCGAACCCAGAGACGATTGCTATGAGAAACCAGAACTGGAGGCCTTGCATTGGAACAGAACTTACCAATCAAGGGAGACGTCTCATAACCACCATCCCTGCAAAATATGGTGGAAGTTCAAAATATCACATTGTCATATTGAATAAAAAGACAGCTGTATCACCAGTGTACAGGCAACTTAAATATCACACTACGTGGGGCATCTGGTAGCTGAGTGGTTGAAACACAGTCTTGCTGTGCAATCATCCTGCAAGACTCATGTACCCTGCAACATTTCTGTTAATTTTCAAGTGACAGCATGCAAAGCAACCCAGACATTAAAATTTTACCGTCTAAAATTTTCAGACAGCTGCAACAGGTGAAACTATATTCATCTGCAAAGCCATTTCTTGTTTCGCAGACTGCAATTTTAGACTGTGACAATGTCTACTCCAAACATTGCCACCTTAATTCTTTTCTTACCTGATCTCCACAAAGTCAAAGTTGCAAGAAGGAAGAGAACCCTCCAGGTCGAAATCGGTGAAGTTCAGCATAATCTGCATGTTGACCTGCACAACGATCTTGAAGATGCAGTCTCTGTTGGTGGGGTAGTAGTTAGGGTAATTGGGTGAAAAGAAGGATCCTGTAGGGGAGGTGAAGGTCTCACGACAATCTAATGAGAGAAAAAGGTTAAAGCAGAACGTTATAATTTGAGTGCTGCATTTTCATTTTGTCCAGATGAAACTACTTTGTATATTCTGTGGCTGCTTCTCTGATATGCTAACAAGTCACGCTAACATTCTTTGGGTTTCCTCTGGTACCTCAGGTCAATAGCAAGCCTATAGAGAAAATCAGTAGGAAAAGAATGGTTTCTGTCAACAGAACAATGTTAAAGATAAACAGTCTGCAGACAGTTTAATCAGATGACATGAATGGATTAGACAGGGTGCAATATAGTCCTGGGTTTGGTGGATGCAAGCTCTCAGAAAGTCATAGAGATTACGGGTAAGAATGAGTAAATGTTCTTGCATGAAACTCACTGTGTATGCTCATACTGCCTGGTCCTTAGTCAAGCTAACTGTTAAATTGCACGACACTCCATGTCAGACTACATACACACAATGCTGTATCACAGTGTTGTCAATATTAACAACAAATCCACCATGCCTTGTAGGTTAAGTCTAATGTATCAGTAGTCTCAAATGCATTAAATAAAATCTGAAACTGTGTGGCTTATTTATTGCGTACCTGTGGTGGCATTGATGGAGACATAGCTGGCAGAGAATCCCTCTTTGGCTAAACTTGAGTCAGACACGAACAGCAAGGTCAGCTGGCTGTCAGTACTGGTGATGGATGGAGGCACTGAACGCCCACAGTACCTGCACATAAAAAGCACCCAAGATCTTTACTCAAGTACAATCAAGTACAATAAATAGGGAATGTCATTCGGGAAATAATTTGTGACTAAACTAAATGTTAAGTATTATCAAAGTCTGAATATATGGAATGGACAAAAGACTGGATATATAGAATAGTCTGAATATACTCTACGAATATATATATGAATATATATATTTAACCAAGACCAAGGTGGTAGAAACCTGGCAGATGCCTCTTTTGTTGCATATGCACAGTATATGCAGTTCAAGATTGGAAATGTAGCAGTTTCTGAACATTAGTGGAGTCATTGACGTCAATGTCTGTCCATCTTTGGTTTTAGAGGGATTTATAACACCTGTTGAAAAGCTTTTATAACAACAGTTGTGTAATAAATCAAGAAGCTCCAAATGATCAGTTTTTTATTAAATTATTTTATACAGGTGTGATTGAACAGTATAATAATTTTGCAGGATGTAGTTTGTGCTGCTGTTTAACTGTACTGTGATATATAGCAGATGAGGCTTGTCCATAGAGATTGAGGAAAGTTGGTCCTCCTCTATTTCTGAGACAGATCAAAATCTATAAAAGAGTAATTGTTTGAAATAAACCATTTCCAAATCTCAGTATCATTTATATAATAATTTTCTTTTTTCTTTGGAAAAAAATCCATCATTGAAATTCAGATTATTGCAGGATTTATTGCAAGGGTTAGACTGTGTTATATTGTGTGTATGTTAAAACCTTTTGACTTTTGCTCACTTTATTGCGTTGTAGATTTCATTTTAAATGCATAAAACTGTTTACGAACAGTGATGAATATTTCCTGAAGCCACTGCATATAAGTTGGTATACAGACACACACATGCCACTGCATATTGTCATATACCTGCCAATCTTGGTTCCAGTCTCTACTGTGCCATTGTCATAGACCTCCAGGTAATCCAAGTTACAATTAGTATGGTATTCCAAGTTGAAAGACTCAAATGTCAGCCGAATCAGGTTGCCTGGACTAACACTGATGTACCAGGTACAGTTGGCACCATGGGGGTAGTTGGTGGGGTGTCCGGGGCTTGTAATGGTGCCTGAAGGACTGGTCAGGGTATCGCCACAGCCTGGTAGAGGAAGAAAAAGACAGTCATCAAAATGTCAACATTAGAATTTGGCGCTTTAAGTTGCTTCAGAGGACACCAATTGAAAAGAAATACTGAAATAAATCCTGGTTCTCATGTCCTGTTAAAAGCAGCAGCTACAGTTTAAATGACCATTTCTTAGCATAACTGGCAAGTATGCATTTCCCACAGCAGGCCCATGAGTAAATTTTACTTTGACGAAAAAGAAAATATCATCGAGGCTAAAAAAACACCTAAATTTCCCTTTAAACAAACTAGTGGTATTTTTCAGGATGGCACTACAAGGAAATCAAACCAAATAAAATATTTGAAG